>NW_017728907.1:7048813-7056488 GCF_001723895.1 Crocodylus porosus
GAGTTGGGGAGGTCTCGGGGGCAGACAAGGGGGGGCAGAAGTGAACAGGTCGGGGGGGCTGGCAGGGGGATGGTCTGGGCAGGGAAGTGATCGGGGGAATCAGGGAGATGGGCCAGGAAGGGAAGTGATTGGGGGAGTCAGGGGATGTACCAGGCAGGGAAGTGATTGGGGAGGTTGTGGGGCTGGCAGGGGGAGAGGCTGGGCAGAAAAGTGATCAGAGAGGACATGGGGGTTTGTGGCAGGAGGGGCTGGGCAGGGAAGTGGTGGAGGGATCAGGGGGACTTGGGGAGCGGGTAGAGCTGGCAGGGGATTGCCCCCATGGTGCCCTCCCCCCTCCTCCAGCTCCCCCAACCCCTTATTCATGGCACTGGAGCCCTGGTGCTGAACACACAGCCTGGCTGGCCACTCACTTCAGCACAAGGCCAAGGGGCTAACCACAGATACCTCTGGCATCCAGAGCATCTCTGTAGAGGACCCAGCCTCTGGTTGCCTGGACTGGGGATGCTGGGGCTGTCCCTCTTCCCTGTGGTGTGCAGGTGGGGCCCCAGTGCCACAGATGGCAGGTGAACTGTGGGTAAGTGTGTGTGGGGGGGGAGGTTTCTTTGTCCAGGACCATGCCCTGCCCTGCTTTTGTAAACTTTGGGCTTTTTAGACCCTATATCCAGGGGTCTAATTTTCTCCCCATGTTGCAAATTTGTACTGTGGGGAACATTTTTCATTTCCACACATGTCTCTTGCTCCATCTCAAAGGGGTTTGAGTTGGGGTAAGAGGCACATGCGCGCTCATCTGGACGTGCCCTGTGTAGCCACTCTAGACTACATATTAGTGTGAACACTCCACCTACCCCAACTCCCTCACCTGGATCAGACCCATCACCCCCGGATTAGGTGACAAGCTCCTGCCCCTATTCCCCATCATCCTTGATCAGCCCACTGCCCCCTCCTCCACCAGAATGGGTAAGTTTTGCCCAGCACCCCAGATACCTGTTTACTCCCCCTGCAGGTTTACTTTCAGCATCCAATGCTGTCCCTGGGGTGCAGGCAGGGAAGGAGAACCCCCTCTTCCTATCCCCCACCACTGTCATTGCTGCCACTGCTCTCTGGGATGCACTTTGCCTGGAGAAGAGCTGCCTGGGAGTGGTCGTTGCAGCGCTGGTGGGTGCGGATTGAGTAAGGAGATCCTCCTTCCCTGCCCACTTCCCTAGGACAGCAGCAGCATATGAAATTACTGGGGGTAGGGAGAGAGATCCAGGAGTGGAGTGGGGAGGAGGGGAAGAAACCTGAGGGCCAGGGGGGAGCCATGGGGGCAGGGGTAGTTAGGAGGCAAATCCTTAGGGGTATGTGGGAGCCCTAGGGGCAGTGGGGAAGGACAGAATAGAAAAGGGGAGGCTAAGGGATGAGATGGGAGGGGAGGAGATTCTTACTTAGCAGTCCTCAAGGCCACTGCTGGCTTGAATGTGTAACTGCTCCAGACTGGAGGTAGCACTATCACCGATCAACATATGAGCAAAGTGCAACATGTAACAAAACTGTAAGAGAGGCTCAAAGCCTAAATGGCTGAAGAACAGTAATCCCTTCAGTCAGCACCTGATAGGAATGTGTTTACTCATGTATATGCCCTTCCAGGCCATAAAAATTTTACATTTCTAAAAGGAAAACCCCTAACATGAATATTACCTAGGAACAGGAGGAACATTTGTCACTGTAGGGAAATAAAATGAAAAGACAGAATCTTAGGGATATTGGATTTGTATTCTTCATGCTCAAAAGGATGAACCTGCTTCCAGTTTGATCAGGAAAAACTTTTAGTCTGATAAACATAGGTACCTTTGGTTAGTTGGGGGAGCAGGGAGGTATTTGCATAATGTGGGCTCCCCAGAGAACTATGTGATATATGTATGTGGCCAGATACTGAATTGTACTTAAGCTTAGCTTTGAGAATGTGGTTTGATCTTCAGTTTTCCTGAGTCTAGGGAAATAGAGAAACTGAAATGAGAAATTTCATGAGAGTCTGGCAGAAAGGTGAGAGGTGGAACATGAATGCCGCATGCCTCCAGAGGCTGGGGGGTGGAGGGGTGCACGATGAACTTTTGCAGGTGGAAGCAGCACAGTTGGTGGAGGGCGCATGGTGGCAGCAAGCAGAGAGCAGTGTTGGTGCTGCCCTTTTGCAGGGGGACACCTCAATGCTCAGGGGGTGCAAGTGTACCCGTGGGCACCCCCTATGTGTCATCAATGAGGTGAAAGATACTTTCTAACCAATTGAATCAAATAGGAACTACATTCTTGGATTTAAGGTGCCAGGTAAAAACAGATTGCTGTTATATTTCCTTTTGTTTCTTTATTCTTAGGTCTCTGTCTGTGTACATCTACATGCACAATGAATGCAACACAATAAACACCCACACATATGTCACAGGAATTTATTACTTCTGGGCACGCTATTTGAATGTGAACCCATGATCATAGTACATTGAGCCAGGTTGAAGCAGCTATTGCTGGCAGAAAGCCCTGGGGGGTCATCCTGCTGGTCTAGGGCTGCTCCAAGTTGACTCAGTGTGATGCAGAGGAGCTGGCTGGGACATGAAGGTGCTTCAATGTGAGCATAGCCAGTAGGTAGCCCCTGCACTGAAGCACCCTCATGCCTCACAGCCCTATCAGCATGTGTTGCTGTAGAGTAAAAATCTCCACCATAAGATAGTACTTATGTTTACAAGTCCTAACCTACAGTGGAGTTAATTTGTTTACTCCATCCTAACAGAACTACACATGTAGATTCTGAGATGTTTACTGTGGAGCTAATTAGGCAATTCCACAATTAAGATCTTGCATAGAAGTTCCCTCTGTGTTTCAAGATATGGTTGATGGGTTCTTATGTTTCCCTTGTTTTTATAATACATCCTTTTGTTATATTTTAAATTCACTGGTCAAGTGTTAACTGTGATCTCAGAGCACTTGACCATATAGGCAGACCTCTTTTCCAGAAGGAAGAGATATATCTTTTTTGAGTGCATGACCAGACAAGGGTGTAATTGTTCTAACTGGCTGAATTTCTTCTCCTAAGAACTGGCAAGGCCTGAGTTAGATAGGCTTAGCTGAACTGCAATTGGTCAGGGAGGTGAGTTTTGGGAGCATTTCAGTCTGTTTTTTGTGGTCAAGCAGCAGACAGCAGGGAAGGTTTTGAGGCTGAAGGATTTCCCTAAAGATGTCAGAGCACCCCAGGATAGGTGAACCTGGCTACATCCAAGGTTGGGATGTGTCACAGTTGTATATTAACTAATATAGTATTATTGAGTTCTGGTTGTGTATGGATTCAAATAAAAGTTTGTTATCTGAGGACAAAGATAACTTCATTCTCTTTCTTCTAGATCAAGGGTATCAAAACTCATCCCACCCGCTAGACCAGACTCAAACCACGGGACTCCTCCTGGGCTGACTCCAGGCCTGGCAGCAAGTGGTTTATGGCTGTGGCATTGGCCAAGACAACAGCAGAGCAGTGGGACAAGCAGTGGTGAGCTAAGTGATGATAGGGCAAATGGCAGCAGACCAAAGGTGGTAGAATCATCTATCAGGAGCAGGGTGAGCAGGGCTGTATCCACTCAGCTTTTGATCTCCCTGCTGTTAATGGCCATGCCCAATGGGACCTCATAACCCCAGATTCTGCAGCAGGTCCCACTCCCTTGTACCCACATCCCTAAATTCCCTGGCATACCAGGAGCCCTGAGACTTGAGGGAATGGCTTCACAGGCTGAACCCAACCTCTGGGCCATATGATGCTTCTGCTCTGTGTGAATGAGAAATGACTAACCAGGGGAAATGTCACATGCTAGGTGAAGAGGATGTGCATATAATGGGAGAAGAGGATGTGAATCTGTATTTCTTTTCTTGCTAACTGAGTCTTTATCTTTAAAACCACAACTAGATTCTGTCCTTTGTTTAAGGCTTGCAGCAGAGCCACTAATTAGGCACATATTTTGAAATAAAATCTTTTCCATAGCTGAGAATTTAGAATCAGTTAAAATGATTTTTAAAAATTTAGCCTTTCAGCCTCATCTATTATTTTGTTTCCTTCAAGCTAGCAAACTGTTGAGTTTCTATATTTACAAACTCTATTTTAAACATTCAGTAGGGCAATGGTTCACAACATTGGGGTCATGACACCATTTGTGGTCATGTAACGGGGGGGGGCTGCTTGGGGTCCATCTACTGGTGGCCCTGCCCACCTGTTATGGGCCAACCGCCCGCCTTCTTTCCTGCCATGCCTAATTGTTAATTAATTGTTGCTAATTAAGTGGGAGGCTTCTCATTGTATGCCCTGATGCCAGGGGACACTATCTGCGGCTCCATTCCTCCCCTATACCGCAGCCCAAACCTCGCAGATGGTATTTGTAAATTCTTCTTTATGTTGTGGTCTCAGCCGCTGTGGGCCTACCCCTTCTCTCTCTAGCTAGGTCTGTCAGTCAAAGAGACCCACTAATTAGGGTTTGACTCCCAGGCTCTAGCTCTCAAAAAAAACCCAGCTCACTCAGGCTTCTGCACCCTCTCTGGTGCTGGGGTCCCTACACTGCAGCCGGCCCCCACTGAGGCTTCTTCCTTCCCCAAATAGCCTCACCCAAACCACTGGTCTTAACATGCAACACAAAACATAGGCTTCTAAGGCCATATAATAGAAAAAATGATAACACAGAAACAAGATAGGCAACATGTATGCTTACTTTAGATAATCATGAGGATGGCTCACAGCATGGCATAGTCTTCCAACAGAGACTTTGGCCACAGCACCATGGTGCAACTCCCTGCTGCCCCTCTGGCCTTCTCCACTTGCCATTGGTAGGTTCCTGGTCTTCCTCTTCCTGTCACCTGACTGGCTAGCAAGGCTTGAGCCTTAACCCCTACTTGACTGGCCGGCCATGACTGGAAGGTTCTGGATTTAAAGGGACCACCTTGTCTCCTAGTAACAGGGCTAGAGTTCCCTGTTACAGGTTACAACAATAAAAAATTGGGCCACAAAGACTTTCAACAGTGTTGGCTGAATATACAGGGATTCCAGTTTCCGTTTGCTGCAGAAAAACATGTATTTTTGCTTTTAAAAGAGAAAAAAAGCAGAAAACAGTGGGTTCCCCTTGCAGGCTGACAGAGTTCCAGGCTGCAAGGGGCTGGTTGAGATTGGGAAGAATAGGTCCATCTCAGGCAGGGCTGGGCAGGGCCAAGGGACTGTGGGTCATGAGTGAGGGGCAGCAGCAGGGCTGGGAGGGTGGGGAGTGAGGGGCACTGGCAGGATTCACAGGGCTATAGGTTGGGAGTGAGGGGAACTGTCAGAGCTGGGGTGGGGGGTCACATCTGTCAGGAGTAAGGAGCACCAGCAGGGCCTGTGGTTGTAGGTTGGGAGTGAGGGGCACTTGGCAGGGTGAAGGCCTGAGTGCTGGGAATGAGGGGGCATCCTGAAGAAATGGGGTCATAAATGGAGTCATGCCAAGGAAAAGTTTGGAAGCACTACATTAGGGGCTACATTTATATGTGCCTAAGTGTCTAGGTATAGACATCCCAAAGCTGGAGGGCCTCACTAAATCAAACCACAGTTGAGAGAGCAAAGTATAGAACTTTTATTTAAAGCTAGGTCTCTCAATCCCCTTCGTCCTTTTCTACACAAGCACATGCTCAGGAATTATTAGAAGGGAGTGAGCCAAAAGTGTGTTCTTGTTGCAAAAATGGTCAATAGTTGCATTAACAGGAGTGTCATTTGCAAGTGAAAGGAAGTGATTCTTCCCCTCTATTCAGTGCTGGTGAGGCCTCACTTGGAGTGCCCCATTTTGGGCCCAACACTTCAAGAAGGATAGAAAGAATACAGTGGAGAGCCACAACAATAATTTGAAGTTTAGAAAGTGTGAGTTATGAGGAAAGGCTGTAAGAGAGAGGGTTGTTTAGCCCAGATAAGAGAAAATTGAGTGGGATATTTGATAACAGTTTTTAAATACCTGAAGGCAATTATAGAGAGGATGGAGATGGCCTCTTTTCTGTGCCATAGGGGAAAAGAATAGTAACAATGGACTCAAACTGCAGCACAGGAAATTTTGGGTTGGAGATTAAGAGGAATTTTCTGACTATGAGGGTGATCACATTTTGGTAAAGGATAGCTAAAGAATCTCCATCCCTGAAAATTTCAAGAGTAGGTTAGAAAAACTCTTGGCTGGGATGGTTTAGTCAGGGACAGTCCTCCTTTGAGCAGGGGACTGGACTAGATGACCTTGTAAGGTCCCTTCCAGCCTTACTTTCCTCTGCTCCTATAATCTACAGAAAGTGAATTTCAAAGAAAGAGGAGCTGTGCTTCCAATCCTGCTGCCACACAAGTCAACTAGAATTGAAAGTAGCCCTATGTCTTTTTTAAGCTTTGACTCAACAGTATTTCATAAATAATTAAGAAACACAAGCCCCTTAGCTCAAGCCCATTATTTCAACCATTGTATTTTTCATGTGAGCAAAAAGTTTTAGGAAGATAAATTTAGATTTCTTTTCACCCTTGGGGGTGTTGGACAAAAGACCTATCTCACTGTGAAACCCATTATTACCATAGATGTAATTGATTTGTCTAACAAAGAAACTTAATAGCAGCCACAACCATTACAATACATTGTAAAGAAATCCATCGTTAATTTACATAGTAAAATCTGGAAGATATAATTCACTGAACATTGATAAATATCTATAATTAGCCTGGGTGACATCATATAACTTTCATTGTGAAGAAGGAGTGAAAGGGGTGTATCTGTCTGAAGAGATAAAACAAAAGTTTGTCCTCCCTGTGATTCTCATTAGCCAATCAAAAAAAAAGCCATAGAAAAGCCTCATGAGAATTAGCAGCAATTTAGCTAAATGCATGGTACAAAAAATTGCCAAGGGTACTCATTACATTAGTTCGAGACCCAATCTTGGCCTGAATTCAATGGGATTCCTCCTATGAGCAATGAATGCAGATAAGGCCTATATGCTTTTATTTACCAAGATCACTCTGGTCCCTAGGGAGAAAAATTAAAACTGGGAATAATTTGTGAAGATTTATTCATTATGGCTGATTGTAAGTCATTATTACCTCAAAGTGGTTAAAAAAAGAAAAACTGTAAATCGTCTTGATTTGTCACCAGGATTTCTCTACTATTTAGGACCATTGCAGGACAGAGTTAAAAAAATAGTCTTAAGTTGATTTTTCATGCTGTCAAGAAAGCTTTCTAAAGCCTGGTGATAACAACTTGCAAGTACATGGAATACAGGAAATTAATTCCAGTTCTCAACTAATTCCAGTTCACAGGAGTGTGCAACTTCAGTTCATGATCCTGGAAGTAAATGTATACTTAAGTATAAGCAATAGGTGTTAAACACTTTCAGCCCAAGAAGGAATGTTTTGGTCTAATACAGCAAAAGGTGTATCATTTTAATATGCATCTGTTCCTACTCCTGTAGCTTTTGCATCCTGCATCAGCATCAGTTTAATTAAAATAAGTTCATTCCCTGACTGCATACAAGATTCCCTGAGCAGAGATGTGAAGAGGCTATTGTTGAAGCAAAATTTTAAGTATAGGTGCTGCCAATGCATGAACTCAGTTTGACTGAGAGTGGAAAATTCCATACAGGGCCTGGACTACTCTTTCTATGACCTCAGGAGCTGTCAATCAGCCCTGACCCA
>NW_017728907.1:7056588-7062694 GCF_001723895.1 Crocodylus porosus
AGATCGTGTCACTGGAGACAGAGGCTGGTGTTTCCAGGGACTGTCTGGCAGTCAGGCTCTTGGGCCTACTGGTCTCCTTCCCCAGATTGGCACTCTGTGCTGGTTAGAGCGATTGCGGTTTTGATCTCCTGGTTCCCGATTCAATTTGACCGATTGGTGCCTATGATTTTGGACCATCCCACTACGACTTCACCTCAACATTCTGGCATCCCGACCTCGGCATTACTCTACGACTACTCGATCGTCCACCAATATTGGACTGGCGTCACATCTTGTTTTCATTCACCGCGTTACAGTTAGTTTGTTGTTCGTGTTATCCACTCCATGAGCTGTTGAGCAGCCCTGGGACTAGGTCTACGGACTGAACCTCGTGGGCCAACAGACCCCTTTGTTGTTCTTGTTATTCGTAAGTTTGTAAACTGTAACTGAAGACATTGTTTTCCTACGCACCTAAGCGTAAGTCAAATAAATTTCCAATTTGTTTAAGAAACCGCTACGCTTCCCGTGCCTCAGTTCTCCATAGCCAATAGAACCCGGCCTGTTACCATGTCTAATTGCCACCCCGGACCACCGTGACTCTGGGGTTTGGTTCCCCACCCCGGGACAGCTATATGTAATATGCTCACCTTGCACAACACATTAACAAACTAAAAGCATGAAGAGAATAGTTTAGTTGTTGAGGATCAAACTTAGCTTGCCTTCTTTAGAAGAGAGAAGTTGTCCTTATGAGTTGGGACTTTGAAAATTTTGGTTGACCTCAGGCTCTACCACAAGCTACCTGTGTAACCTTTAGTAATTTTATTTTCTTATGCCCCAGCTTCTTCCAACTGCAAAAAGGGGGTGGTGTTTCTTTTGTCTGTCTTCTCTATTTAAACTAAGCTTTTTAAGGTAGGGAATGTCTCTAACTAGGTGTATGTATATCTCGTCTGATAAGGCAGGCACCAATTTCATTTGAGGCAGCAATGCAGTACCAGAGTATAAACAAGGATGGAGCAGTAACAAGAATCTGTTGATACCACAGTTAAGGTTGCCCAGTGGTCTCATATTCTTTCAGAACAGAAATAAATCTCAACCTCCTGAAAACCAAGACATGAAGAGTCAAGATCGAAACTAGGCACCATCAGTGCTGTCCCCTAATTGGTACTAGCTATAAGGGCTGATTTGTAAGCCAGCTGTGTTTGTTGTATACAATGTAGCTGTAAGAAGTAATGGAGCAGCTTGCCTAACCTATAATTCTTATGATACATGAGTTGAACTGGGTGAGTCAGATCACACCATGTGAAAAGGAGTAAGCCACTCTGCCTGATCCCTCATTATTGTGATCAAATAAGGGAGGTACCCGTACGTTCTTTGAGATAGCTAGTATGCCTTATATCAGTTCTGCAATTTGTAGGTTATGACAATAGCACAAGGGTCCTTTTGACATAGGAATTATTAGCAGGAAAGGAAAGGTGTACGCCAGTGGCTTTCAATCTGTGGTCTCTGGTCTATTAGTTTAAGTATTGAAGATCTGTCTAAGGGGTCTAGAAAAAAATGACTATGATCAATCAAAAGCATGTGACTATCCACACGTACAATTCAAAGGGATCAACACCTCCATTCCAAATTTTCAAAGGGGTCTCCGTTAAAAATGTTTTGGGGGTTTGCAAATGAAAAAAAGGTTGAAAACCACTGGTCCAGTCTCTCAATTTTAATGAGAAGAAAGTGATAGTTTAGCATCAGATGGCATCAAGCACATACAGGTCAAAGGGATGTAAAAGAGGTTCAAAAAATTGTAAAATGTAACAGGTGGAGGCAGCCCCTTTTCAGCAGAGTTCAAGTAGCAGCGTGTGTGTGTGTGTGTGTGTGTGTGTGTGTGTGTTCTTAGTGTATTGGAGTGCTACTTACAGAAGTTGGAGTTATGTGTTTACTTTAACTGTTCATTTCCTGGTTTCCAGAAGTTTGATTTTTTCTGAAATCAATATTGTGAAAGTGCATGAGATACAACCAGACAATCTCAATGGTGCAGTAACAAGGTATTTTTTGACAACAAATTTCTTATGTGCTCTTTTCTGAATGAAAGAGGTGTTTTTAAAGCATTAGGGAGGACCTAAGTGGCCCTCTCCACTTCTCTACACTTCAGTATAATGAACCAGACATTATACTCACGTATTAAAATCTTTAGAATCTATTATTGTTAACAGGGTTAAGAAGAGGAATCACAGGCATGATTTTTGTCCACCACACATCACAGTTTTGTTGTACTGTGGTAATTTAAAGCAAGATTGATAGTCTCTTCTTCTCCATATCCTCAAAATTTATAGTCTTTCCTACTACCATTTTGAGATCATCCTTCCTTTTCCAGACCTTGAAACCATTAGGCTGTAAAATATTGCTTATGCTCCTTATGCTTACTCTCATATATCCACTTCCATCACAACAAACTCCCTGTCCCTGCCAGGCCTCTCCAGCCATTCCCTTGATTCAGTTGTGAGCCCTGCCATCCTGAAATTTCGAGCCTGTTTCCCCAGTATAAGTAGAGGTATCTTATTATGTGGCATATTCTGGGTTCCCTTAGGGTTACTTACCACAATTCCTGACTCATAGGCAGAGTGGGGAGCGAGAGGAGGGGAGGGAAAGGACAAAGTCTCATATAACACTGGAGAGAGGATTTCCCTAAGTTCCAGTGCATGTTGGGGGGAGGGCAGGGGGAGGAAGAGGGATTCAGGTCTCTACCTCCCTCCCCCCAGAATCTCAATACCCACACAGGTGCTGATTCTTCCATTGGGATATCTTGGTTCAGAATATCCCAGGATAAAGGTCCCAGCTGACAGGGAAGTAGTGAAAAGGCCTCAGACACATCTAGTAGGTCAGACTGCCCAAATCTTGACACCAACACAGGAGCAATACCTTCCTCTCTCCAAGATCCAAGCATACTCACAAGGTAGAAGAATGTATGGTAACCTTAAACCTACTTTTGCCTGGTTACCCTGCTGTCCACCTGGATGTCACTTCTTCCAGTGTCATACCCTTTTTCCCACTTACCCTAATTTCCATGCCCTAAAACAACATCCTCATAATCCCTCTTTCCTTGCCACAACCCAATACTATCACCTACTCAGTCCATTTTCCCCTCCATTCTTACAGAATGAACCCACATGTAGAGTTATTTTTTTTTAACAACTGTGTTTAAGCACCTCCTGAATTTTCTGCTGTACACAAATTACATTGCCTCACTGGAGGGTAGCCCTTTGACAGAGATATGTTGTAGCAAAGTACCTTCTTTCTCAACATTTCTTCTATGAATCCATTTGGCCTGGGATAAGCCAGGCTCAAAAATTACTTCATATCCCCTTGAACCAACCACCTAATTGATGTGAAGACTCAAAGGCTAGACAAGTCTCACAGCAACTTATACTATGTTTGGCTCAAAGATGATCCTTCCTTAGGCAGGGGCCTAGACTAGATGGTTCAGTGATGTCCCTTCCAACTCTGTTTTCCTATGTTCCTATTTGCAATGTATTCTATTTAACTTGTGTTGTTTAACTTTGCTGATTAAAGTTTTTAAATTTGCTCTCCAAAAAGATCAGTGAACACTTTGAACTAGTTGCAGTGGATGCTGTGTGACTGAGACCATTTATCTTAAAAAAACTTGAAACCATTTTCACCTTGGAAAAATTCATTGCAAGTTTTTGTCAGGCTAACAAGTGGCTAAGTACTTCAGGTTTTGACTATAATTAATTCTAACCTGAAACCAGTCTTAGGCTAAAAAATAGTTTGTAAATAAAAATAAATGTGTTAACAATGCTGCCTTTTGGAAAAGCTTTAATAGTCTCTCTTTGCTGCTTTTTGGAAATTGGCTGACAATTAACTTAAAGACACAAAGGAGAAATGGATATAAGATAGTTAAAAGATAGTTAATGTTCCCTGATTCTATGCCATCTGGCTTAAGCATCTGCTAAGAGCAGCCATAAGGAGTCCTCTGATGTGACCAGAATTGGTCCCTTCTGCATCACTCAGTGCACATGAAAATACACTCCTTCCCTCCCCTAACCTCCAAGGTCCCAGAAAGATTTTGAGCTTGAGAAAAAGCAGTCTGGATGTGCTTTTGTGAGTGGAAGCTGAATAATAAGGGGAAGTGAATTGCAGGATTCTGAAAATTAGGGATTTTATATAAGGCCTTCAAGAAAGTCCAGAATAGTTTCTATAACTCACTGATCTTGTATGAAGAAGTTGGGCTACGATCCTAGTTATTCTGACTATGGAACAGTAGTAGACTTAGTAAAGCTCTGTGTTTAGGTATCTCTATGCAAGATAATGCATGCATTGATGCTAATTTAATATAGCAAGGTTGCTTTTCATGTTAAAGACAGATATATTGATAAATGAGGATGGAATAGGATAGAAGGCAACCAGTAACAGTTTAACTTTTCAGGCAGGGGGTGTAATTTTAGAAAGCTTAGAAAGTGTGTGCATGACCCATGATTCATAACTATTGCTCAAAAAAGCATTAACTATAGATATTTAGGACATGATTCAGAGATGCAGTGTGATTCTTCCCTTGCAATATACCAACCTTTACTATTTTTTCTTTATAGATTATGTGGTTTGAAGAATGCCCTAGTGCAAATGTATGTGAGCTTTCCAATTATTTATTTTTAAACGCTGAAGGACCACTTTCTGATGAACCTGTAAAAAGGTTTCAGTGGGTCTTACAGCCACTGTACCATCCTTTACTTTGTGACTAACTTTTTATTAAAAACAACTCACCAGCTTAGTCATTTGATTCTGACACCTGCCTGCACACCAGGCAGTATCTGATCCAGAGAAATTGATGGAAACCTTTGAAAGCTTCCTGTTGTGAGTAGTGAGAACTCTTTTCACTTCTTAGTAAGGTCCATTTTCTTTTCTTTTTTTTTCTGCTGTGAAGTGTATTTTTTCCCTGCTTTATGGATAGATATACTGTACAACTCTATGACTCCTGAAAAACTCTTTACTCATTCTCATTGGCTGAAATGATTGCTAGGAGAAGTACAGATGATTAACTGCAAGCTTTCCTGCTGTTCTCAGCCAGCAAGCAACTATTCATGACTCTGACAGATGTTTCCTTTTTTTAGGACTTCAAAAACCATAATTGGGCTTGAAAAATAGATTTGAGTTCCACTTAATTGTATCCTCTCTTCATTCCATATTCAATGAACCTGGATTACTCTCTGTCTACATTTTGAAAGGTATGGAAAAAATAAGTATTTTGCCTTCACATTCTCTCTCCATTCATCTAGGTTCTTATGCCATGTGCTATAGCATTCGGGTATTGCTGTAGGCTTAGATATGAGTCAGAAACAGCAAAGAGTAAGTGATTTTTTCATATTGAGTGATAAAAGGAAATAACTACTTGACTAGGCTTTGGAGATTTTACTACAAAATGCCTCTGCATGAGTAATTTACTCCCTGCAGGAGTTATGTACTCTGTCTTGCTTAAGAAGATGAAATAATATATAATATATGGTTTAAATACATGAAACTATATTGTAAAATGTAAAAAAACAAAGGAAAATATATTACTAACAGTAGCATTCCTGCATTATTACCATGGCTGACTCAGAGTGAGGGTGAAAGAGTCCATGGTACATGTGGTATTCTCATCTATCCCCCTTGTCAAGAATAAAATCTGAGACAGCAATAAACAAATACCAGAGAAAAATCCATGGCTAAGCATATGGTGTCAGTG
The DNA here is from genome assembly GCF_001723895.1 of Crocodylus porosus. Classification (NCBI taxonomy): domain Eukaryota; kingdom Metazoa; phylum Chordata; order Crocodylia; family Crocodylidae; genus Crocodylus; species Crocodylus porosus. The sequence continues at coordinate 7,062,299 of NW_017728907.1, forward strand.
AAAAGATTTTGTATTCCTTAACTATAGGATGATGTCCCATTGATAGAGTGCTACATAGAGATGAGGTTTCATCTCCCAAAAAAAGAGAAGGCTATTCTAAGACACAGTGGATGCATCTACATAAGCTATTAGCACAAAAGAATAAACTCCAACACTTATTACATTGAAATTTATTGCACCTAGGCACCATGTTTGCATGTGTGCCTGGGACCACATCACATTGAGTTGAGTTGGAGCATCCCAGCTAAATCTGAGCGGGCACAAAGCTTTCTCTTGTGCGTGGATGACCTCTACCTGACTCAAGAAGTCTATGGGCCAATGAGAGGCAAAGCGCTGCTCAACCTGGTACTGGCTAAGGGGGATGACCTAATCGGCGACCTAGTGATTGATGGGAAG
>NW_017728907.1:7062705-7118821 GCF_001723895.1 Crocodylus porosus
CCCCAGCTGACTTCCTGCCCTTTGGGCAGGGGGCTGGACTCGATGATCTCCTGAGGTCCCTTCCAGCCCTAATGTCTATGAAATCTATGAAATCCCTGCCTGCAGAGGGCCCTGGGGGTCAGCATGCCAGCCTGGGGTTGCTCCGACCCAATCCAACATGCTGCAAAGCAGGTGGCTGGGTCATGATGATGTTCCAGTGTGGGGTTAGCTGGCAGGCAGCCCTGCACTGAAGCACCTTCATGCTTCAGCAAGCCCCATCAGTGTCTACATGTGTGTTCCTGTGCACTAAAGAACACCACCACAGGATAGTGCTTGTATTTACACAAGCACAATATACAGCAGAGTTAATTAGTTTCCTGTGGCCTAATAGGGCTGCACATGTAGATGTTGAGACTTTACTGAGGAGCTAATTAGGCAGCTCTGCAGTAAATGTCTCATGTAGATGTGCCCAATGGGTATAAATAGATGTTACCAAATGAAGTGGATCAGCCATAGCAGGACATGTCCCAACATACCTGATCAGCTTCTTTGGGTGAAACACATGTTGTCCACTAACCCTGCAGGACAACTGGCAATGCATTCCTTTCTTACAGAGGAATCTCTAGGGTGCCTCTCAGTAAGCAGAGAATGATGACTCCAGTGCTCTCATTTAGCCCCAGGTCCATACCAGAGTGAGTCTGATTTTCAGTCTCAGTCATGGACCACACTGCAGTGTCAACACTTGCCCATGAAATCCCAAACAGGGAAATCTGGGCAGGTGCTCCCAGGGTTTCACGGGCATGATCCTGTGGGCCTCCAGAATTCCAATCAGGACTTCAGGGCCCCTGAAAACCTAGGAGTGTAGGCGAGGGTCAGAAGGAGAATATTGCAGCTCTGGGCTTCCCATACTTCCCTGCTTTAAAGCAAAGAATTTGACCACAAAATAGAAATAAAAATCTTACCACCAATGTTACAGCCTCAATTTTGAGGCATTTGTGGCATGACAAGGGGCATGGACATCTTTTTGCTTGGCTTTTGTGCCTCCATTAAAAATTTTGTGGTGGCATGAACACAACATATATTTAAACCCTATGACATAATATTATTACACCTAGAAGATGCAGTGGATAAGTTGCTCAGAAAAAGTCTATCAGTAAATTTCATCATGAGAGATTTTAATTGTCTAGATATCTTCTGGAAAGCAATATGGCAAGACATAAATGACTATGTTCATGGAACACAGTGGAAGGAACTATTTGAGACTTGATTAAGACAAATAGGAAGGGGCTGTTTAAGAATCTAAAACTGAAATGTTATTTGAGTGAATGTGATCACAACATAGGTTCAATTTCCTAAGAAAAGGAAGGACTGGGATCATCAGAATAAGGGCAATGAAAAGAAAAGAAATTACACTTAATGGTTAGGTAGGTATTTGTAGGACAAAAATCTAATTAATAAAAAAGCACAAGAGGCAGCAATTACTGGAAGAGACTGCTAATGAAGACAAACAATCCTGATGCACATGAAAGATAGAAAGTATGGTCAGAAACTATGATAGCTGCCTGAGGAACTCTTTAAGAACATGAAATGCAAAAAACAAAAAGTCATGCAAAAAAGTGGAGATTAAACAAGGGTGGGCAAAATACAGCCTGCTGGTGGTATCCAACCCACAGCTGCCCCCACGGTGCTTTGCATGGGGCCAAGCCAGTTACGCTCTCTCCAGAGGCAGCCTGCACCTTGCTCTGGCCTGCATCTGCCCTGCACTGCTGATGTCACCACCCCATCCCTGGTCCCAGCCCTGGCCTGTGTGCACAGCTTCCTGGGGGCTGCCTGGGTCCTGCACACCTCCATCCCCCACCTTCAGTGGCTCCTATTCCTCCTGCTTCTGATGCATTGCTTTTGGCAGCTTGTAGTGCAGGGAATCAGCAGTGGCGGGGTGGGGGGACATTTGCGAGGCATCACAGGCCCAGTCTGGTAGGGGGAAAGCTGCAGCCAGGCAACTCCTGCTCCAGTGTGTGAGACTCTAGTTCCCAACTGCCTTCCACCCACTTGGCCTCTCATTGCTCCAGGTGGGTGGAGTGGGTGGATGGCAGCTGAGAGCTGAAGCCCCATGTGCTCGAGCAGGAACCACCTAGCTTCAGTTTTCCCCTGCCTGTCTGAGCATGTTGTGCCCAGAATGCACCCTCATGGCTGCCACCACTTCCTCATGCTACCTGCTGCTGGAAGCATGGCTTAGGGGAAGGAGGATAAGGAGGAGGAGCTGCTGGAAGCAGAGCAAGCCAAGCAGTACCTGGGCAAGTACTGGGAATCTATGCATGCTGGCCAGGGCTAGAGCCAGGGCAATGCTGTTGGTGGGAACAGGACAGGTGCAGGCAGGAGCTGCATGCCTCCCCACTGCAAGCCCCACCCCAGTCTCCTCTCCCTCCTGCTCTTCCTCCCCACAACAACTTAGACTGCCACTCAGGACCTACTGTGTGGCAAGCCCCCCACACAAACATGCAGACCCACCCCGGAGACACACTCCACACCCTTCCCCACAACCCCTCCCACACACCTATACCCACCCCCACCAAACACACTTCACCCCCACACCTACCCCAAATCCTCCCACATCCCCCACATACCCCAAACCCACCCCTCAAACCCTACCACACATATCCTCCACCATGTGCCACAATATGCAAAAGTAAGACTTATTTTGAGCTATTATGCAATTACCTCTGTACATGAGACTGAGAAAAACAAATCAGGACAAAAATATTTTTGAAATAAAATTGAAACATTATAGTAGCTATTTGATATTTAGATTAAAAAACAAATCTCATACTATAATTTGTTAAAATGATACCTTCTGAAAGATTTTATGTATGTAGCCCTGAACAGCTCACTAAAACTCATTAAGTGGCCCACCAGCCAAAAGAATCACCCACCCTTTGATAAGACATATGATGAAGGATGGGCATAGACAAATAGCACAAGCAAATGGGGATGATAGAATAAATGAGTCAGATTTGCAAGAGACATAAAAGGCAAAATGAAAATGGCCATTCAAATGCATTAGATGTAGAGGAAGAGAAACAAAATATGGAACCAAAGAGAGTAATGGAAGATATGCAAGCTGAGAGCAGCTAATGCCTTCATTGCTTTCAGCAGGTATGCATCCTGATCCTAGTCCTATGCAATATTTTATTTATCTGTTTGGATGATGAAACTGTAACCATGCTGAGATATTCTGTGGCCACCCCATACTGGAAGGGTTTGCAGGCCATGTAGAGGGCAGGATCACAATTCAAAATGATTTTGATAACTCTGACAGACAAGTGCAAAATGAATTTGACAGTGACAATAAAATGACAATAAAAGTCAATAAAACAATAGTACAGCAGCAACAAAGGACATGGAAGTTTTAGCCCAGCACAAATTAAACATGAATCAGCAATACGATGCTGTCGCAAAAAAACAAGGCACAGCTCATTCTGAGATAGATGTGCTATATAGGGCACAAGAGCTAATTCTTCTGCTAAATTAATCTGTCACTAGAGAAGCATCAACTTTTTCTGCCTTTGGATACCAAATTTAGGGCTTTATTACACATTGCACTTTGAGGGATTGGTGACACAATGGGAGGGGCAGGAGTGGGGAGACAGTGAGCCAGATCCCAGCCAGTGGGGGAGTAGGGGTAGGTGAAATGTGCTTTAGAGTGCCTACATGTTAGTGTAACACAAGACGGGTAACACAAATCAGATAAAAACAAGGTTGGGGTTGTATAACTTTAAACTGCCTAAAGAGTGCTTAAAACTTCTTTCATGTGTTAATGTGTGGACAATCCAGGGGTTAAGACCTTCAGGTTCTGGCCAAAATTAACCTGTAACAAGGCCCTTCAAGGAAGATGTAGGTAAATTGGTGAGAATCTAAGAAAACAAGAAGACTAACAATGCAATAATGATAACAGGTAATTTTTAATATTGGTATATGAGGAAAGGCTGAAGAAATTTTGTTCATTTAGTTTAGAAATTAGAGCAATCCTCAAGGATAAGGATACTGGAGCAATCCTTCAGTATAAGATGTTTTATAAGGAGGACATTTTTTCAACTCTTACCACATCCATCATAGGGAAAACAAGAAATCAGTTTTAAAGCCAAGATGATTTAATTTTGAGGTTAGTAAAAGTTTTGGATTATAAGGTTATTAGTAGCACTAGAAAACACTGCCTGTTGAGGAATTATTCTCTCATGGAGACTTTTTATGAACAAGTTTGACAAATAGATGTCAGGGATGATCTGCATGTATTTTATATTGCCTCAGTGCTAGAAGAAAGAGAATCTTTTGAGTTCCTTTCCTGCCATATGTATATATGAGTCTATCATCATTTGAAATTAATTTCATTGTTATTTAACATAGAAAGAAACCAGAATGCTAGTTTTTAAATTCCAAGCAGTTTGTTATTATCTTACCGGTTGTATTTTAATATTATTTAATTCAAATTATTGTCCTTAGTAGCACAATTAGAAAGGCTCAAAGATTAAGGGGAAGATCTCATCCTCATCTGGTCTCTCAATACTAATTGTTAGAAGTCTAACTCAGTGGGAGAAGAATCAGGCTTCACTTCCCTTTTACTATACCTATTCAAGTAGTCCATAGCATTATATATGTGATGTTGTGTTTGTTAGTGGTACCTAAGGCCTCAACTGTGTTTGGGAACCTTCATTTATGATACAAACACTCACAAAGGATACATCTAGCCCTCAAGATAATCATGTCTTCTGAGACTGAGCCACCAGTAATCCAAGATAAACTGTAAACCCTGTTTTCTTTGCATTATATAGCAAAACTTAATTTCTGACTTTTGATTGCAGATCTGAAAATCAAATTAAGATAAAACTATATACAAAGATAAAAAGGTAATTTTATATTCACAAGTTGCAGTGGAGCTTCACTCTATTAATACAGCTAAAGATCTGGCCCCTAGTTTATAAAGTTTCCTGTACTATTACAGGTTGCTTAGGAACTGTATCATTTATTAAAAATTACTACTTTAAAACAGCAGAGAAAAGTCTAAGATTTTAATGTTGTGGGAAGTAGATGTGGCTCCTCACTACTCCTAAATTTTAAAGATAGTAAATGTTGGTACTGGATTTATGACTCAGATACCTTGTTCCAGGTGGACTTAGACCCTCAGGCTGACCATGACCTCTCCATTCAATAATAGGCAAATTTTATTCTATATCTACCAGTTCTAGAGCTTTTACAGAGTCAAGGTACATCTGGCCAGTATACAAGCTTCATCCTGAGGTTCTCTCTTGAATATCAGATGTCAGCAGCCTGGAGGTTGAGGGCCAAGCCCCTCCTCCCCCCCAGTAGGGTGAGTGAGATGGACTGGTAGTATGCCCTCTGTCCATGGTGGCCTTGGGTTCCCCTCCTGGGGACCTTTTGCTGCTATGAAATCCCTCCTTTTGTATCCTTTCTCCCCTGTGATGACTCTTAATCTTTGGGCATCATTGATTGGTTTCCTTATGGTCATCATAATGTCCATTTTCTGTCCTGTCAGCATATTTCTTTGTTTCATAAATCCATCCCATACATACATCCTAATTTGTTTATTTACCTGTTCATCCTATTTTGGTCCATCTACCAAAGCCAGAAATCTTAAGGGTCCCACAGTTGGGCACTGTTACCTGCAGAGTCCCTCATCTCTATACTGTGGTACATATATTTAGTCTCCCAGCCTGTGTCTCTTCTGGCTTCAGACACAGTGAGCCTTGAAGGGAACTTTGTCACAAACAGGCTTTTAGAAATCAATTAACCCTTGCCATTGCCCTGGAGCATTGTTCTAATACATATCTACTTTCCTACAAGCCAATCTTTCCCAGAAGCAAACCTCTAAACATCATTTTCTAGCCAGCAGTAAACAGTGGCATTTTTCATCTCACTCCTGGCTGTCTGCTTTCACAAATTCTGGTATATGTGGCATTCTATTTTTTGCTGTCAGCAGCCCACCACGAAAATTGACCTTACACACTTTTCCAACACACATAGAGCTAAATCAAACATTTGTTAACCGTTGTTTGACATGCACCAAATGTGTTTCTCAGATGGTGGGATTTTTTTCTCCTACATATGCAGTGCACACAGAGCAGAAGAAAGTGGAAAATGGTCTGTTTGAATGTGGTACATTTTCAAGAAAGCATTTCTCAGCACTCTCTGAAACAGTGTAGACATGCCAACAGCATATCCCATAGAAGCATGTAATGGCTGAAATTGGAGTCCCAGTGTGTTATAAAAATACAGATTAGTAGTAACAAACAGGGAAGCAGTGGCAAAGAGGGAAGTGGCCCAACCCACCTTACACGAGTCAATAGCTAAATTTCCCCAAGTCCCAGGCCTATTCCCAATCTTCTAGAATATTTTTCCTGCCCAAGAAAACAACCTTATGGTCTTATTAGGTTACGCATGCTCTATATTCTTGCATTATCTGTTGCCATTTTATTTCTTTTATATTGCTATTGTGCTAGATATAACATCTTGGAAATTAAGGACTGTTAATTTCATTCAATGCTCTCTTATTGAGTCCATTTGAAATTTTGTCCAAGTAAGGATTTGATCATTAAACCTAATTTTGGACCCTTCCTTGTGGCCTTTGTACAGTGCACATTCCAGGAAATAAACCTGAAATTCAGTGAATACTTCTCTCCTGATCATCTGCTTAAAACTTGTATACTATCATATCAATTTACAGTTCTGCTACTATATTCAAATGCATGAGACCCATTTTTAATCTCTCACTGTTCCTATCCAATTACATACATTTTCATCAACTTCCTTATTTCCACTCATACTTATTTTATTCTGCAGTGTTTCTGTACAATGAGGTGTGTTACATCAAATCAGTTTTAAATGACACACCACTATTGTAAAGTAGGTCAAATGCATAATTAGCTCTGCATGATTTTTCTCTGGCAGCTCCAGATGTAAAACAATTGTTGACTATTAAAGTGATGACACACTGATTGCAGCTTACTAATTCAAAACAAATACAATTTGCAATATTTTGTATGTTGTCCTGTAGAATCTAAAAGCAAAAATCTTTTTTGTGTTAAGGAGCACACAGATGGAAACAACATGATCTCTACAGAAAACTATCCCGTTCCAAGCAGCAGTCTGTAACATGTCTCATGACCAGGAATCTGGGTCTTCCGTTTGCCTTGGAAAAAATGTGGTAAAACTTGGATTTTCTCATTTTAAGGGGAAACAAACTTGGATTTTCTCTTTTGAAGGAGAAAAACCAATGTTTTCTCCTTTAAAGGATAAAAAGGCAGGAACAGGTGGCTTTTCCCTTGCAGGCTGACAGTATTCTAGCCTGCAAGGAGTTGGGAGGAATGGGAGGAGGGCAGTCAGGCACAGGACATCACATGCACATGGCAGCCTGGCAGCCTAGAGAACAGCTCCTGCAGCTCCACACAAGTAAGTCGGGGGGAGAGGGATTGAGGCCACCATAGTGAGGGTTTGGGCTAGGGCTGCTGCCCATCTTGGGTGCTGGGTGGGGCTTGAGGCTCAAGGAATGTGCAGCCTCAGAGACTGGGCAGGAAGCAGAATGGAGCCATGGGTGGTTTTCCCAGGGTGGCGGCAAGGCGGATGGTTCCCCACCACTGCACACACTTCTGTGGGAATTGCCCTGCAGATTTGTGCATGGGGTGTGGGCAGATTGCCTGCTGAGGACTTGGGGCTCCCACCCTGCTACTGTCCCCCTGGGGCCTCTACAGCCCAGCAGATGGGACCTGGTGCAGCAGGGCAGACCAGAGTGGGGAGGTTTGGTGTTGCTACTGGGAGCCCCACACTGCCATTGTGAGGCACCCCCTGCCTGTCCAGCAGCAGCAGGATTTGTGGTTTGGAGGTGTACCCACCACTGCTGCTGGGTGGACAGGGGGCATCTCACCATGTCAGCACAGGGCTTCCAGCAGCAGCACCAAGCCTCCCCACCCTCCTCTGTCCTGTTGTTCCAGGTCCTGCCTGCTGAGCTGTGGAGGCCCTGTGGGGAGGGCAGCAGCATGGGGACCCCAAAGCCCACAGCCTTCAGCCTATATCTACCCCCAGTGGGCTCCATCTTAGCTGTGCCACAAACAGGAGAAGAGGAGCTGGGCTCCATGCTCTGCTCTACTGCAGCAGGTGATGCTTCCCATGGGTAGCAGCCAGGGCTCAGCTGCTACTGGGGGTGGGTAGGGGGCTGCAGGCCCAGATCCCTGGCCCCATAGCTGCAGCTGGGGACATCCTCTGGAGGAGCTGTGAGTGATGGAGAGCTGTGAGTAAGGAGTGAGGGGCATCAGCAGGGCTGGGGGGCTGCAGCTTGGGAGCAAGGAGCAATGACATGGGCAGGGCATCAGTGTGTCAGGGTTGCTCAGCACCCCAAAGACATGAGGGGAAAGCTGCAACTGAACCCACATCCTGATGAGGGAAGAGGGCAGGGAGACCTCTAATTTTCCATGATAAAAAACCCAAAATCAAACACCAAAATTTATAGGTATTTAGAATTTTTAATATAGTGGTACACTCCCAAATTGCCTTAAAATTGTAAGTATAGCAATAAAACATTGTGTTTAGCTGATACCTATACATATAGTGATGTTCATTTTAATCATGGAAAAATGCAGATTTGGGGGGTTTTAATCAAAGAATTTGTGATTTTTAGACAGAGTAAACTAGGATCCCTGCTTATGACTGAGTCACCTCCTATTTTTTATATTCTCATCAAGGTAAATTCCTGGGCTAGTTTGATAAGATTTGTTTTTGAGCATTACAATAAAAATAAAAGATAAATTGTATTAGAAATAAAACTTCCAAATCTGTTTTGTTTTGTTTTTAATTTGGATCAATACTTATTTTTCTCTTGGTTAATATATAATTATTCCTTCAACATGTTTATTTATTTACTTTGTTTATATAGTGGCAATTTTTTGCAGAATGAAGACAGGCTTGTTTCAGTGCTCTCCCTCCTTAAAATGTTTCCCTATGTTTCTGGAACAGACCTACATGTTTATTATTAGACACTCTTTATACTGGGCTAAATTCTGCTCTTGCCTCTATGTTGCCATCTATGAAAATAATCTCTTAACAATTTATAACTTTACTTGATCTAATTAGTTCCTTTCAATGTTTCTGTATAATTCCTAATCTTAAAACAAAAATTTCTATAGCTATACATTTAGTCCTTGTTTCTGAAAACCAATTTCTGAAAACACATTTTACTTTCATGAAACTGTCTGATTTTGTAATAATAGCCTTGATAAAACTAGAAATACTCTGGGAATGAGATGTAATCAAAAAAAGAATCTCCTCCCTCCTTACCCTTAGGTGGAATTCTACACAAAACTACTGCTAAATTCAAAGTTTGGTTAACTAGTTAGATGCATGAACAGATATTCAGATAACTAGATAAGATTCTGATTTAGCAAAGTGATTAAACATATTAAAGTGATAAAACTTATTAAATAGTGCATGCATTTTACTATGGATGATCATTTGAAAAGACTCCATAGTTTTGAAACTCTACATCAGCTTCACCTAGCATTTCAAACGTGTTCATACAGGGCATGTCTATATCAGACAGTAACTGTGCAGCTGACTAATTAATTAAATACAAGTACTATTGTTCTGCAGAGTTGGTTTTTTTGTCTGGCAGCACATGTGTAGATACTGATGGGTCTGGATGGGGGATGAGCGTGTTTCAATGTGAGGGCTGCCTGACATCTAGCTCTATGCTAAAGTACACTTATGCCCCACCCATCCCCTCCATAGCATATTGAGCTAGATTGGAGTAGTCCTGGGCAGGCCAGGCTGATCCCCTGGGCCCCCTGCCAGTTGGAGATAGTTCAACCCAGCTCAATGTGCTGCTGTCTAAGCGCACATGTAAACCATGCACACAGGAGCTTCCCAGGACCAATAAACTGCAGAGCAATAAGCTCTGAAAGTTATTGCTACCCCCTAAATGCATATGTAGATGCACACAGAGACAGATATTTTGGCTTCTGAGACAGATTTTTCTGCATTTCAGCCTGCACTTCACCCTTCAGATTCCTTGCAGGCTGTTAAATGTGGAAATGACTGCTGAGAATTATATAGGCTTCATACAGGGGTTGGAAATTATTTTGGCTGGAGATCTACTTAATGAGTTTTGGTGATCTGTCAAGTGCTGCAAAGGTAACCACAGACCTTGACAGGTGCTCCGCTCCCTAGTAACTATCTTGGGACCAGAAGTCCTGCTCCTAACCACTGACCTTTGCCACTGGAAGTCCCTCCCCTTGCCCCTGGAAGTACACATTTCGAGCGGGAAGGTTGCCATCTTTGAATCAGAAACCACCCCCATACAAACCATATATTAAAAGTCAAACATCTAACATAGCATATTTTAATTTTATTTAAAAAAATATTTTTGTCCTGATTTATTTGTGTTTGCATAGTATATATAGAGATGATTGCATAATTGCTAAAAACAAAGTCTTATTCTTGTATATTGCATGTGGGGCAGTGTATGGGGCGTGGGTATATGTGTATGGTAGGGTATGGGCTGTGTGTGGATTTTGTGAGTGTATATGGTTGTGTGTGGTAGGGTGTAGGGTATGCTGTGGGATGTGGGTATGTACACGCATCAAGGTTGTTGGGGCAGGATGTGGGTGTGTGGAGTTGTGAGGTGTGAGGGACTGTGTAGGGGGTGTGGGCCCCCACCACACAATCCCCACCCTGGCGCACAGTTCCTGCTGCTGGTGGCAGCAGCAGCAGGTGGCAGGCCTTCAGAGTGGTCATGGCCATGCAGGTGCAGGTGCCCAGCAGCGCATGGCTTCAGTCAGTTCTGGGAGCTGCATGTGGCAGCAGGGAGTTGAGTCAGGCCATCCTGCCTGTCTCACGTGCGGCTCCTCGCAATTCACATGCAGCTCCTGGGACTTGTGTGACACCAGGGGCAAGTGCCACTTGATGGAGCCCACTGCCTTCCCCTCCTGCACTATGTGCAGCCCCAGCTCCACACCGCACTCTACTGCCTTGCTGCAGCTTCCCCCCCTCCAACCTACCACTGCTTCCCTACCTGGTGCCCAGAGCAAGCACTGCAGCAGGGACACAAGGAGTCACTGGAGGCCGGGGAAGCCGGTCCCCTGGTGGCTGAACAAGTGACAGCAGAGGCCCCATCCACAAGCTGTGTGTGCTGGCTGGGCTGGGACCCTCCTGCATATGAGGTTGGGATGAGGTGCGGGGGCTGGGAGGGGTACAATTAATTTGTGGTTGCCCCTGGGATGGATGAAATTACCTGGCTGTCTGAATCTAGCTTGTGGGCTGTATTTTACCCACACCTTGCTTAACAGCTTTGCTGAGTCCAGGCTTTAGTAGCCAAACAATTCTGAGTGTTGGAATCACTAGAGGAAAAAATATATACTTACTTGAAAACTTAATAAAAGTAATTTAAAACCTAACTTTCAACACACAAATTTGAATTTTGTGCAATTTCATTCAGCAAGTTCTAATAACCTCCACATCTGCCAAAAAAAAAAAAAAAAAAGGCTTTAATTCAGGTATGGAATAATGTAGTAGTAGGAAAATCCAGGGCTTATATGGTTGCTTCATGTTATTGCATCCAAGGAAGCTGCCATGAAGTTAACTAACCAGCTATGGAAATGCATGATATTAGGTGATATAAAACTAATACAGTCTGTCCCTTTGCAGCCTACAGAAAATCCTTTAAGTTGTGCCAACTAGCTTACCTGTAGGGTGATGAAGTATGAATATGACGTGAATAGCAACTTAGTTGAATCCAAGGATTGAGATTTACAACTTTATATAAATAGAGAATATTACTATATGAAGAAGGTAAAAGCTGCAGTTATAGGTTTGTTAGTTTCAGAACGGAACAAAATAATTCACTTGAAATTTATGGGGAGACAGATGATAAAAGATTTCTCTTGATTATAGTGAGGCTTTAGTAAATTTGTTTAGATTTAATCTTGTTGTGCAGATTCTTGCCACTCCATGCTTTGAAATAGACCACTGAAATGGGCAGAATTAGTCTACACAACTTTTTTCTGTTTTCAAGAGCTCCTTGTCAGGTTAATCATGTCCAGAATGACTCATACCTGAGTGGAGAAATATTATATTACATTTTCCAAATGACCTTATCTCAGCAATGACATTATTTCTGCTGTTTCAGAAAATGTGGCTGGCTTGGGAGAGCTATGGTGAACTAATACAGATAGTGAATACAGTGTTCTAATATATACCCATGTTTGCATAGCAACTAGTTCCATAAAAAGCTCATCTTGATTACAGTCCTTTTATGCCATATTTCTTTTTTATTAATTATGGGCTGCCCAAGTGAGAGCAGAAGGATTTATTTTAGAATTCTGTTACTAACCAGGCACCCAAGTTAATAGGTCACATAACCTCAGAGATTAATTTTTCAGATCCACTGATAGTATCTGTCTTTTCTATATTCCAGAATCATAAAATAGAAAGCATTTATGCTAACGAGTTGGCAAAGCTCCTGGTATAAGTCATAATGGAAATATAAAAGGGGAATAGATGCTTTTCCCCAGAGCATAGGCTTTGCAAAACAAGTTTCAGTTTCTAAGTGATACTGACAAAGTCATGTTTTAGTATCTCCATGAAATAGAGAGTAGCATTTTCAGTTTTCTAGGGCACATATGGGAATCTACATTCAGAAGTCCAAGTCTAACCCCATGTACAGGGCTTACATGAACATGCAAATTATTGAGTTTGACAGATAAGACTAAAAAGGAGGCTGCCCAAAAAGGTATAACCACACCGGATAACCATTAGAAGAGACTGGCTTGACCATTAGAGTAGGAAATGACAAAAGCTGGGTAAGGGATTCACAACACTATTAAATGATTTCCTAGCAGTTTATAAGTGTTTCAGTGCATTTTTCTATGACTGTTTGCCTACAAATGTAAAAATTCCATTCAATTCTGCTTAGGGATCCTAGGAGCTTCTCCAGTGTAGTCCCATGTTTTTACTATTCACATATAATTATATAAAGGAAAAAGGATGATGTGATTCTGTTTTGAAAGGTCACTCTCCAAAAAACCATTAAACATTCTCAATATCTTACCTATTGGAAGCATACATCCAGTGGGGGAACGCACTTCTTAAATCATGCAGAAAGATGTCATCTTTACTAAGTTACATTCTTGAGAATGAGGAAAGGGACAGAAACTTGTGACTTGTGAAGAGCCCTATCTTTGTGAAGAACAGGCATTCATTAGGAAATACTGTTATTCTAATTCACACTGCGACTGTTAATTTTATCATGCTCAAGTGACTACCAAGTGAGCTGACTTGATATTAAGGTATTAATTTTTGGATGTCAGTTAAAGGGACACTGTCAAGTCATTTAATAGTTTTAAGCTCTTTATTAGTTTCTACCATGTACAACAAAACTACATTGTTTATAGTAACCCTTTTATTGCACAGTCATTTAATATATTGCCACCATACACAGTAAATTATAACAGAAGATTAAAAAACAAGAAAAAAACTTTCTCTATTGCTTTTTCCCCTTTTATTTTACAATTTATAATGTAACTAGCTCTTTAATGTGCAGTTTGTTTACTTTGTTGGTGCACTAGCATTAATGCCAATTCCCAAATCAAATTTGGTAATAATTGTTTTTTAACTAATAGAGGTGGGATAACCTCAAGAGATTACTTTCCTGAGTAGAGAAATACATCATCTGGCTTTACACAAAAAATTCACCAGTTTCATAGAGTAGCTTTTACTTTCATGATTTATAACATGAATCTGGAGCCTAGATCAAGCTTTTTTTTTAAAAAAAAAAAGATGTAGGTGTTTTATTTTGTTTTTTTTTTAAATAGAAAGAGAAAAATGCATATACTTTATCTGGGGTATATGTGAGATTCTGCCAGTCCACTATAACAGAGGCTGAAAGAGCTTTATTAATCTTGGCAGAAAAATTTAAGTTTATAATATGACACTTGTTTAAAGGATATGACCATAAATTTGGATGGGTCATAAAAGCCTAAAAATTGAACCAAAACCTAAAAACATTATTCCAAATATGAGAAGACAAATGATAAAAGACCTGGGTGATAAAACCATTTTACTATAGAGGATATTGGTCTAATTAGTAGAATTATTTTGTATTTCAAATGACTACTTTAAAAATATACATCATAAGTCTCCCATCCATCTGAGGGTCTCACTGGTCTCATTTCCCTTTTCCATAGTAAATACTCCCTTGACCAAGAAAGAACAATGTATCTTGGAGTATCCCTAGAGTACTATAGGTCTGAAATATTCAGTCTAGTATTCTTGACATTTTGGGACCCTGTGTCATAGTGGCATCTTAACTTTCAGACTAGGTTTTTAGCATTTTAGGCAAGTCTCAAGGATTATCGTATTTCCTGCAAAATAGGAAATGCAAAATGTCTCTTAGTTGTCTGAGTGTTATGAGTCATTATGAAATGAAAGTTTTCACTGTAAAAACTTTGACTCATTGGCAATATATTTTTAAATTTAAAGATCTTATTCTAATAGTGTGGTGTTTAGGTTTTATTTTTAGAATGCAATATACATTAAGCCTACAGTCCATTAAATTGGGGGTTTTTTTCTTATAAAAAGACATTGGAAAGGGGTGGGGACTGACAAAAAAGATCCCAAGGATCCCAAAGCACTAGGCAATGCCTTTTCATGAGATTTTGTTATTTATAGTTTCTGAGCAGCTGCTCAGAACAAGCGATGCAGGACCTCATTAACCTTTTATATTTTCTTTTATTTAGTGACCTGCTTCTTCCATAATGTTCTAAGCCTTCAGCAGGTGCTCATCTGCGCTAAGAGGACAATTTTCCAAAATGATACACAGTCATGGAGTTAAATTCAATATTAAAGCTCCAGTCCCTTATACAACATAACAGCTGGGGCAGAACAGAAGTCCTAAAATCCTGGTTCCAAGCATGGGAAATTTCTGATACAATAATACTGCTAAGGGCAGCTGTAGGGGTTGGCTCATCCCTCTACAGTTTACCAGAGCAACCCCTGGTATAGAGAATATGGTGGCATTACTGAACAGATTAGTGCTGGGTGGCAGAGGTTAGTTCAGAAGACTGTGGTTACAGAAGACAGTGTTAGGTCTTATATCATATTAAGCATCCTAGAGCAAGCCAAGATTGGATATAAAAAAAGATAGCTTAAAACCATCTGGCCACTAGATGAAGAGATCTGTGTTGTTTTATAGAGGTATAAAAGTAAATGTCTGCCTAGCTAGCAATTGTTTGAAGGATAAGGGATCCTGCATCCAGGCCTAAAGGCCTAATTACAAAGTATAACATTAAAAAACAAATAAACCCCAAAACACAGCAATATGTCCTTGTTACTACAATGGTAAGAGAATTGCCTAACAGACAACAGTATTCAACTGATAGTATCTAAAGCTATATACAGACATTTAAAAAGCCTGAGGTGGAATCAATCTAAGTTATACAGTTTTCTGTAAGTGATATAGTTTAGATCAGTAATGAATAGAACACACTTCTGCTTTGGTGGAGAGGAGAAGGGGTAGGCAAATCTTAGATCAGGTTCCACCATTTTAAATTAGTCTATGTGTGCCAAACTTCTATTCTGTTAGGCATATAGACCAATATTGTGTGCTGAACTTCTGTCCTGTTATGGGTGTAGACTGGTTTCCAATCACTTATAAAAGTAATGTCTGCATCTGGCCTACAGTTTGTTAAAAATATTATATTAGACCTCTTCAAGTAAGCTTGGAGGATTATTTTATTAGTTTAGTCTATCATTGGTAAACTCATTTAAAAAAAAAACAACAGATTTTTTAAAGTATTTTTGTTCTAGAGTAAAATGATCTCTGCCAAGTAATGCATGGTTATTTTGCCTTCAAATTAATCTTTTTTTCTCCCCAAGAACTGAAAACAGTAGTATGCAATGTGCAGTAGAGCCCAGATTATTCATATAAGGGATGGTTTACAATCCACTTATTTTAGGAAATTAGGAATAAACCATTCAGCTATGGCTTTTAATTCAAATGGCACCAGTATGCGAATCAGCTGGAGGACAGTAAAAGAATACTGGAGAAGCAGTGCCCTTTGAAATAGATAAAGTACCTTGACAGTCCTCCAAAGCTGTTTGTTGTGGGAATGGATATGTTCAGAGGTGTAACAGGACACTGGCAGTACATAAATTAGTTGAAGCTCTAGGCTACCAGCAGCACAGGCATGCATCTGTGGTGACTACTGCTTTTGTGACCCCTCCTTCACCCCTAAAAGGGAGCATCCAGGGTTGCTGCCCCATTCATCCATTGTGTGCCCATCTGTGCCATACTGTAAAGAGGCTGATGGCACCTCTCTGAGTGAGCCCAACGGTCCCAGCTGCGGGTTACCTGAGAGGAACATGACCGTGCTGCAGAATGGGAAGCTGGCTTCATCTGTTCAGCACATGAGCCAGATTGGCTCCTCTAATGCCCCGGGAGCTATTTCCAGCTGGGTGATTCAAAAGAGATGTGGTGGAGGAGATGAGAGGGAGAGACAACGAGAGCATGAATGCAAATGTGGACTGCGTGGATCTACTGATCACCCAGCTTGAAGAGATTTATCCCCAGGAACAGGATGGCTGACCAGTTGGTCTAAGAGCTTGGAGGACCTCAGGGAACCACAGAGGGAGTTAAACCACCACAGCAGTTCATTAATTACCATGGTAGCATGTCAATCACCTGGATGGTTTGGACGGTAAGTGGCGGCAGCAAAGGTTGCAATCTCAGCTGTGCTGGGCACAAAGGGGAAGCGAGTTTTTTTTTCTTTTCTCTTTTATTGTTGTTGTTTTGTTTTTTTTAAGCCAAGTCCCACAGGTGGACACCTACAACCAGAGTCAGACCCAGGTAAATAACACCCTTCCCAGAAATCAAATAATTCATCAAGTCATGGCAGGTGAGAATTAGGAGGAACCCTCAGTTTGACTGATTGGCCAGGGATTTCCGCACTGAGCACAGGCAGGTGAATGTCATTGGAACTCAGAGGACCGCACCTCTGTGCAGAGATTCCCTGACACGGACAAATAAGTGCTGGGCAGCTCAGGACCATGCTAACTGGATCCAGGTCTCCACTTGGGCACTGTGAGAGTTTTGACCTTGGAAGGTCTCCTCCAGCTCACATGCCACATCTTGGTCTTTAAGTAGAATTTGGGAAGTTCCTAGTATTTTGTGGACCACCTTAAAACATGCTAACTATTGGTGCTTCTTGAGGTTTAGGTTAAGGTGAGGCAGGTATTCAAAACTATTGTCCTGGGCTAGGTACAAATGTTGAAGGAGGTTGGGTGGGGGGAGTTAGATTGTGTAAGGAACGGCCATTTGATCTAAAGTAGTTCGCTTAAGTGTGGGCCTTACTAGATCCCTAGTTATATTAATTTAATGCAACCTGTACAAATATTAAGAAGGTTAGATTGGGCTAAAAATAGCCTCCCTAACACAATTTAACCCTACTTTGGGGATAGTCTAATTTAAATCGGGTCCAGCAAGACCAATCTAATTGAACTTCTGTAAAGTTTCCAGCACGGTTCTGGGGCTAAGAAAGCCTAGCCTCTGGCCCCAGCCCCAGGGCTGCATTTTTCTTACTGTCCCCCAGGAACTGGGCTATTTTTAGCTTCCCAACCCCTACCCCACCCCCAGATGGACAGCTCCCACATGGATGAGCCCCATCAAACTTCCCATCCTGCAAGGCACTCCTAATGCCAATTTTACCAGCATTTGCTGGTGCTGGTAGGTGAGCAAATAAATCAGGGTGGGGGAAGAAGTGGGTGGGATGGGGGAGTCAGCTCATGGCGGGTTTTATTCTTCTGGGGGTGGAGGGGTTGGGGGACTAAAAATAGTCCCTGCTTCTGGGGTGAGAGAGAATGCCCCCATCCCCCCCACACATCCCCATGGAGCCACCAGCTCCCCGATCCTCCTATCCCTACCCCGATCCCTATCCCAACTTACTACAATCAGACTCCCATAACTGGTGAACATTGGCAAAAATGTCCCCAGGACTGGTTTGTGCAATTGAGGCAGTTCATTGGCATCAGGGGAGGGGTTCAGCAGGTTCAAGAGGGTTTGGCAGGAATAGTGAACTGTTTTTATCCCACCAACCTGCCCAGTGCCTCCCAAGCACCTCCATGGACCCTGCTAGTCCCCCCAATCCTTCCAAGCCATCTCAAATCCCACCAACTCTTCCCTGCAGACCCTGCTTGCCCCCCACCACCAAGTTCCCTCAAGTGGTTGGTAAGAAGCTTCACCTTCAATTAAATGGTCCAGTCACTTGGAAATTAGCACTGGTTTCTTCTACCACCCTCTTTTTAGAACACAAGGAGAAACAATATTGAATGGGGTTGCTAGAACAGATTTTTTTTAGGCATTGTTAGTAAGTGAAGTATTAACATGGGTCCTCACTGCAATTCTAGCAGGAAACCTAAGGTTAGTTTTTATAGCTTTTGAGGATACGCTGCTCTGTAAATTCTAGTCACATGGGAACTAGGCATTCAAACCTTATTAGAAGTTAGATGCCTAAATGCCTTAAGTTTCTTTGAAAAATACCAACCTAAGAGTTAACGAAGCATATAAAATATGTCAGATCCAAAGTTAATATTGAAGTCAAATAAATAAAATCTAAGATATAAATATTCAGCAGTCCTAAATGTTTGTTTTGGGAAAGATATGAAAATGTATCAAGAAGTGCCTGAAAACTGTAAACTTCAAACACAGAATTGGAACAAGTCCAAAATTCTAATTTGACTTCATTTTAGAGAGTCGAGATTGACTTTTTCCTTTAAGTTGTGACTCATTTTCTGGTCATTTTTAATTTATAACTAGTTTTTATATAATAAAGAAATAGCTGAGTGCTATATGACTCTAAGCAAAACTGATGACACAAGTAGATGATTTAGTATGACAGGTCCTTCTAAAATTTATGAGGTGACATGAAGTGGAGTAGCTCTTTGTTTAAAGATTTAGATTCAAGTTCAAAAATATCCCATAGTATTCACATACACTTGGGAAATATGCTTTTAAAATATACAGAAACTGAACATTGTAATATAATATTTTTGCATTGCAATATATCACTGTGCTTTTCTAAATGGTAAGGGTCATTTATATACAAGCTAGAAAAACAAGAAAACTCAGCTTTCCCTTATAGCACAGAGAGTGTGGTCAACTGCAAACTGTGTTTATACACTGATGAGAGTTATTGGAGTTCCCCATAGACTAAGATTACCACTAAATTACACTCCACATATTGCTGGAGACCTCAATAAGGCTGCAGAGCATAAATCAGCAAGAATTTGGCTGAGGGCTTTGTTTTCATAAAGAATGTCCTCAGCTGCCAACACCCCACTATAACTAAGTTCCTATATTTTCCAGAATGACTCTCCTTATTTTCTAAGTTTCAGTGATATATGTATAATGAAGTTCCATCTTGGCATACCAATGAGAGAAATAATGGCATGGTGCCCTGTCAGAGTATTAGGCTTCTGTCTAAAGCCACTATAGAACAGCTCAAGCAGTCCATTTCCACTATAAAAGATCTCATGGAATCCAGGTGCACCTGGATATATGCAGAGGTGAAAGCCCTTTTTAGCATTTTAAAAGCTTCTGGGGCTCCTGGGGACCATTTAAATGATAACCTTTTCTTAAGAAGGGTGGTCAGTGGGGCTACTAGATGTGAGAAACCTCTCAAAAAATGTCCATAAAAATTAGCAAAGGCCAAAAATTATTGCATCTCCTTAATATCATATGGTGTGGTTTATTTGGTGATGGCAGTTACTGTGAATGGATTCATTTTAGGCCTTTGGTGAAATTATATAATCTAAGAATCCAATTGAGGTTCTACCAAACTTACTTTTCTCCAGCTTAACGTAAGTTGGTTTTCTCTGGGCCTGAGCAGAACCTGACACACATGTTCTGAATGCTGGGCTGGATCATCAGAGAAAATTCAAACATCATCCTCATAAATTTTAACAAATTGTTCTAGCATATCTCAAAACCAATTATTTACCAAGTGCTGTAATTTTGCAGGGTCACTACAGAGTCTGAAGGGCATAACCAGGTATTGGAAATGCCAATAGCAGGACTGAAACATGGTTTCCACTCATTCCTCTCCCATATACAAACTAGGTTGTAGGTGCCCCACAGAATCAACTTTGAAAAATCTTGGCCTGATGAAGTCTTCCAAATAATTTGTTCACTAAGGACAGTGGCTAACGGCTTTGATCTGTTATACTGTTTAGGACCTTGTAATTACTTCAGGGCAGAGAGCTGCCTTTTTTGGCCACAAAGAATATCAGGGCCCTGGCTGGGGACAGAGAAGGCCTGATGAACCCCTAACAGAAGTTCTTTGCAATGTAGTCCTTGAGAGCCTTGGGTTCGGGTTCTGAGATGGAATAAATGTGCCCAGATGGGATCTGTGTCTCTGGCAAAAGAACAATAGAGCACTCATAAGCACAGTATGGTGGGAATTGTTCCACTCATTTTGGGTCAAAAATCTCTGCTAAGTCTTGATATTTGGCAAGGACAGGTGAGTCAGGTTCTGTGGGATGAGTACTGCCATTAAGGCAGGCCACAAATCTTCTCTGATCAGTGCAACTAACCTCCCTCTGGCCTAAGTGTTGGATTAGGGACACTCTTCTAAGCAAGAGTGCAAGCAGCAGGATGAACTGAAATGGAAATCCCTCAACCCTCATAAGATATCTAGGTTATGGAGGGAGAAGCAAGGGTCCCCAGGATGACCAAAACATGAGGGAAACTAATCAGATCAAAACAGAGAGGCTTTCAGTGGTCACCTATTGATTGTTAGTCCTAATGGAACCATTTTGCCAGCACTAGGCCCTGAGAAAAGTAGGGATCCATCCAGGGTCTACAACTTTGGGGTTCTGTTTTGGCTTGGTTGGTATCTGATGTTCCACTAGGGTCAAATCCATGAAGTTACCATGGGTCCTCTGTGTCAAAGAGGGCTGAAACAGACAGGTCCACCCTAGACTGGTGGTACAGGTGAAGGGTGATTATCAAGGATGAGTTTCAGGGTCTGGTGGCATTTGAGTATTTAATGCAAGTCAGAGGGGCTGGCTGAATGGTCAACAGAGGGCCCTTTCAATAACCCTCTTATGAGGCTGAGCCAGGGAGTTTTCTGAAGAGGAAGTGGGCACTCCCTTCCTTGGGCAGGCCCTGGCAAAATGTCCTCCCTCTTCTCAATATAGGCAACAATCCAAATGCAGGGGCAATGACAAAAGTAAGGCATTAACGTCCCTCAAAAAGAGGTACTAACAGGGTAGACCATAAAAAGTTTGCCACAGTCTACCCCTGACAGTGCTGAACTTCTTCATAACTTGGGGAAGATGATGATCATTTGGCTTCGTGAGTGTCACGGGGCACTTGGGTGCCCCGTGTCTTGGAAGAAATAAGGGCAGCTGCTACACTTTAAAGCTGCCCAGGTGCCAGTTGCTGGGGCAACCAGGCAGGTCATGTGACCAGAAGGGGGCAGGGCCAGGCCTTTATAAACAGCCCAGGCCAAAGCCTAGGGGCAGTTCCCTTTTGGCAGCCGCAGGAGAAGGGGCTCTGTGGGAGAGCTGAGCAGACACTGTTGATGGTTGCAGCCTGAGCACCCAGACTGGCTGCATGAGGATACAGGGTAGGGAGAACCCTAAAGGAGGTATGGTAGAGAGCCAGCGTGGCACAGAGTTTACACTATAAGCCAGGAGGCTTCTTGTTGTTATGTTGCAGCCGTTTGGCTCATGGTTTAGTTATGGTTATACCGGAGGACCGGGTGAGGCTGTAGGGGTGCGAGGAGGCCTCACGGAAGCTCCCCAATAATCTGAGGGTTCCTGGTGCCCAGTAAGGGCACAGCAAGCAGTGCCAGGGTGGCACAGTGATTGCCGCCAGAGTTGGCACAGTGAGCGAGTGCCGGAGAGGCACGGTGTGTGGGGTTTAGAGACCCCAGCCTGTGAGGGCGGTGTTTTGCCCAGTGGGGTGAATGACCATGAAAAGGGTTAGGGGGTCAGGCCCGGCTACGGGCCACATGAGCCCCAAACACAGGAGGAGCGTGAGCTAGGCCTAAGAAGGCGGGTCTGGGGGCCAGGCAGAGCTATGGCCACCTGAACCCAAACTTGGGAAGCCCGAGTGCAGGCGAGGAGCGCGAGCAGTGCAGCACAGGCCCCAGAGAGGGCAGGGGAGCGCGAGCAGTGCAGCACAGGCCCCAGAGAGGGCAGGGGAGCGCGAGCAGCACAGCACAGGCCCCAGAGAGGGCAGGGGAGCGCGGGCAGTGCGGCACAGGCCCCAGAGAGGGGTGACGGGTGCGTGGCAAGCCCAGGGGCGCCAGAGAAGGGCACCAAAGGGCAAGGACCTGATAATGTCCAGGAAAAGCTGCGAGGCTTGGGTCATGCTGAAGGGGGGGTAGGAGGCATGCATTGCCCCTAAGGCAGGGGTGCATTGGGGCATCCCACTTGGAGCGGAGGAATAGCATCAGCGGTGTCCAGGGTGATAAGAGGCAGCCTCCCATATTGAACCTCATAACATCAAAGATGTGGCGGGGGAGTAAAGGGTGCTGGATCACCTAATTGACACGGCAGGGGGCGCTAGTGGGATCACGGCTGCTCCTAGGTCCCACGCCATGACAGTGAGTTCATGTCCAACTACGTCAAATGAAACAAGATCTCTTGCATTTTGAGAGAGGCCACAGTCACTGCATTCCTAAAGCCTAACAAGCCCAAGGATGATGCAAAGAATCTGAAGAATCTCCCTCCTGTGCATTCCATACAAGCTACTAGAATGCCTCATTCATACTCAAGTCTACCCCATAATCAATCTGCAGCTACCTAAGGGCCAGACTGGTTTCAGACGTGGAATGTTAACAATGGAGCAGGCAATTCTCCTTGCTCAAGATATCGAAGAGAGCTTTGAGGCTGGTGCAAAGGTCAGTGCTGTTTTGGTGGACTTCACTGCTGCATATGAAACTGTCTGGTTCTATGACCTCTATTACAAGCTCTTCCAAATGACACCTGACAAAACTATTATTAGCTTTATTATGCTCAGATTTCACAACCGCAGTTTCAAGCTCAAGACTGGAAACCACTCTAGAAGTCTCAAGAATGGCATCCTGAAAGGCTCTGTACTTTCTCCATTGCTTTTCAGTGTGTACATTGGTGACCCGCCTGACATCCAGTCCAAGAAGTATGGCTATGCCAACAACCTGGACCGTTCTCTGCACTGCAGCCTAGTAGCTGCAAGTGAGAAAACCAATTATGGCTAGAAGTTTCAGAAGTTCCATTCTCCACTCAGGCCAATAAGCTCACTGAATCTGCAGATGGCATGTCACCCACGGCATGGACCGCCCATCAGTGGAGCAGACAATATGATACACAATAACTTTGGCTAAAAACAGTTTCCATCAGGCTGTGGAAACTTTTGACTTTATTGTATATAAGAGATTTTGCATGAAGCCCTCACTGTTAGAAGGAATCTCATTTTTCATTAACAAGAAATCAAATTTTTAAACCTCACACATAAACCTCTAAGTGTTATTTAGATACCTTCTGAGCAAAATAGAATCTTATCCTCTATGCCTCATAATACTGCAATGTGTTCTCAGGGTGTTGCTCCTGGAGGAGACATATTAAACATTTGGGGTGTTCAGACTTCATGGTGACCCAAGCCATAAATAGTAGAGCAGCAGTTATCAACTGGGGCACCACCAGGCTACAGTGTTGCATTAATGATGTTATGGTTATTCTTGGATTTTTTGCAGTTTGTTTAAAAACTGTGTTTCTAGTCATGTAATTTTTTATGCATGGTAATAATTTAAAATAGGGCGCCACTAAATTGAGAAAAATGATGGAGGGCTGCCTTAAGTGTAAAAAAGTTGAGTAACAGTGGCAGAGAGCTAGCCTGAGTTAGCTCAAGTAATAGAAGGTGTAGAAATAGGGCCCTAAAATTTAGTCCCCTTTTGATGCAATAAAAATACACCAATTCTACCGTTCTCTACACACTCACTAGCAATATGCTTTCATACTCTTTACAATTCCAAGAGGGTGCTGGGTAAGCATGCGTGCCTCTAAGCATGTGTATCTTCTACATCAAAAGCATTCTTTAAACTTTATAGGAAAACCAAGTATTTTGCAGCAAGAAGTTTAACTTCTGGTTTAAACAACTTTCCACTCAAGTGTTTCCATCTGAATATTGTGTTGCATTAACTTAGTGAATCTCTCTCTTTTTTTTTTTTTTAATAAGATGATCTCCAGGAAAGCAGAACTCTTACAAGAGTTCTTCTTCTGTAGGGCCCAGTCCTACAATTCACTTTGTAATTCAACATAATGCTCATGCAGTAATGAAAGCAGGGCTCTCTTCTTAATATTTATTCCACAAACAGAAATATGGGGAAGCAAAACAGTAGAAAGTTTTGAATGATTCTATAATATCTTATTATGTTTACAGGCCAAGATGCTGTAACCCCAGCCATGAGATTTGTTGTTAGTAGTTCTGCTCATTGCCATTCTCAATCACGGACTCTGAAAATGAATCATAGAAAATTAGGGTTGGAAGGGACCTCAGGAGGTCATCTAGTCCAACCCCTTGCTCAAAGCAGGACAATCCTCAACTAGATCATTCCAGCCAAGGCTTTGCCTAGCCGGGTCTTAAAAACTTCCAAGGATGGAGAGTGCACAGCCTCTCTGGGTAACCTGTTCCAGTGTTTTACTCCCCTCCTAGTGAAAAAAGTCTTCCTAATATCTAACCAAAATCCCTTGCTGCAATTTGACACTATTGTTCCTTGTTTTGTCAACTCCCACCACTGAGATCAGTCTAGCTCCATCCTCTTTCAACCCCCCTTTCAGGTAGTTGAAAGCTGCTGTTAAATTCTCTATCACTCTTCTCTTCTCCAAATAATCTCAGTTCCTTCAACCTAAGTCCTGTGCCCCAGCCCCCCTCACCATTTTCATTGCCCTCTGCTGGACTATCTGCAGTTTGTCCATATCCTTTCTGTAGTGAGGGCTCCAAAACTGAACACAGTACTCCAGATGTAGCCTCACCAGTGCTGAATAAAGGGGAATAATAATTTACTGCTGGCAACACCTCTCCTAATATATTAACCTTCTTGGCAGCAAGGGCACATTGTTGGCTCATTTTGGGTTATTTTCCACTGTAACTCCCAGGTCCTTTTCTGTAGAGCAGCTACCCAGCCAGTCAGCTCACAACCTGTACCAGTGAATGCGATTCTTCTGTCCTAAGTGCAGGACTTTGCACTTGCTCCTGTTGAACTTCATAAGATTTCTTTTGGCTTAATCCTCCAATTTTTCTAGGTCACTCTGAATCCTAGCTCTACCCTCCAGCATATTTACTACACCCCCAAAATTGTGGTCAACTACAAACTTGCTGAGGATGCACTCTATGCCATTTTTCTGGTTGTTGATGAACATATTCAATACAACTGGCCCCAGGACTGACCCCTGGGGCACTCCACTTGATACTGGCTGCCAGCTAGACAGAAAAGTTATGGAGGGCTGAAGAAAGTTATGGAGGTCTCTAGAATGAGTAACTATTTTCATTCCTTAAAAAAGTTTATCTGGAGTTACATTGTATAACTCCTGTTCAGCTAATGAGAGATGCTGTGGAAGGTTGCATTATTTGTGCACAGAAAATCTTCAGTTCAATTCAAGGGATTTTTAATATAAGCAATTATCAAATCAAACTAAATTATTTTATCACAAGGAAACATTTCACTCCTTAGGGTACGTCTAGTCTGCAATTTAAATATATAGACATGCCCAAGGTAGCTTGGGCACTGAGAGCTGTGTACCTGTGGCCATGAGCTTCAGATCCGAAACACTTATATTTTGGAGGGCTTTCACCATCCATACTGAAGACCCTGCTGTAGCACCTACATCGATATCATTACCCATGATATGTAACAGGTAACATGTACAGGTTTTCCCTATTCTTATCTTCAATATATAAGAAATATTTTTTCTTAAAATCTACACTCACTAACCCCATACCTTTGGGCAGAATTCAATTTTTACAACCTGCAGATTGAATAATGAAAGTTTCAGCCTACTTAAAACAAAGACATTTGTGTTCAAAAGAGTCCCCTTTTTTAAATGAGTTACTATAAGATGCTGTTTTTAGTTCACCTGCACAATACCTTGAATTTTCAAAGTACTGTACAAACATTAGCATAATTCATTATGTGAATTAATTTAATGTCAGTTCCAGAAGACATTATATTCAGTTCAGATTGCTTACCAATATCTGAAGGTGTAAGCCCCTTCAGGTTTACTAACTGCATCTGAAAAATGAAAGAAGAGTATTCCACTTTTGAAGCTTGTTATTTAACAAGGTAAAAATGACTTGTCTCATTACAGGTATGATCACACGGTGTTCTTTAGTGTAGGGAAGCTGGATGGTTTATGGGATTGGTAATGATATATAGAATCACTAGCATTTAGCTAACTGATTCAGATTCAAAACCATATATCACTGCAATATGATGGCCTTTTGATGGGCCATGTGAAACAAATGAGGGACTACAATCTGTTTATGGTAAAAGAGAAAGCATTACCATTAACTGAAAGGGTCACATGGCCCTTAAGAGTGCCAAGAATTGAATCAATTATGAGGTTAAAAGAATTTAGCCCATACTTTAGATTTGTCTGCCTCTAACTAGCACATCTGTACAAAGAAGTGTGTTAAACCTGCCTTTTGCAAAAGATAGACAAAAATTCAATGTATAACTCAGATTTAATTAATAGCATTCCTGCTTACAGGACACTTTCATAACTTGATGAGAAGCCAACTGCATCATTTGCTTTTGCTTCCATTATGGGCTCATTCTTTTTCTACAGCTTAAGGCTAGATGTGTAATAATCACATCTGCTGTAGCTTTAAGACTGACTGGGGAAAAAAATCTTCATTTAACTGAGTTACATATCTGTCATTTTTCTATTACAAATGGGAAATAAAAAGGAAATTGTGAAGGTATGTATACAGTATCACCAAATACTGGATACTTCCCAAGTATCCAAAATAGTGTTTTGTACTACCAGTTGCAAGGTTAACCAGCACGTAGCCAGTGAACAAAATAAACTTTGTCCTAGTTTTTATGCATTCTGTTGCCCATACTAACAGATAACTACAGAGTGACATTTTTAACAGAAAACAACATAAAATGCAACAGATCTGGAGGACCAAAAAAGGCTATTCAAAGCCAGACCTCAACAAAAGATTTAAGCAGAGGTAAGGAGCCTCAATCCAGAATTGATTCTTCTTACTCCCTTCAGTTACTGCCTAACCCCAGATCCTAAACTGTATAGGCATCTCTGGACATTAAAGTTTACCAAGAATTTTAAATTCTGCCTATAGCCATGAAGAGAAGTACTGCCACTTTGATAGATGTTTTGTGTTTGACTAAAGCCTAATGCTAATGGGATTCAGAACACAGGCTTTCAGAATTTTGCTTGTATCCGTTTAGGGGATTTATATATAATGTAGGCTTTCAGAATGTACAGAACAGGTTAGACTCCCTACAAAATGCCAGTAAGCTGGTAGTTAGGGTGCTCTTTGTGGGAGATGTGGTTTTGAACCTCCAGGTAGAGATGGGAGGTCTGCCCAGTCAAGGTGAGCGTATAGTAATTAGTGAGCTATTGTGCAAATGAGGGGCACCCCCATCAACTTCTTCTATCTGTATTTTAAAAGAAAGAGTGATCCTTTTTAATTTTTTGAAAGCAAGAAGGTAGACTCCTACCTTCAGGAAAATCTATGAATCCCAATGAAGGCGGGGTGGGGGGAGAGGCGTCTAAGCCCTATTTCTCCCCATATCCTTGTTAATAACATTTCCAGTTGGGCAGCTCTTGGAAGCTCACCAGACTTCTTTTGGTGAATTCCATTCTGAGGTGCCTACCTGTTCCCATGCTTAATATAGGGAGGCCAGGTATACCTAACATATAATTTTGGAGTCCAGCTCAGCAGGGCTCAGGGACCCTGAAATACTGTATTTTACACCTAAATCCAGATGTCATTGGTTTGGCTTACACTGCATTTTTAGCAGGAAAGAGAGAGCGCAAGTTATACCAAATGACAACACGTTTAAGATAAAGATGGCCAAAGTTACCCATCATCTGTGAATCAGTCCCTTATCTCCTCACTCCCTCACATTCACACTTTGATTCTTCCATCCTTCCTTAATTCCTTCCTGGAATTCAGAGGTCCTTTGTTCCCCTGCATGTGTTTCAGGTGTAAAAAGCAGAGTACTTAAGTGAGTGCTTCCCATTATAGTTTCCATTGTACATCTTAGACTATCAACAAATAAGTAACAAAATTGCTTTTTAAAAAGCAATAATATTAAATGAATTTGTTTTAATCACAATATCAATAATCAAGGACTAGAAACAGGTATGGACTATAGATTAACAAGGTGATCATTAAAAAGATGTCTGCACAAGTAGTCCTGACATGTATTCTTCCTTCCACAAAAAAGCCCAAAAAGAGAATGCACAAATGACATGAGGAAGCAAACAGATATACAATATTCACTTGACAGAATGACAAGAAGTCTGAGTGTTTCTGGTTTAGGGAATAATAAATCATGAACGGTCTCAGCAGGGGATAATAAAACATCACCCTAAGTAAATTTAATTTAGTAGAATTGAAAATTAGTGGTTTAAGCTTTCAAAACCATCTTGTTTTATCACACCAAAAAAAAACAAACAAAAAAAGCATTCCAAAGCATTCCATTATGTATTGGCACTGGAATGAAACTGGATTACAGATATGACACAGAGATATAGTGCATTGGCTTTAGTTGCCTAATCTGCTTCCATGGGGACAGGTCCAAGAACTTCATCAGAGATCTAGGGAACTAGATAGACAGACAGTTAATTAAATTCACAAATGACAGTACACTGAGGAGTTGAAAATGCTAATGAGAAAAGGGAAAAATAATCAACAAGGGATCTCTGGAGACATTAAAAATATGGCCCTGTGTTGACAAAGTGAAGTTCAATTTGGAAGGATAAAAAGTGTAATATAAAGAAAAATAATCCAGGCATTAGGATGCATAGAACTCTGTTTGCTACTGTCATTTATTAATCCCAAATCTTTCAGAATCCCTGTTCCATCCCTTCCAATAAGTCCAGAGGCCCCACTTAGCCTCCAGTGTTATTTGCTTAGTCCATGTTGACATCTCCTCCTGGTCAAGCCTGGGAAGGCAATTGAGAAGCAAGCGCTGCTTACTTGTTCCCACTCTGCCCATCTCCAGGTCTGGCCATTAGTGGGTACATCTACACATTCATTAATGTGCCATAATTATGAGTCTTCATGAGGCAGTTGGATTATAATTTGGTAAGAGATGATAAGAAATACCATTGCCAACATAAACCCATGTAGGTTTCGGGGGAAAGAGGCACCAGAAAGTTACAAAGCATACTTCTTTCAGGGTAATAGTACCCTTGCTACTATGTGCTAATGTGGTCACACTTAGCAAAAGCATGTAAATATGCTTTCCAGCATGAAAAAAGAAGGTAAGATTTGATTACATATTTGAATAAAATAATGGCCTTTAAAAAAGTATTTCAGCTAGATGTACACCTTGCTGGGGTTGTTTGACCCCAGTACTCTTTCCTGCCATGGCAGAGAGTCAGACTCAACGATCTGCTCAGGTCCCTTCTGACCCTAGAAACTATGAAACTATGAAAGAGGCCTTTAACTTTACCTTTCAAATTCATTAGTATTTAATGTAGTATTTATATGATGTATTATAAGAGTAATTTCTGTGATTGCATGTATACACATGTATATGCACACAACCTCACACAGACTAATGCAGTGGTTTTCAAACTGTTCAACAAAACCCTTGGGTTCCCTGATAAGTCATCAAGGGTTTCACAAAAAGACTGGGGGAAGTAGCAGAGCAGGGTAGGGGGTGGTATACTCCGAGGCTAAGGGTAGAGGTTCCAATGGCAGAAGAAGTGATATGAAAAGGCTCCGTGAATGTAGGAAGTTTGAAAACCACTGATCTAATGCTATTAATTTCACTCTTCAATGAGAAGTTATCATTACTTACTAAATGTTAGATGCTAAAAACATTTTGCTAATTAAATTCTATACACATAATGTAGTTTGAAAAGCCTAGACACTTCAAATTTAATGTAGATTTGGGAGAGATTTTGAAGAGGTACAAAAATATATATATTTGACAATTCATTCCTATTAAAATACATGCATGTGTACTTCATTATACAATTTCAGTTTGGAAGGTTAATATTTGACAAAACCATAATCAACTCAGAGCATGGGTTTTTTGGGGTGGGGGGTGGTTGATGAGAAGTATATAGCTAGCCAATTTTGCAGGTAGTGCTATTAACTATGCCTATAAATAAATATAGCAAACAAAATATTAGTTCTTATTTTTCAATCAAGACCAATCCTGTTACCTTAAAAATCATTATCAAAAATTGTCATTGACTCCTATGTCAGTAAGATTGGCAATACCAGCTCACTTTTTCATAAGAGGATAAATTAGAGCCTCACTTAATGTTATTTACTTGCCCTTATTTTTCTTTCTTTTTCTTCTTTTCTTTTTTTTATAATTAGTAAATTTAGCTTTTATCCCTTCCAAGGCAAAATATTGTTTAGATGCCTAATGATGCCACCTCTGTTGCATCATTAAGTTACTTGATGGAGGATATGATTTATGTATGCAGCGGTAGCATTTACTCCCGGGGACCTTTACAAAGCAGCAAAAGGAAGATTTTGTTCCATGGTAAACAAAACTATAATGATGGACTATTAGTTTTGGATGGCTGACATTTGATTTCCTGGAGGGGGATTTAATTAAAAAAAATATTAAACCTTTATTATTATACAAACATTAAAAAAAATGGTGAAGGGGCAAAGATATGTGGCCCTCCCAGGAGGTGAGCATGAAACATGTGTAGGAAAAACACCGTGTCACTGGAGAATGAAACTCCTTCTCCCGTGCCACTTATGGGTTTATACATGTAAGATAAGCAATCTGTCTTCCACTTTCCACTCTATGGCCCAGCAAGACATATACTAGTTCATATTTTGTTGCATGGGGAAATGTCGAAATTCTTAATAGGATGTGCCTGAAGCAGGAGGTGAAAGAGGTGGAAGGCATCCTCAGAATCATCCCCTGTAAGCTGATTTCTGCAGCTTTCAGAGTTGCTATCATGGCCTGATCCAGCAGGAAATTGGCCAGGCAAATCATACTCCCCTTAGCTGCTCAGTACATGATAGAGAAGATGTACACAGTGTCAAATAAGTTCAAGTTCAGAATGCCAGTGAGGGTGCTAAGCCAGCAAAGCTTTACTACAATCAAAGGCAGTCCAGGAAGGTATGGAAGAAAGGCTCCTTCACCTGTTCCTTCTAGAAAAGGCAGGCCACTGATGCCACTAGTCTAAGCAGAGGGCAAAAGTGCCCATGGCCAGGTCCCAATCAGCAACCAGGACTAGCGATTGCCAGTTTTCTTGATGATGGGTAGTTTGCCTAGGGTGTACCAGGCCAGGTGAGTTTGCTGTGATGCTGCTGCCACTATGCACTGCCTGCAGATCATGTCAGGGTTCCACATCAGCATGATGTACATTGACTTTCCATGTGCCTTCCCAGACTGGATCTCAACCACTGTTCTTGTTCGGTTTGAGGAGGGACTGCCACTTTAAGTGCAGTCCACAGCCAGAGAAAAAGCCAGTGATAGAGGCAGGGTCTGTCTAGTCAGCTGCTATAGGAGAAGGCTTGTCATGTGAGGAGGTGATCTTCTACAGCAACAAGTGTATCCTTGGGGAGTGGCCAAGATCTAGGTAAACTGAGTTGACTCAAAGAGGTGGGTCAACTTGATGGCATGCAGCTGGACCAAGGAAGCAATCAGGATTCCAGAGGTAAGGCTCAGTGTCCCCTACTGGAAGTCCAAGTTATGGACCGGGGGTTCCTACAACAGCTCTAGAGATTGCAGATGCCCGCCCTGGGGTCTCAATTAGAGATAGGCCCACCAGTCCTGGGAGAGGCTGCAGTAGAAGGGCAGCAGGGCATCTCAGCCAAGGCAATTTGGATCCAATAGAAAACGTTCCCAATCAAGGTTAAGGTCCCCCACCTGAATCAGGTAAGCAAAGGTCATCTATTGCCAGGGGATGTGATCTCCATCAAAGAGGGGATGCCAAAGGGCTTTCAGGCAGAAGGCGGACTCCCTGCCCATCAAGTTGATTAGGCCCTGACCTCCACTGCCTGTTAGGCACTCCACTGAACAGCTTACTGGAGCCAGTGGTGCCTGTTAGGGAAAAAGTCCATGAAGCACTTCTAGAGTCTTTTGAGCAGGGCCATTGGTGGGTCCAGGATGGCCCACCTTTGCCACAGAGTAGCAGCTGCCATCATGGTGCTAGGACAAGTCCTCAAGTAGGTCTGGGGCTGAGCACTGGCCCAGGTGCCCAACAGAAATGTGTCACTTCTGGCCCAGTTGATACAGGCTGATGAGGCATTCTTGTAGGTCTACTGACCCTCAGTAAGGAATAGATGTGACCCTCAGTGCTCATAAAAACAAGCAGTCACATCATTGGCATACATTTTTACCTTAACTGGGAGGCCACAGGCTGAGACTATGAGAGAGAGAGAGAGAAAGAGAGAGATCCTTATTTTTAAGTGATCTGTGACTGGTATTCAATGACCAACTATCATAAGTAACCATTTTGTTAGGGTGTAGTTAACTTGCAATGTTTGTAAATCACTGGAATTCTGTGATGTATTAAAGTTAGTATTTTAGAGCTTACCTGAAAAAGGGACAACTTTGCAATGCCATAATAGTGCTTAACACATACTGAACTGCTTGAATGTGTGTCTGCTTGTGTTTTAACCGTACTTAGTAAGTGTCAAGTTCAACATGAGACATGATCTTTAGTAAACGATCAATTACGCTCTAAAAACATAATGCAAGTTTTAGATAAATGCAATTTTCAGGATTCCAGCAGCACATAAATATATTCTTTGAGTTTGATTTGTAAACTTTCTGAATCTCCAATGCCTGCATGCTCATTTGCAATATTCCAGAGATGAAGAGTAAAAGGAATATTTACATTTCAACTTTGCTTAATAAAGAGCTCACATATTGGCTGCATTTTTTATTCCCTGTTCATACTGGGAAATACTAGAGAAGATTTCTTCCAAATTGATGCAGCTAGGCAATTTTCCCTGGTTGGCAGAAGAAAGTATATTTATTCTCAAAGTTCTGTATCACAGTATTGCCTTGCTATGCTAGGGGTTCTATAGTGTCCTATGAACAAAAGGAGTCATGATTTGTTAACTAAATAAGGCAAACATTTTTGTACTGCAGAATTTGTCAGGTACATATTCTTAACATTGATTCAGCTTATGAAGGACATAAACAATAAACCTTAAATCTAAATGCTTATTAAGTTATGTGGTGTAGGAGTATACTTTTTAAAAGCATTTTCTCAAGATTTACCTTAAGCTCTGACTAGCTTACTAAGCAGACAAGCTTCATTGGGCATCAAGGCTACTTAGCCCTTTTAAAGTGGAGCTTACAGTGAGCTTTCCTAGTAGTAACTCTGTTCTGCTAATAAAAGGCAAAGCTTCCAAGAATGATGCACTATAAGGGCATGCAACCAATCATACTATACACTTTGGATATGTTATAATAGAAGCAAGTTTCCTGGGTAACTGGGTGTGAGGGGGTTTTGATCTTTTATACACACACGGATAAAAAACCAATCAGAAGTGGTATGAATTCAATTAATATTTATCCAGTACTATTTAAAGTAAAGAACAGGAAAAATTAGATTACTAGGTATAGTATATGTCATTTTCTATATAAAAGAGGAAAATTGACTAGTTACAAGTACTGTAGACTTCCTTCTGTTAAAGTAATAATATGGCTGTGACTCTAATTCTCCCTCCCTCTGAACTTTGGTTAAAAACCTGCTTTCTATAGACTCCTCCTCCCTAACACTTGATGCTAGGATCACTCTCTTCACTCCCCCAGTTTCCCACATTCTCTTTTAGGGGAGAAAGTAGTTCATCACAGCTGCCCAAAGTTAGTAGTAACTCCAAATTGTCTTACACTAAAAGCTATAAATGATTACTTTCCATTCCTTAAAGAAAATGCCCAGAATATGTTTTCTTTAGCAAGACTCTCTCAACTGAAAATTTTCACAGAAATAAGAATTTTAACAACATTAGGACCAGCATGGAATTGGGGTCAAAACTAGATAAGAATGTGTTGGTGATTAGGACACTCAGCTAATTTAAGAGACCCAGGGCCTTGTTATACTTTGTGTTACTCAAATGTTGATCAGTATTAGTGCTAGCTCAGGTTTGGAGTACTCACACCTTAAGACTAAAAACCTTCTCTGACTGTCCCCCACTTGCAAGGCTATGACATGCTACTAGAGGGCTGGGGCATAGAGGCTGGACTAAGAGCTATAGCTGTGAGTTGCCACTAAATGGCTGGTGAGCTAGGACAGGCTTCTTTCTGTACTCCAGGTGGGGGGATGTAAAATGGGTTTTGGGGATGGAAATATAACCTGGGAGGTAGAGAGTTGATGGGATGGGGGGTGGGTAATGAAATGGAAGGTGGAAAGGAAATGGGGGTGGGGAAGGGTGGTGAAATGAATGAAGTCAGCCACTGAAGCATAGAATAAAAAGAATTTTAAAAAGGGATTTAAAAAGAAATAAAGAAGCAAATTAAAGAAGATATCATGTTTTAATAAATTGGGATTTCAGATTGGGGTGTGGGGGATGCTAGTCATGCTTTTTGGGGTGGCTGGGAGGTGGGAGCAGTGAAGGAAGGTGCTTTTGAGGGAGCTACTGTTCCTGTCCCAGGAAGAAAGCCCCAACTTGTGAGGACCTAATCTGGACCTCTGCCTCCACTCCCCAGGGCTCAGGATGGTGTGAGAAGTCGGGGAGGAGTTGGGTATTGAGCAGTTGCTGTGATGAACCAGAAGCTGGGAAAAAAATGTGCCGCCATTGGACACTATGACCATGGCCTGCTGGGAGTGGGGAGGAAGCTCCAACCTCTGGGTCTCCTCCCTGGGGCTCAGTGGGAGGTGGTGAGCACTGAGAAATCACCAGGATGAGTTGCAGGATCGTGGGAAAAAGTACTCCCACTGGCTGTATGTACCTGGGGTCTGGGGAACACTGTAGCTGCAGTCCTTGTTACTCCACTGTAAATTCTGGGGTGGGAATGCCCTATCCATCCCCCTGCTCTACCCACCTCCATCCCAGCTCCCACTCCTAGACCAGTTTCTGCCCTGTAACCAGGCTGGCCAGCCTCTAGTTAGGGAAAGTTTTAATTAACTGCTTATAAGCCTGGTTTTTCTGAAATCTACAATGATGCCTGGTGAGGATGGCTTGCTGGAGCGAGGCCAGGGTTGGGGGCTTTCTGGGGATGGCCAGGGATCTCCACCATTCCCCGTGGTGTGTGTGTGTGTGTGGGGGGGAGACTGGGCACTGCGTAGTCACAGGGTTGAGCTGGGGTTTGGCAGGGACACATACCCGCATTGGCTGCACTGGCCACAGACAGCTGGGGAAGGGTAAAAGCCATAGCTACAGTTCCCACTGTGGCAGCAGTCCCCAGTCCTCCACTGAGTGGCCCATAATAGGAAAGCCTGATCCAGCCCCCTGCCTTGTTCCCCACACCTCCCAACCCCCACTTCCAGACTGGTCTGTGCCATGTGACCTGGCCAGTCAACCTCAATGCTGCTAGGAGCAGCAATAGGAAAATTTCAGTTACCTAATATCAGTAAGTGTATGAAGCTTGCCAGAGCAGTGGCAGGTCTGAGAGCAATATGGGGCTGGGGACTCTTTGGGGCTGCAGGGGTGAAGTTCCAGCGAGTGTCTCCTGGCAGTCTCCTCACCCCTCTAAACAGACAAAGCAAGGGAAAGATGCTGGCTCCACTTAGCAGCCAGCTCCCTTTCCTTCCCCTTTCTCCTCCAGCTCCTCTCCCTATCCAAGGGATCTCTCCCACTCCAAAACTTTTCAGCACCCCACCATGCTTGTTTATAAATATGGCACAGTGAGGAGCAAGTGAGGGATTTCCAGGTAGACAGGTGGGAGACTCAAGGAGGCAGAGTGAAGCTAGTTAGTCTGGACAGCCTTGAGTACAAGCAGTGATCCTTTCTGGGCACAACTTCTGCACTGGAACAGGCTCATATTGCAAGACATCTTCAATGGCTTCTTTCAATGCTAGGTAGTCTTCTAGTGAAAGAAAGCTGTAGCACAGCCATAGAAAGTTTTCAAGAACAGCCTGCAGATTATGTGGGATTTCCAACCATTATCACTCAGGGTGCCAAGAACCTGAGACTGGGACAGGAAAGAAGAGTGTCCAACAGCAGGCAAAGGTAACCACCCTCAAACTAGGGTGCAGAGACCCCTGAAGCCAAGATGCACTTCCCAAAGCCCCAAGCCACTCCAAGCCCCCATCCACCACATTTCAAAACTCCCAAGCACAACACTGGTCAAACACCAGCCATCCTTTCCCACAGTCAAACCCTAACTTACCAGTGAGGTTTTCTGCTGAGTTCTTGATGTCCCTCTTATCCAACCTTTCTCAGTCCTGTCCCTGGTCCACCTCCTAGGTCTCCTGAGTCCAAGGTTAAGAGGATAGCAAATCCTCAGAACAAGCAAACATAGCAACAAGTGGCTGTTCCTGGGAGGAGGCTACCACATTGCAATCTCCCTCTTCTTCATCATAGTATTCACAGTAGATAGGCCCTGAAGTTGTCCACTTCACTGTGTGGTGAAGAGCAAAAGCATGGTCCAGTTCCAGGATCTCAGCAAGCAAATCATGAAATAGGATCACGGTTCTAGCTTCCCTGGACACCCAGTTAGTGTCCCTCTCCCTCATATAGAGGGATTTTAGGGACTTTATTTTGGTCCAGATCTGAATCCATACTCACTGATACCCCCATGCCACCATCTGCACCACCATCCTTTTATAGATGGCCTGATTTTGCCTTTGGCCTTTGGTGCTCTCCTCTCCCCAGATTGTCATGAGGTTGAGTGCCTCACCACAGCTCCAATTAGATGCCTGTCTGACAGTGTCTGGAGGCAGAGGGGGTGGGGGCAAAGGGCATCCTTTGGCTCAAGCTGGAGAAGATGGGTGATTTGAAGGTCAAGGAAACATTTCTGCTTGCTAGTTGGCATGTGCTCTTCAGGCTGTTTGTATAGGGTTGCAGCTCTGGGGGCGAAAAAGTCATATTCTTGACTTGACTTAGTACTAGACTTGACTTAGTTCTAGAACCATTCCCTGGCCAGTAGAGTTCAAGGGCTGTAAAGTTTGACCACAAAGAACAGGAGCATGAGGGAGAGGACACTGCATACTGGGATGCTGGAGAACTGCAATTTAAGCAAGTCATCTGTGGGGAGTGGTCACATTATGGAGCATGAGTTGGGTAACAGATCAGAGAGAAACCTGCTCTAGAGTGGTGTAACTTTAAGCCTCCTAAAACGTGCTTACAACTAGCTTCAGGTGTTAATGTGCAGACAATCCAGGTATTAAGAGCTCCAGGAGTCACTTTAAATTAACAACTACAAGACCCCCAGATTCAAGTGTCTGTTTTACCCACTTCAGACCCAGAACTTGAGCTGGCAAGTCTCACATCCCAGGTGAATTCCTTGACCACCAACGTAATCTGAACTGGGTGTGTTCTTATTTGTAATTACTTTGAAAGGTCATAAGACAATCCTAGTGTGGAAGGAGAAAAGTTTTTGTGGGATGGGGAAAACACTTCCCACTCACCTCTGTTCAAGGCAGAAGACATCACCCTAAAGAACAGAGAAAGATGCCTTCTTACCACATTCTTCCTCATTGTTTCCAACTCTTAGTTTTTTGTAGTATCTGAGAGAGTTAACAAGTTTCTCAGTGATCCAAACTCTAAAATCAAGAGATTGTGAAAATCTGTTTTAATTTTTTAAATGCATCCTATTTTGTTAAAGATTTTAAAATAAAAAAAAACCAACACATAATCATGGTACTTTGTGTCCTATCTGGTGATTTTTGAGCTCTTAGTTTAGCAATCCTGAGAATCCAAATGCTCCAAATAAATAAAAAAGGACTGTATTGCACCATTCAAGGACACAGGATGACATTGTTTTGGTCCCAAGGAGTATATGAATTTCTGCATAAGATCTTTGAAGAGCTCTACATGATCTTATAGAATGTTATTATTAAGATAAGCAGGATTTATGAACATGATTAATATAATTTGAATTTGTCCTTTAGATTAAGGGATAAGAAAAAATCTTCTTGGGGGTATCTCTTACTGATTTTTCATGACCTTGTACATTGAAGATGATCCTTTTTTGTGGGTGGAAAAAGAAAATTAACATGTTTAAGTAAAATAGAACAGGTTTTGCCCAGCAGCTTTTTGATGAGATGTAATTCTCTGAAGTAGAAAAATCAAAATGTACAATGTAGTACCCCTAATTAGAGAACTGATGCTAATTTGAAGGTGGCTGCCCACTCTATAGCTAGATTCATGTGCGCTGATTTAACATGACAAAAATAGGATCATTTGCCATACTCCCTAATTGTTATTGCAAAAAAGGAAGATGACTTAATAGTCCTTCCAGGATGTTGCTAAACCACAGCCATGTGACTGAATAGTAATTTGTATCCTACATATTTTAGTAATCAACTAGAAAACCAGTCTGCCAGAAAACCAACCAAGAATTTGATAAAGCTGAATTTGGGACAGAAGTGTGAGATTAATGGATTGTTGCGGCTGAAAGATAAGTTTCACTGACAACCTAAAATTATTTTTTCCTCAAGTTACAAATCTACTGGTTAAGGAGAAAGAGCTGAAGGAAATTGGGATGTGAAGTTAATCCTTCCTGGGTGCTGTAGTGAAAGATTGCAGTTCAAAAGATAATCATCCTTGGGGCGATCTACATGTGCATTAATACACAACAGTTACAGTGCATTAATTTTAGTACCTGTAATAACAGGTATTGACTCTATGCACAGTAACTGGTGCTACTCCTCAGTAGCACTGGTACACACATTTTAAGTGATGTTAACGTGCAGTAGACTAATTTTACTGTGCATTAGCATGGCTTTTGCGGGGACATGCTAATGTTCAGTAGAATGAGTCTATTGCACATCTAGCATCCCATGCAGATGCAACCTTTAACTCTCTCAATCAAAAGGAATATTATAAAAACTTGTTGGCAGTACATATTTATACACCAGGGAAGGTGAAGAAATCACGTAAGTGTATATTAAGGATTTCATTGAAACTTTCATCCTATCCTGTATCATATACATAATAAAGCAACTCAAGATGGCACTATAACAAACATCCAGTAAAAGATGATCATCTAAAATCCATATCCTTCCTTGCAAAGTGGTCACCTGAATTTGATTATTAACCTAATGATGATTGGACAAAATTCCAAGTGATTGCAGCTGTCTGTGGTATGGAAAGAACAGGGGAGGTGAGGGGGGGGGATGTTCAGGGACAATTGCATTAATCCCTGCATCGTTTGCCCCACTGCCACTTGCTTCACTGCTGCTGCCACTACTGCTGTTAGGTCCAGATGTGGCCCACGTGGAGCCCTGTGTGGGTATACATAATACTGATGCCTCTGACCCAGCCTATTCCTGAAGCAATAAACACACAATTGTGCTTACAAATTAATATAGTGGATTGAGGCTAAATGATACTTGATTTATGATGCAGCCCAAAAGTAATTCCAGAAATTGCATAGTAGCCACTAATATAAGAAATGTCCTTAAAGGAGAATTTGCAAGACTCTTTAACCCACCTGCATACACTGTATGAAAGCATTGCATACTGTACAGGGCATTTAAAGTGAATGTGTCAGCCCATGATGCAATATGGCCCAAAGTTTGATACTAATACAAAAACATAGTAGCATTGCATTGTCCTGCTTTGAGGAATTCTTCTCAGGTAGATTGATAGAAGTAGGTTGCTGAAATATTTTTCCATAAAAGTTAAAATCGTCCTTTTTTATGCATGCCAGCTACAGGGAGAAAGAAACATCTACACCTCAT
Organism: Crocodylus porosus; assembly: GCF_001723895.1. Classification (NCBI taxonomy): domain Eukaryota; kingdom Metazoa; phylum Chordata; order Crocodylia; family Crocodylidae; genus Crocodylus; species Crocodylus porosus. The sequence continues at coordinate 7,102,759 of NW_017728907.1, forward strand.
TTTTCTTGCTTTTATTGTTGGACCTACCTCTGTTGCTTCTAAGATTCCAGCTTCTGAATAAAACACACAAAAAATCTGGGTAAAGCAGGCTGCTTTATGCATATAGAAAGTACCATTGACTTCAGTAAAGCAACATGTGCACATAATCCACGAAGGACTGAAACCTGTGTTTAAAGCACTATAACAAATAAAAGTACAGGCAAGGGAACATACATAAACATATGTTTGAAATTTTGGACTAATCGTGATGGGATCCTTATCATGCTTAAGCAGAGACACTATCAGTAAGAAAAATCAATTGTGGATCACTTGCTGCATAATTTTCACATGGCTGGAAACATAAAAAACAAGTTTAAAAACATTTTTTTTTTGTTTTAGCTACTGATATAGACTCAAGATCATACTTACATTAACAGACACCTTAATTCCTCTAATCAGGCCCAAGTGCAGGGGGGCTAGATCTGATGACCTGTAGGATTCCTTCCAGCCCTAACAACTATGAAACTATGAAACTGTTGAGACAGAGAGATGGTGGACTACGAAAAGAACATTCTTTTGCAGTTGTAGCAGGGATTAAATTTGGTTTGTGTATTGCCACACATTAAGTTTACAATTTAGGAATTTTCTATTTAAATACTTAAAGTGTTATGTCTGTTATAGTTTTCATTCAAATTGTCTTTATTTCTAAATACTTCAATTTAATTAAGTAATGCCACCTAGGAAATAATATTCACCCTGCAAATGTCTATTTTCCATGGTTTAGAAAAGCTCTGCTTTTGTTTATTACAGGAAAACAAATAAAAGCAAGACTTTTTTTACAATGCAGAAGAAATGGTTGATGTTTTGAGCCAAGACAGACTGCTCTCATTTGCTATACACCATATACACTATAAATTCACATACTTTTCCATGCTGAAATCTTTGTTAAAATGCATTTACCTCAAACTCTGCTGAAATACATCTACAAAATAAGCACACTAGACAGAAACTAATTTATTATTTGTAGACAAGGTGCTCTGAGCCTTTCCAGCAACACAGAATAGCAGTATAGTTGCATTATATGACCTGATATGGAACCATGGAAGCTGTTCATAGTTCATACTTCAGTTTGCATGTGCCACAAAGCTTACATTCTGGTCAGTAACCAAAGCTATGTTGTAATTGAGAAAAACCACACACCTTTGGGGCATTTTTTCAAATTTGTAAAAACAGGTACATAGAACCACGGCATGCTTTACACTTATTCATGACAGAATTAGCAGATTATATAGAATTTGTAACTAGCGTTCTAAAGCAATTAATCATGGATTTCGGCGCAACATACAAAAACAGGAAGGTGAAACTCTGAAGAGAAACACTGCTCGGGTACAATCAAGTATGATTTTGTTAAGGTGGAGGGTGCAAAGACAGGAATGAGATGGATGAGTTTCATAAGGCCTTAATATAAAGATTTGTTGTTTTTTCTTTTTAAATGAACAATAGGAAATGGAGATAATTACCATTAAAGTTAGAGCTAAAAAGACTTTTTTTTACACAGATAAGGATGACACTTTGTTACAAGTTGTCAAAGTGGAACTGCAGTAACATTAAAATTATCTAGCAAGTGTCAGTACATCCAAGCATTCATGGTGCCTCTGGGCTTTTAGAGGCATCCTCAGTTTAAGCAATGTGACTTTTTGCATGATGACCTTAACAGTATTTATAATGTCTTTAAATAAAAGTTAAGGGACTGAAGATTAATGCCTGAAGAATTGTTTAATGCCAGTTATAAATAGCAGAAGACATAGGATTTGCATGACTGCAGTCATACTCATCTAAGCAGTGCTAATTACTACGTAACTTTTTCATTACTGGGATCCTCACTGCTAATCTCTTCTGTGGACAGCTAGCACACATGCAGACAATACCATCCTTTGATCCAGGAGCAACCCTGTAATTCGATTTATATTGGAATGTCAGAATTAAAGGATTCTATTTCTGCAAGTTGTTTCAAACTCCACCCTCTGTCTTATCCAGATTAGACCTTGGTAGAAATTGTTACCCTAACCCACAAAACTTGAAGATTTAATATGTTTGCCCATTTTACACTGGAACAGAAACCAAGACTTTGAAAGTTCTCACAAACAATACAGCCAAACAAACCTTCCTGATTTAGAGAAAAAGACTTGGCCCAGACCTTAGAAGAGTGCTATGGCCCGTAGCTAGGTGGTTACAAAGGGTAAGAAATTTCACTGTGGCCCTAAGAAGCATTACCCAGTTAAAACTTTGGAGAAATTTCTACTTTCCTTGAAAAGTCAGAGATTCAGCTAATTTTCAACTTCCAAATTTTTATCCAAAAATTACTAAGCAGTGTCTGGAATGAGAATGTACATTTCAGGAGATTAAAAATGAAAAGGAATCTTGTAAAATTTTGTAGTTAATGTTCTTATTTTCTTATAGCATACTGATAACTGTTTGAATACTGTCTTAGGATCCAAAGCCTATTTTTGAGCCCAAGAGTCTGGTTCTCTGCCTTGTCACCCGATGTATAAGTTTGCGCGTGATAACTATACCTGTGACTGTACCACCCACTCCCTCAGTCTTCCTAACATCTGAGCAGAGTACCAATCTGGTCAATACTGTACACCAAGGGTGTTCAGCTGACAACCTATGAGCCACATGAAGCCTACCAGGGGTTATATTATGGTCTCCAGTTTCCTGAGTCTCCTGCTACTGTCCTGTGTTGCTCTGGCTGCAGCAGCATCTCCAGGGGTGGGACAGTATAGCATCACCTGGCCCTAAAAGCTGAGGGTCACATGGGCACATAGTGTAGTGGGGTTGGGGGGTTGGGGGGGTGGGGGAGGGCAAGGAAGACAGGCACATGGTGTAAATGTGGAAGGCATCCACATAACATGCTGCCTGGATAACTCATGGCCCACATTGGTGTAGTCCATTGAGTGTTCAGCAAGAAGTTGCATATCTGTACAATACATTATATTAGGCAAAGCAGAAAATAGCACAAAGAGATATAGGAATAGAAGAATAAATCAAGATGTTTCCTAAGGACAAAAGCCCACACGCATGCAGTAGTTTATGGCACGGAATCCTCTAACAGCTCTCTCCAGCATTCCCTGCAACATACCAGTACTATTTTGAAAACTTTTGCCAATTAGGGAGAGCTAGCACTGGGTATGGCTTTTGGTGCATGCATAGCTGGAGATGGTTTCTGATAGAAATACATTAAAAACATGGTGTTTTATATTTATCTATATTAAAATGTATCATAAAATACCATACAATACCATACAAATGAGCCAAGTACAGAAAGGAGAATGTGAGAGATATATTTCTCTTTTCTCCAGATTCTTTAAGATTTTCCACATTTAAGCTTCAAACTTTTAATGAATTGCATACAGGAAGATTCAATTCAGTGGGGTTATGGGAAGGTGTTCACTGACATGGACCTTGTATATCATCAGGATATTTGTATCTTAGGTATTTTAATGGCCTCCATTTCTATAGCACTGAAGTGAACTTCAGGAGTCTGGAAGCCTTCCACTACGGTTGATGGATGGATACAATAAATGTGAAGTTTTAGGTTGCCTTGTTCCTCCTAGTTCATAAAGACAAAAGTTCATGATTCATGGAGTGTCCCCTGTCCAGCATGTTGCAGTATGATATTGAAGTGTTTTGTTATTGTTACTATTTTTCTTGGCTGCCATTATGTTTTAGGTAGCCAGAGCTGACAATTATTAGGACGACGAAAACCGAACAAAATAGTACAAATTAAGTGAATTTATATCATAAAATGCAGAAATATTCAGAATCACTTTACATATTTAGCTACCTGCTCCTTTCTCCCATCTCCCCATTATTTTATGAGGTTGTTGTGTTATTTTAGCTATATTTGGAAATTACAACCTAAATTCTCTGGAGAATATATTTACACTACCTAGAACACTGAAGTCTTGATCACTAATGGGTACCTTTAAGTGACAGCACAAGCAAAATAAATTTTAAAAGTGTCACCTCACAAGACATTAGTATTATTCAATTATGAGAAGACTCAGTTCTCATGCACCATGTATAGTAATTATAGATGCAAGCAAGCAAGGGGTGTACCCCCATAACAACAAGAATAAAAGATAACTAAAAGGAGTTATTTGTAAGTGCGAGAGTCAACTAATATTTGAACTACAAATTCATTCCTTTACTGAATACACTCCTACATAAATACACCCATTTTTGGACAGTCTAATGTTAGTCATAATGCACATAGCTGGGGTGATTTACTACAAAAATGTTATGCAAGATGCTAAACAACTGGAAAAATGGGTGGTATTTTGAAGAAAAAAGTAGAGCTACAATAGCAGACATGGATTTCTCCTTTAAAAAGCAGAATGGAAAAAAGTAGAACAAAATTCAGACCTACCTCAATTTGTTAATCTTACTCTGAAGTCATCTCACTTATTCATCAAGTTGGGTTTAATACAAAGACTCCCTAAGGTAGAAAAGCAATGAAACTGCTAATGGTATCCAAAAACATTTTGCTAACCTCAGGCTACTTGGGAAATAAGGTGTAGCTTAACTTGTTTTATTGTGAAGTGATTATTATAATTTACACTCTGGAATGGTATACAGTACAAGCTGTAGCCAAATGCTTTTATTCTCCTGGGTCCAATTATCTCATGATAATCATGCCTGTTGGTGAAACAGTTAGTTTTAGTCAAAACCCCACAAAGTCAGGTAACATGGCTACTTTCACATGGAAAGGAACTGACAAATATTTTATCCTCTTTGGGTACTATACTGGAAGTACAGGCCTTGATAAGTAACAATAAAGACAGAGTTCTTTCCAAGAGTAAAAGAGTCCAAGTACATTTCTGTGTTTATTTTTAGTATAAAACACTGCTTATATAGCATTCTTACTCAGCTGGAAAATTTTACTTCAGGTGCTATTTCCGATGAAGGTTATTTTCCACAGAAGGTAGCTTATTGACAAAAAAGATTTGAAAAAATAAACCTTTCAAAATATATATTTTTAGAGAAGACAGTGAATGCCAAGTCATATCACTTTGTGAGAGAAGTGGCATGCAATGCAGCTTTCTTGGACATAGGCAAGCTAGAGGCCTATGAGTGTCAGTCACTTGTGTTATTTTGGAGGCCTGCAAGATCATTTAATAAGACTTATTAGAATTTTTCACATGTCCAGGCTTTGTCTGAATTTCAGTGCAGAAAACTGGGCAAAGATTTGCATTTTAGAGCAATGTTTTTAGCTTTAAAAAAAATAAAGAGGAGGAATTTCAAATAACTGTTTAACTGTATATCCTAGTTTTCAGATTTTATAAACGGTTTTGACCTTATATCATTTGAAAGAGCTATGAACTGTAAGCTATGGGAATTTGTTTCATGGTGGAAATGCCATGTCTTCTCAAACATCCACACAACAGATTCCATACAGCAGTGAAGTCACATTATCCACTTAGTTTTAAATAAGTTAATGGAAATCTATTTTGCATTGAATTTTTTTTCTTTTTGCTTTTCATACAGAAGATAATCATTTCCCCGCCCTGTTTCTATGGAAAGTTGAGCCTGATCAGCAGTATTATCACGTCTTGTGAGACTTTCATTATTGCGTTATTAGTCATACAGTTCCTTTCAAAATGCAGTTTCCTATATCATCTTACCTGTGTCCAAGTATGGGAATAAAGAGAGTTAAATCATGAGATAATTTCTCACTGCTGTCTAGAAAATAAGCGACAATAAGTTTGGCTAACCAAAATTCAAATCCTTCTCTAGTTGGTTTTGTCATAAAAATATCCTGTTATTCAACACTGCAGATTTAATTTTTTTATCACTCAATAGCAACCCTTAATTTCTGGCCAAAGTTAAACATATAGAACAAACATATTTACCATCTTCTCAAAAGCCAAGTGTGGTATGATAGCCTCTAACTAGCACTGCTATTTCCGTGAAGCAGCTGTGATTGTTCCAAACACATCACAAGGGCAAAACTCCCTAAAAAGAAGGTGAGGAATAATGAAGTAAAATTAAAGAATATACTGTGAACAGGAATAGGGACAGTTTGCTGTCCAGCTTTTCAGGTGTCAGTTCTTCAGATAAGTGCAGATGTGTCATAATCATGTTTTATTTATGACTTATATTAGAGGGAGGAGAAATAGTTTCAAGAAGTTTATTTATATAAGTATGTATAAAATGGTACAGATTTTAGGAAAGATCTTTTAAGAAAGATACGTGTCTTCTGAAAAACTTACAAGAAATCAGAGCTAACATATTATTTATTGTGCTTTAGAAAAATATGTATAAAGCCAACACAGTGTGAGATAAAAGCATGGAGTGGCTTGCCCTCTTCTCCCTCCCCCCTTCATTTTTTTTTATCTTAACATGACCCTCAACTAACTCAGTGCATCCATATGAACATGCAGATGTGGTTTGCAGCACCTCAAACACATTTGAAACACTGCATTTGAGGTTTGAGGACAGAGTGGGTGCACGTGTGCCTCCAGTACATGTATGCCCCCTGGACTTACCAGCGGCAAAGGCAGCAGCAGATCCTTCAGGTAACTGGGGTGGAGGGCTGGCACAGCTGCAGAGGATCGGGAGGGGAGCCCCCCAGAGCCCTCTTAAGTGAGCCAGCAGGGAGTCATGCTCCCGAGCCGCACATAAGAACAGAACACACAAACAGGCATGTTCCATGGGGCACAGGCAGGGAGCAGGCTAGGGAGAGGACTTTCCCCCCTGGGTGAATGGGGACTACCCTGAGACTGATCCCTGGGGCAATAGCTATGGGCACCCCAGGAACCGGAGCTCTCCTTCATGAGTAGGAGACATAAGGAGTGGCACTGACTGGCTGACTTAGCCCAGAGCCACCTGATTGGCTGCTGAGCCAGTGCAGGAAATTCAAACCACAGCCCTTAAAAGCTGCAGTTTGGTTAAGCCCCTAGCGGTGGAGGTGGAGGTAGTGGCAGATCCTTCAGGTAAGTGGGATGGAGAGCCAGCACAGCTGCAGAGGATCTGGAGGGGGAGCCCCCTGGAGCCCTCTTAAGTGAGCCAGCAGAGAGCTGTGCTCCCGAGCTGCTCATGTGAACAGAGTGTGCAAACAGGCAAGCTCTATAAGGGAGCACCTGTGTTTGTGCAGGCATTCACGCAAGGCAGGTGCACAGAAGTAGACAGGAAGGAGCACCCAGCAGGAGAGTGATGAGGATTTGTACCTCTGCAGCTGAGGTAAGGACATGGAGTTCTGCTGCTAGGGACCCTTTCCTGATGGTTCCACCCACCTGTGGCTCCTTGGAGGTCTCCACCCAGATGAAGCCCTGCCCCCCTGTCTGTAGGGGTGGCCTAGCGGGGACCCTGCCATTGGGGGTAGGAGGAGAGAGTGGGAGACCCCTCACCTGTCCCTCTTGTGTCCACCTTCGGGCCTTGGAGGAGCCAGTGAGGGAACTCTAGGAGGCAGTGAGAAGGCTGAGGGGGATCAGGGAGGATGCGGCTGTGATTGATGGGCATTTCCATTCTTTACAGCTCCAGATGCCTATGGGTGAAACCCCATGAGAGGGATCTGCAGCAGAGGAGTGGAAGATGGTCACCTCCAGACCCAGGCAGCAGGAGCATCTGGGAAACAGGTATGGGGCCCTGGCAGCCTTGTTGGAGGAGGCAGCAGAGGAGGATGCAGAGGAGGTGGTCCCTGCAACCCCCACTGGGCAGGCTGGGTGACTGTTGCCTAGGCAGAAGAAGAAATGCTGGGTTATTGTAGTAGGCAATTCAATCCTGAGAGGCATGGAGGGGCTGATCTGCCAACCAGATCCTCTGGCAAGAGAGGTCTCCTGAATGCCTGGAGCTAAGATCAGTGATATCACCAAAAAGATTCCTGATCTCATCAAGCCCTCCAACTACTACCCCATGGTCCTTGTCCATGTGGGCACAAATGATGCATCTGGGAGTAGTCCAGACCACATCATGAAGGACTTCCATGAGCTGGGGTCAGGCTCAGGAAGTCTGGGGCACGGGTGGTATTCTCCTCCATCCTTCCAGTTGGCAGCAGCTGGAGGTGCCAGGATGCCTGCATCAGGATAGTCAACCAGCAGCCCCAGACATGGTGTCTTCAGGAGGGCTTTCAATTCTACAGACATGATCAGCACTTTGAGGGAGGAGACTTCCTGGGAAGGGAAGATCTTCATCTCTCCCCTAGAGATAAGCATCTATTCTCCTGCAGGTTGGCTGATCTCCTCTGAAGAGCTTTAAATTAGGCCCAATGGGGAACAGGGAACCAGGGGTCGACAAGAACCCAGGGTTGGTAAGCCACAAATAAGGCATCAGACTAAACCAGGTAAGCGCTAAGGGGCACACTAACCATCAAGGCAAAGGGGAGCCAAGAGCACCCTTTGGGGGCTAAAATGTCTTTACACAAATGCCAGGAGTATGGGGAATAAGCAGGAGGAGCTCACACTCTTACTTGCTAGCACACAGTATGACCTAGTTGGCTTAACAAAAACATGGTGGGATTCTACATATGACTGGGTGGTAGGCATTGAGGGGTACAGGTTGTATAGGCAAGCCAGAATGAGAAAAAAGGCAGGGTTACAGCTCTCTATGTTAGGGAGCAGTACACATCTTCTATCATCAAGGCAGGGGTAGAAGAGGGGAATATCGAGGTATTGTGGGTAAGAATCTGGGGGGGAGGGGGTGGGGAGGGGAAAAGGACTTGGTAGTGGGAGTCTACTAAAGACCTCCTCATCAGGTTAATGAGCTAGACGAGGTATTCTCCAGGCAGCTCTCAGATGCCATTCAGGCAAGGCAGGTGGTGGTCAAGGGGGAATTTAAATTACCTGGACATATGCTGGGAGGAGCAGACAGCCAAAACAAACCACTCATATAAGTTCTTATACTGCGTGCAGGACTTCCATCTAATCCAGGTGGTATCCAGTCCCACCAAGGGTAGTGCCTTGCTAGACCTCGTCTTAGCAACAGGGGATAATCTCGTTGGGAACCTGCGACTACACAGTAACCTGGGAGACCACCACTTGGTAGAGTTCACTATCCAGCGAAGGGTGGGAAAAATATCCAATGAGGCTACAGTTTTAGACTTCAGAAGGGCCAACTTTAGTAAACTTAGAAGGCTAGTTATCAAGGTGGTGAAACTCAAGAGCATCGAGCAAATGGGGGGTCCAGGAGGGTTGGAGGTTTCTCAAGGAAATGATCCTTGGGGCACAAAATGAGTCCATACCCTTATGCAGGAAAGGGGGTATGGGGATAAAAAATCCTCCTTGGCTGAACAGGGAACTCCAGAAAAGATTGGGGGCAAAGAAATAGATTTATAGGCAGTGGAAGCAGGGGGCAGACACCATGGAGGAATACACCTCCCTGGTGCATTATTGCAGGGAATCAAGGCAAGACAGGCCAAGGCAAGACTGGAGCTTAGGCTGGCTATAACAATTAAGGGCAAAACAGTCCTTCTACAGATATATAGCAAGCAAAAGGAAGGCACAGAGTAGCATAGGGCCCCTGCAGGACAAATCAGGACAGTTGGTGGTTGACACAAGGAAAAAGGCAGAGCTCTACAATGAGTTTTTTGCTTCAGTATTTCTAAGTACTGACAATTTCCCCACCTTGACCATAGACAGATGTCCAAAATGCACCAGAGGTTAGTTCTGACTTAGTTAAGAAGCACTTGGAAGGGCTGGATGGGTACAAGACAGCCGGCCCAGACGACTTCCATCCATGGGTGCTGAAGGAATTGGCCAATGTCATAGCTGAGCCACCGGCATGGCTGTTTGAGTACTCATGGTGGTCTGGCCAGGTCCCTGAGGATTGAAAAAGGGCCAATGTGGTGCCCCTTTAAGAAGGGGAGAAGGGATGAGCCAGGTAACTTTAAGTCAGTCAGTCTTACCTCTATCCTTGGGAAAATACTGGAAAAAATGATCAAAGAGTGCATTTGTGAAGGTCCAGCAGGGGAAACTATGCTGAAAGGAAGCCAGCATGGGTTCATCACAGGTAGATCCTGCTTGACAAAACTCATAGCCTTTTATGACCCGGTCACACACTGCCTTGGCACAGGAGCTAAGGCTGATGTCATCTACTTGGATTTTAAGAAGGCCTTCAACACAGTTTTGCATCCTATTCTCATAGGGAAGCTAGCAGGCTGTGGAGTTGATGATCACACAATCAGGTGGGTGGTCAAGGGACTTAGGGACTGCACCCAGAGAGTGGTGGTAGAAGGGTCATTCTCAGCCTGAAAGGAGGTGGGCAGTGGGGTCCCACAGGGTTGGGTCCTTGGACTGGTATTATTTAATGTCTTCATCAACTATTTGGATGAGGGTGTGGCGAGCACCCTCTCCATGTTCACAGATGATACCAAATTATAGGGCAAAGTTAACACACGGGGAGGATAGGAACAGATACAGGCCTATCTGGACAGGTTGGATCAATGGGCAAAATGAAATAGGATGCAATTCAACAAAGATAAATGCAAGGTGCTCCACCTAGGGAGGAGGAATCGTCACCACACTTATAGGTCTCCTAAGCAGCTCAGTGGCTGAGAGGGATCTTGGAATCATAGTTAACTCCAAGATGAACATGAGCCGGCAGTGTAATGAAGCCATCAACAAGACCAGTTGCACCTTGTCATGCATTAGTAGATGCATGACCAACAGATTGAGGGAGGTGATGCTCCCCCTCTGTGAAGCATTGGTCAGGCCAGAGTTGGAGTACTGTGTCCAGTTTTGGGTGCCACACTTCAAAAGGGAAACAGAGAATCTGGAGACGGTTCAGAGGAGGGCCACTCGTATAATTAGTGGTCTCTGTGAAAGACCCGACGAGGGACAGTTGAGGGATCTGGATCTCTTCATCCTTCACAAGAGACATCTGAGGGGAGACCTTGTAGCTGCCTGTAAGTTTATCAAGGGAGGACAACAGGGAATTGGAGATGCGCTATTTACCAGAGCACCCTTAGGAGTAATTAGGAATAATGGGTGCAAACTAGTGGAGAGTAGATTCAGGTTAGATTAGAAAGAACTTTTTTACAGTAAGGGTGGCCAGAATCTGGAATGGGCTTCCAAGAGAGGTGGTACTATCACCTAACTTGGAGGTCTTCAAGAGGAGACTTGATAGAACCTGGCTGGGCTCATCTGACCTCAGTCCTCTTTCCTGCCAGGGGCAGGGTGTCAGATACGATGATCCTTTGTGTCGGATAATCCTTCTCCTAACTCTACAATCTATGAATCTATGAATACCACATGTGGTGCACGTGCACCTGTGCACCGCAATGCTGCTTATCAGTACGGCAGTTTTTTTGACAATGGGAGATCCAGGTGTAAAAAAAAAAAATGCTGCTAAAAAAGTGTGCTGCCAGAAGCTGGAGTCTCTCCAGCCAGAGCCACATTCTGGCTGCCAGCCAGGCTCTGAGTGGCTGGCTCAGTGCTGCTGCTTCCTCAGGAGACCCTCAGGTCCCCAGCCTCCACTATCCTACCCAGTCACTTTGCCACATGCCAGAGCATATGTATAGGGGTGTCCCTGGAGACAAATAGCAGTGGCACAAATATGTGTTGCTTCTATTTATCCCACAAGAAACATGCACCCCCTGCATGTGTGCGCTTGTTGGGACATGCATTTATGTCTGTATTTATGGTACACCTGTGGTTAATAGAACTACTTTGTTTACATGTATATCAAGCCTTTACAAAATAGAATGCATGGTTGGCTGCAAATAGAGGAAGTGTACCATGATCTGAGGTAGAAGTTGATCTTCATTTCTGAAACAATAGTTCTGGGTATGCTACAGTCTCATTGCATAGCCTTAGGGTTAATTTTAGGGGTGCACTGATAAATATTTTGAGGGTCAATACCGATAGCCGATCCAATACATCTGCATGGAGCTGTTAAGTCCATTGTGGTGGAAGGGAAGGCAGGAGGGAAGGTGCGTGGGGGGCGCAGATCAGTGCCTCCTGCAGTGTGGGAGGGAAGCAGTGAGTGGGGTGGGGCAGGCATTGCCCAGCCCGGGTGGGGCAGGGCATGGAATGGAGCCACAGCTCATCTGGGGGGTGCATGGTGGGGTGGCTCCTGCTGTTGTTTGTACCCTGGGAGGGGATGGGGGAGCATGTGCCCCCAGATGTGTGCAGGGTGGGGTGGGTGGGCTGCAGCTGTGGGTTGGAGCTGGGGCTGCACTGGGCTGTTCTTGGTGGGGGCTGGGCTCAGGGTGGGTGGTAGTGGAGCTGAGAGGGAGGACTGCAGCCACCCCAAATTTATCCATAGTCCCCCCCACAGCATAGCCTCTCCTCCCAGCGGTGCTGTCGCCCACTCAGCACAGCCCCAGATGAGAAGAGCTCAGTTCAGTTCCGGCTCCAGCCCACCGCTGCAGCCCACCTGCCCCACTGTGTCCCATGCAGATCTAGGGGTTCACCCGCCCATGCCTCCCAGGGTGTTAGCAGCAGTGGGAGCCTCCCCCCACCAGGAGATGTGGCTCCATCCCTCACCCATCCTGCATCTACCCTATGCCCTCCTTCCCTCCCTCACCGTGGGGGATGCTGCTATGCCTCTGCCTTCCCCCCTTCCCTTCCCTTTCACCACAATAGACTTACCAGCTGCATGCAGTTGTTCAAGTAGCCAGGTTGTGCTCATCACTGCCTACATGCTGCACTGTGGCTGTGCACATGCACAAACATTTTTTGGCCAAATTATTGGCCACATCTGGCCTATTTCTGATACAGCCAATTTTCTTTATATCGGTGCCAATCTAGTATTGAACTAATATATCGGTGCACTTCTAGTTAACTTGTTTCTTCATTTCTGGATTTGTAAAGATGGGTGTTTGGAGGATTGTGAAACAATGCTTTAAAAGTAAAATTTCTCTTATATGATGAATGCAGCATAAGTTTATCGAGAGACAGAAATTAGGAAATAGATATTTATGTATTTTACAATCCCAGTAAAATTTAAAAAATGTTTATTTCAGGTTGTTTTAAGAGTTACACTAATACATTGTTTGTGAAAATAATACAATATAACCCAATTATGCAAACATGATACCCAATTTGATTAAAAACCTAAACATTTTCTATAATGTCTTCTTAACAAGTCATGCTCTTTTATACATTTCCTAGCTTATAAAAGGGTAACGCCTCAGTTAGCCTTGTAGCATGGACATTTCCCAGGGTGCCAGCTCAAAGATCTTTGTATTCAAAGATAATTAGGAATTGTAGCATACTAAGGGTTACTTTCTATTTAGGTTTTATGTTCAAAACTGAGTTTTAATAATTTGAGCACAGCCCTTAATTTGAGTCCTAAGTGTATGAAGAGCATTAACATTGGAAACATTACAATGAAAAGGGATGGAAGGGAGAGGGAGGGGGGAATGAGGAAAGATCAGCTTTTGATAGTAAGAGATTTCTTGTGAAATATTTTATTTTGATGTAAGGATCTTTTGAAAGAAATTACGGATTTGTATTCATGAGCTGGGTTCAAGACTTTACATGTTTATTTTGTAATTTGCATAGCATTAGCGTAATCCTGCAAAGGGAGGAGCACTCAACTCTAAGTGAAGGGGAGCGCTGTGAAGCAAGATCAGGGACACACAAAAGAGACCTCTCACCTGACCAAAACAAGTTCAAACATTTTGTCAACAAGTAAACATTTTAACTGTTAAGCTTGAAATTTCTATGCAAAACTCTCATGCAAGATCAGGAAATAAACTTTAGTTAATAAAAGGGTTATTGTCATCTGTACAACTGTGTGTTGTTCCCCAGCAAGATATGAGCAGGTAATAAAAAGAATCATTTCCTGGGTGCAGGGAAATGAAATAGGTTCATATAACTAATTCAACAACAACAACCCCAGCTGTCTTAAAAGCACTGAAGTCTAAAGAATACTAATTTGTAATCTGAACAAACACTGTCATCAGAGTTCATGTTGAAATCCACAGGTACCTGAATGGATAGCAGTCTAAAGCCTTCATAAATGCTAACAAAAAAGGTAGGTACATATGCATTCCCCGGTTCATACCAAGTTGTACTATAGTGACTTTTCATTTTAAAATTTCAAACACTTCTATATTGAACTGCAGCACTGAATATATTTTAGATGCATTTCCTGGTAGGACATTTATATATTTAAATTGGTAAAAAGCTGAAGACAGATTTGAGTAAAGAAACACATTTAAATAACAAACAAAAGCCAGCCTCAAACTCAAATCTGACTTAAACTAAACAGACCACAATGAAGCTACACAAAAGAGGAATTAATCTAAATATCCACCACTTTTTCTGGCCATGGGAACAGCAAAGCAATTTTATTTTGAAGTCTACTACTTATTGAATTTTAAATCCTTTGATACCTAAATGCTATTAAACTTTGGATATTTCAGCTATCATGACATTCAGTCACAATATTAAAAGTGTGTTGAATGGCTCATACTGATGTCTAAATCAAGCGATCTTGCATCTCTACTGGGACGATATAGATCTATATGCATTAACATAAAAACAGTTTGTCATTGGACATCACCGTGAGCTTACAGAAAGACCATTGTATATACTGTATGTTTAAGAAACATAGTCTGATGTTTGAAATACTGCTATCATGTAGATAGTGGGCATATCTACATGAAACACTTACTATGGAATAGACAAATTAGCTTCTCAGTAAATGGTTTGCATCTACTGTGCAGCCATAGGAAACTAATTAACACTGCAGGGGTTTTTTGTGTACAGCAGTGCACTTATAAATGCTGCTAGGGATAACTGGGCATGAGGATGCTTCAGTGCAGGAGCTGTCTGTTGGCTAGCCCCACGCTAGAGCACCCATGTGCCACAGCCAGCCCCTCCAGAGCATGCTAAACTGAGTCAAAGCAGTGAGCTGGCAGACTGATCCCTTGGGAGATGTGCCAGCAGGGGCTGCTTCAACCCAGCTGAACATGCTACGATCCCAGGAGCATGTTCAAACAGCGCACCTGGGACCAATAAACTGTAGGGCAACGTGAAACTGCTATGAAACTATGAAATGTGTTCCAGAGTTAATTCCTGCATGCTAATAGCATCTGTAAATGCACCACCCACTTAGACTCTTTGAAATAAATTCATCAGCTGCTCTGATATGAAGAAAGGAGCTGATAATACAAACAGATAATATCAAAATAAAAACTTTTGAGTACTATTTCAGTGTGTATTCAGCATGCCATGGCTCCTCGATCCTAGAGTAATGATTCAGGTACTCTTTGCATTTGACACTGCACAAAAAGGCCAAAAAGAGGCTTCTACTCCAAAAAATGTATTATCTATGGATAAAATAAGAGACAACAGATATCAACACACAAACAAGCAAGTAGGAGGAGGCGATATCAGTCAGCATGATAGGTAATGGTCTCAGCACACTAGTAGCCTAACTGTTGTCAATTTGTAAACATCATGGAAAAGAAAAAATAAATAAAGAAACTAAAATAGGGCTATTTGGATTCATTACAACAGTACACACCCAACAAAAGTGACTAAAACTTTACATGTTGTTCTACTTAGCATTACAGTTGATTTTAAGTTAGGTTTTGGGTTTTTTGTTTGTTTATTTTTTTGGATTGGAGAAGGAAGCTAACATACTGGAATAAGTAATAGATCTCTTCTATATGTAATAAAGTAGTTACTTTTCTTGTTTAGCTCCATTTATTTCAATAGTTATTCCAGCAGGGAATTCAATCTACATATTAGGATACTGTCGTTATTGAACGAATGTGTTTACCATTGATTCTTTTTGGTTCACAATAACAGGGATTAATTCAGGTTTTTCTTCATACATAGGACCCTTATAGTCTCTTCTTGCCAAAGGACATTATAGACTAGGACTACAGCATCTTTATCTTCATAAGACTTCTCTGGGACTGCCATGACAAATATGACAGCAGGTAGCATGCTGCAGCAAAATGGCAGCAGGTAGAATGAATAGGTAAGTCAACATAGAAAGAATTGCTGGGGGAGTATCTTCCTAATCTGGGAATGTTCATGGAAAAGCGCAGGCTCAGGGGTGATCTGATGGCCACCTATAAGTTTATCAGGGGTGACCACCAGTTTCTGGGGGAAAGTTTGTTCAC
>NW_017728907.1:7119525-7120919 GCF_001723895.1 Crocodylus porosus
AGGTGGTTGGCTGCTCCAGCACCCTGTGGCCCTCGTCTGCATCTCTGGACCACAGGAGCAGGAGTGTGCTGGTACCCTGGGACCAGGAGGGGTGTGTGTGTGTGTGTGTGTGTGTGTGTGTGTGTGTGTATGTGTATGTGTGTGTGTGCACATGCAATGAGGTAGGGAGAGAGAGAGAACAGTGATGCAAGCACACAGTGTGTGTGTGCTTATCTATGGGGTTAGTTCCACAAGCCTCCCCACTATAAATAGGCACTCACACCCGCCTTGCACTGTAGATCCCAAACCCCTTACCCAACAAACCCCATACCCACCCACACCCAACATATCCACTCACAACCACACACTCCCTCACCCCACACCTATCCATCCCCACTCACCCACACCCTCCCCCACATACCCACACACCCAAAATCCCACACACCCCCATGCCCCCCCCTCGTTTACAAGAGTAAGACTTAATTTTAAGCTATTGTGTGATCACCTCTATGTACACTACACAAACATATGTAAATCAGGACAAAAATATTTTTTGAAATCAAATTAATTTTCTAGATGTTTGATTTTTAGAATATAATATGGTATTTTTCTAGTTCTGAGATGGCAAAATCCCTTGCTAAAATGAGTACTTCTGGGGGCAAGGGGAGGGGCTTCTGGTGACAGAGGTTAGGGATTAGGGGGCAGGACTTCTGGTCCCAAGATGGCAACCAGGGAGTGGGGCACCTGTCAAGTAGCAGGGCTACCCGTGCGGCCCTAGACAGCTTGCCAAAACTCGGTAAATGGCCCGCCGCCTGAAATTATTTCCCGCCTCTGATTTAGACTGAGATAAGAAGATAGTATTGGAATGGATAAAGTAATATGAAGCAAAATTTAGGCTGAATGTTAGAAGAGATTTAATGACAGGCATTTTTAGTAGACAGTAGAAGAGATGCCCAGATTTATGCACGCTAGAAGGAAGCATCAGGCTTCAATCAGACCTAGACAGGCTACAAGGGTGGGCGGATGTGAATAGGATGGGATTCAACACAGACAAGTGCAAGTTGATGCACCTTGGGAGGAACAACTGGCACCATAACTACAGGTTAGGGAACTCCCCTCTTATCAGCACGGAGGCGGAAAAGGATCTTGGAGTCATAATTGACTCCAAGATGAACATGGGCCGGCAGTGTGGAGAGGCAGTCAGGAAGGCCAACCGCATCTTGTCATGCATCCACAGATGCATCTCGAGCAGGTCCAAAGAGGTGATCCTCCCCCTCTATGCGGCACTGGTCAGGCCTCAGCTGGAGTACTGCGTCCGGTTCTGGGCGCTGCACTTCAAGAGAGATGTGGACAGCATGGAGAGGGTCCAGAGGAGGGCCACTCGCATGATCAGGGGACACCAGGGCAGGCCCTAT
>NW_017728907.1:7121019-7134014 GCF_001723895.1 Crocodylus porosus
CCTCAGCTTAGCATGACTTTTCCAGATCTTACTATAGCCTTTTAACAGACTTAAGGCAATTATTGGAGTGTTCATAACCTGTTGTGGAGAGGACTTTCACCAGTCGTCTCGGGAAAAGTATGACAGCACTTGTGGTCCGGGCTCCAACGGGCTGGACGCTGTGATAAACCCTGTACCATTGTTCAAATGTTGCCCATACCCCCTCTGACTCAGTCTATTGCCTCAGCATTCCCTAACCCGGCAACCAAGTTGTAGCTAATTAAGTTTACATGGGCCTCCCATAGTGGGATGGGGGAATGTACGGCCCGAGATGCCTAGTAAACTTACTTTTGCTTAGAGGTGTGGGGGTGGGGAAAGGGGGGGAAGGAAAAGTCCTTTGTAAATCCAGATTAGAACTGGTCTGATAAATGCTGAGCTGGGTGTGAGGGTTGATTAACATTTGGAGCACAGATTCCCCATCATGCAGTGCTCCCCTGGTTTGCTGATCCCAGAATTCACTGCAGTCTCTGCTTCAGGTTTTCTGTTCTCCATCTCTCATGTAAATGAATGGTCATCTGTTCCCATCCCAGATGCAAATGAGACCTAGGGCAGTTGTTTCACTTTTGTCACCCTTATCTGGAGGGTTTTAGGTGCGTCTCGCACTGCATCTTAATCAGCTTCTGTTTAGGGGGGGGGAGGGCATTCTTTGTGAGTCAGACAGTCTGTGTCCTGTGTCAGGGTTCCCCAAAAACATGGAGCTGACAGGTAACAGGGGTCAGACTAGATGATCTACTCAGGTCCCTTCCGACCCTAGAAACTATGAAACTATGAAACTATATGCTATCCAAAGCATAACCAAATAGAAGAAAAAGTGTGGATGTCAGGCTTGGCCATTTTAAGAGAAGTCAAAGCTACAGACTTTAGTCAAGTATGACTAAACAGCAAACCAAGGGCCTGTATCCTAAATATTTTATATTAAAATTACATCCTAAAACATTAATAACTAAAGCTGATCAAGTTATTACAGCAAAATAACTATTAATACAATGTATTTTTGTGAACATGTTCAAATGATTATAGATGCAAAGGCAGCCTTGGGGATGGAAAGAGCAAAGCCACTTTGGTCAGTAAAAAACTGACCAAGGGCCAAAAGGCAAACCATAAAGAAGATAAGAAATCTTTCCATCTGCTATCTCAAAAATATACATTTCAATTGGTTAACAAGACTTTGATTAAAGATTACCAGCTAATTAACAGATTGGGATCAGACACCTAAAAATAAAGAGCTTTAGCTAAGGTGATCCCTTGACCCATTTCCAAGACCACTGAAATCTGGCTCCCTACAGTTCAAAAGTTCCAGGGAAACAAACAAATTTAAAGAAAACCAGTCAGAAATCAATTATTAGCATATCAAATCAACCATCTATAAATATTGGGTCAACAAATTGAGCCTTTCCTGAAGCATATCATTAAAAAAACCAACTCAGCAATAATCCCCAGGAAAACAGAGATGCCTGGCCAGCTGACCGGTTCTTCCTAAAGACACGGTTACATAAGCACTGTCTTTATTAGCACTAATAAATCTTTATTAGTACTACTGCATATCCTAATAAAGCTTTTGAGTTTCGACTGGAATGATCTCATTGATCAGCTAATCTCACTCCTAACCACAAGTCCAAACAAAAGGTAACAAGGCAAAGTAGAAATGGTGGGAAAGCCGTTCCTGCCAGTATTTAAATTTTATGTTGAAGAAAGAATTAAAAATACAAGTGGATAGCTAGAACTGTTTGGGTATTTTCCAATAAAACAAGTTTGTTGAAAAACACTTTGTGAAAATATATTCTTTCAGCAAGCTTCCACTGAAACACAGGCAGGCAGATTTCCATCAGAACCCTGATTGATATTCCTCCAGTTTTCCTGATAAGCTGCTGCCATTCCCAAAGGTTTAGGATCTATGGCTCTGAGGAATCCTCACATGCAAAACCTCAGAGTTGGGAACCTCAGAGATTCCAGGATCCACGAGGTAATTTGAAACCATCAACTATACAAGATCTCTCTATCCTTATTCTAATCCCCAAAGCCATCTTCTTTTCTTCCTCCTTATCTTCAGTTAGACATTACAAAGGTCTAAAATCATCCATCTAGGAAAACATGCCTAGAAACATTTTGTATTTTATTCCTGGCTGTCCACAACTGCGCTGTGAAATGCCACTGAAAAATCAGGGATTGGGCCTTGTCACAAGGTAATTTTGGGTATCTTTTGGAGCTCTTACACCTGGATTGTCCATACATTAGCACCTGAAACTAGGTTTTAAGTACTTGTTATGTTGCTCAAATTTATGCCATTCCAGGGCAGGATTTTCTCTGATACATGTTATCCAGCTTGCATTACACTGGGAGTATTGCCATATGGCAACATTGCTATGGCACCATGCTTTAGTACTTCCTTTTGGAAGTATGTCGCACTAGCAGCACACTATACCTAGGGAGTGCACCACTAGCTGGTTATCAAATGTAGACCTGCGTGATTGCTATGTCACCATAGTGTGCCTTACAGTAATGTAGCCTGTCACTAGGTTGCTGTAAGGAGATGTGTAAACATGTCCACTAAGGTTTATCTTAGCATGGCTACACTTTAGTATAAACACCCCACCCATCCTCCCGACCCTGATGGCCTGGACTGGGCCACCCCCCACCCTCCCACGCACCTCAGATCCATGCTTAGTGACCCTTCACTTATGCGTGGTAGCCCATGCTGTCTATCCTGGGGAGCATGCAAAAAAGGTTAACCTGCCTGAACAGCCACTGCTGCTGCTACCCTGTGAGCTGTGCTCAGCCAACAGAAGAAAAGTAGTCTGGCAGCAGAACCCAGGAAGGCAGGTTAATCATTCCCAGCCTTATCCCAAGATCAGACAGTGGAGACAGCTACATAGAAGCAGGGGGAAACTCGGAGGGGCAGGGGGTCACTGGGGAAGCTCTGGGGTGGGGGGGCAGGGGGAAGTCCATAATGGGAAGAGGGGGGGATTCTTACCTTTCAGTCCTCCAGGCCCCTGCTGGCCTGAAGTGTGACTGCTCCAAACTTGAGCTAGCACAACCACGGATCAAAATTTGTGCAATTCAGAGTGTAAGGTGTAACAAGGCCTATAGCATCACTCAACATTTTATGAAGGTGAGCTTACTCTATTGCTAGTAATTATTTCTGTGCCTCTGTTTTTCTGTTACTAGTCCATAGTTTCTTAACAAAAATAGAACTGCTTCATTCTCCAAGCAAACTGAATTTCTGCAATAGGAAATAGACCAAATAAGAAGGAGAGGGAGACTTCTTATCTTGGGCTAGGGAGAGACATTACACATACACCAGTTTAAGTGGTCCTAAACTGGTTTAAACCTGTAACAGAACAGATGTTCAGTGCACATAAACCAGTTTGAAAATGGCTGAAACCAGTTTGAGATAAACCTAGTTGAATATAGGATCAGACTTACCTGATTTGACTCAACCTGGTTTATACAATATCTGTCCCAGAACTTGTGACAGAAGGCCACCTCTGTTTCTCCCCAAAAACTGTGCTCTGTGACAATTTGGTTAGTAGGGGCCCTATAGAGGGTACACATCTTACCCTATCTCTTTGGGTAACCTGAGCTGGATACATTCCTGAGGGAAAAGGGAAACCTGCTCCCTCTGCTTACGTGACTGGCATCACATACCTGGCTGAGGTCCTTAGGTTCCCTGGTGGGCTAGAGACTGCAAGTCTGCCAAGCAACCAGTGATGCATTTCAAATTGGTTAGCTGACAGCCAACAGGTGGTGGCCCCCATTAGACCAGGTAAATGAGGTCATAAAGGCTATATAAGTTAAAGACTTCTCAGGAGGAGGGGCAGCTACCATGATGAAAACTCAGCAAAAGAGAAGAGTTGGACCACCTGAAACTTACTCTCTTTCTCAAAACTCATGATCAATGAACCGCCTGCCTCCAGAGGGAATCTCCGTCTGCCCCTGGATGTAGCTTGTGAGTAAGCTACCTGTGATCTAACTAGATATATAGCTTGCAGTAACTCAGATGAATGATCAAAGGCTACTCCAGCCACCCTGTTTGCTCTGTGAGATTTCTCTGATACTACTCAACTCTGTACCTATTTCAACCCTACTCCTTGTAACCAATAAAGTTCTCCTTTATACCTAGCATGGAAGACTTATTGGGAGTGGGTCTAGATTATGCCTTGGGGTCCCCTTTGTTCAGTTAAGGGAGAACACTGCTTGTACTTCTGACTGAGGGAAACACCCCAAGTTCTTGAAGTGAGTCAAGTACCCTTGAAGGCTACTAGACCTGTGTTTCCCAAGGGACACCGTGCCAGAATCAAGCCTGCACCTGGGTGGTGGCAGCTCTATCCCCAGGCTAGCAGGTTTGCTCCAGGAAGGGGGTCGGCCACACGTGAGGCACCCCCAGGGAGGCACTCGGAGCCTGGAAGGTGGTTGGGCGCAGTGAGGTGAGTGGCTCAGTGCTGGAGCACCCCCTACTGGCCTGCCAGAGACCTATTGCTTGTTTAAGATAAATCAGACTCCCCCAGCATCCTGGCATGCTCTCTGAAGTAAGTGGGGCTGTCTGCTCCACAGCAGAGCTGGCCCCTCCCCTCTGCTCCCTGGCTTCAGCTCCAGAGATTGTGGCCTACCCATCGCCACTCCCTGCTAAGAAGGAATTCCCCCACTCCCCTCTGCCTTGCTGAGGAGGTGTCTATGTATTAGCTAGCAGGCCACATGCTGGCTACTATCCCTGCTGAATCAAGAGGTAGAATCAACAGGTAGCTGGTAATGTCCCTGTGTTATTTTCTTAATGGGGGCGGTAAACAATGAGTTTGGAGTGATAAACACTGCTATCAATTCCCTGATGAGCTAATCAGAGTGTTCTGCCAGGATCTGATCACCCTCATCTCAGTGCTGTGGAAGGAAGGTAGAGCTGCTCTAGCACCCCCCCAACTTCTAGCCTGAGCCATTGCAGGCATGTACACGCATTTCTGGGATGTCTGACTACAAAATTGGTTTAGCCTAGCCAGGTTAGACTAACCTGCAAAGATTGAATCAATTCAGGCTCAGGCTTTTTGAATGTCTGTCCCTTGCCTTGGTGCTGTGGTTCCATGAATAGTCCTTTATTTTCCAGTTACACAAGTAGCCATTCACCATTTCTCAGAAGCACCTATGATATTTATAGGAGCCCACATCTTTTCTCTTTAGTGGGCTGTGCCTCAACATGCAAGGTCAGAATTAATGAAGTGGCAACCTGATTCAGTCTCAATACCTGATTTCATTCTTCCATTACAGTCCTTTCCTACTCAGGTCAATTGACTTTTTCTTAAGCTTTCATGTCAGCCTTTATGCAGGCTGGGTTTCTATGACCAAGGCTAGTTAAAAGAAAACAAAACAAAACAATGGACTCTGCACCATATCTCATCTCATCAATATAGTCCCAATCTAGGACTCATTATAAAGACCTTCATCTTCTGCTTCCTACCAAAACTGGAAACTACTTTGAACTTCTATTTTTTCAAACTAGGAATAAAAGGGAAAAGAATTTTCCACTTCTTTCCTGAACAAAAGCCAAAGGGCACTTTTACACATTCTCCAGGGTTGTTTGTGTGGTGGGGGGGGGAGGGGAAAGGGGTGGCACTTTAATTACAGCATCTCTGAGAGCTGCTCCAATTAAAATACCAAAGTATCTCAAGTATAAGCAACACTCCACCTAAAAATGGCAGCTGGGGTGCTTAAACTAAAGCTCATTTAACAAGATTGAGTTCAAGTGCCCCCGCTGCCATTTTTAAGCCTGGGGACACTGATACACAAGACATGGGAGGCTGCTGGAGATTCAGTTAATCGGGTCTGCTCTGATGCATTGCAATTCAGGTATAAGTGGCCAAAGGTACTTCTTTCTCAAGCTCACTTTCTTTCTGAGACCAGGTGGAAGTTCTTTTCCTTGACTGTCTCATCAGGTTCAGCTAATAGGACAAAACTGATATTAGCTTCTTCCCTGTCTCTTAGTCACCTCTCACTTCAGTGCTTTGAACACGCTCTGAAATGATCAAAATTTTATTTGCTCTGTTGGCTTTTAAACTTGGTACATTTTATTTTAACCCACATCAGCTAGTTATCCAGAGCAGTGGGTCTCAATGTTTTCTATATTCCACTTCTATAGACACAGTTGCATTGAAGAGTGGCCCTTACAGATGATTAGGAAGCTAAGTGTGTGAACTCTTCAAAATGTATTTACCAAATTGCATAACAGATTTCTGTTCATACCCTATTAATGTTCCATGGGTGACAGGCTGCCTTCAATTAAGGGGCATGTTGCTGTTTCAGGAGCAGAAATTCAGTTTAAGAACTCAACATTCAGAAAAAGTTCATCAGATAAAAAGCATCTCTCTCTCTTTTTAGTGCTGGTCAGACTCTTTGTGTTTTTGTTCTCAGGGGCTTCTTGTGAAATTCACAGCTTCTTTTTAGAGCCTTTCTCTCTCCATGCTCTGCATATAAATATCATAGTTTCAGAAGAAGTGTCCAACAGCAGCAAAAAGCAGTATAGAAAAAAGAAGGGAATAAAAGTAGTCTAGTGTCTCTAACAAGGATCCAAATTTCACATAAAACAAGACAGAGGTTTCTAATGGTGGCAATACATCACTGTTTCCCAACCAGTGTGCTGGGGCACAAAAGTGTGCCATCAGAAATAAACAGGTGTGCCATGAAATTTTGCTATGACAATGAGCTACAATAGGTATGAGGATGGGGAATGCCTTAACAGGTGTGCTGCGGAAACATTTTATTAATGTAAGCGTGCCTTGAGCTGGAAAAGGTTGGGAAACGCTGCAATAGATGTTGAATTCTTGGTTACAAGAATGCATAAACATAGGATACACATATAGGAAACATCTAAAATGGGTAATGTTAAGAACTATCTTAAATCAGTTAGACACTTTCATTACAGATCATATACCTTGGATACTAAAGATTACAATTAAGGTAGTATTGGAGCCGTGAATGATGTGTGCCCCTGGAGGCTGGGGCAGGGCACGGCAACTGCCTGCAGATGGTGGCTGAAGCATGGCGATGGAGAGCAGGGAGCTCCAGCAGGCAGCTGTGGTGGTGTTGGCAGGGGGAGGAGGGCAGAGGTGGCAAGTACCAACCAGTGGTTGGCAACCAGTGGTGATCAGCGACTGCCCACAGACATTGCTGGCAGTGTTGGTGGGGGGGGAGGGTGGGAGGTGGTGAATGGTGACTACCAACAGGTGCCATCAGCAGCTTTAGCAACAATTCTTTCAGGGGGTACACTGCAAATTTCAGGGGTGCATGTGCACCTGCATTCACCCCCTACACATCGCCAGTGGTTTGAGCAATGTTTTAGCCATGGTATGCAGAAAATATGCAAGAGGAAATGATTTTTGTTGGTGGTATCTTTTATTGGACCAACTGTATGGTTGGGATAGACTTAGACAAGCTTTCACATGGAAGACATTCTTCTTCAGGACCTGCATGTCTGGGTCAGGTCCTGAAGAAAAATGTAATGCATTTGATAGCTTGTCTAAGTCTAGCCCAGCCATGCAGTTGGTCTAATAAAAGATATTACCCATAAGAATCCTTGTCTCTCAAATATAAGCTATCATTTTTAGCTTCAGTGAATGGCTTTCATCCATATACCTAGGCTTAAGACTGGCCCTTTCCATATTTTAAAATAAAATTTTACATGAAACTTAAATGGAACATACATCTTTTATGGCCACTCTGCCTAAGGAAATTAAGGAAATTAAGGAAAACCTTGATGGAGGAAGATGCTTCTCTCATACGAGTAACCTGTGTATGTCCCAAACCAACAGATTCCATGAGTACTAACCATGGGGTTGTACTCAAACATCCAGGAGGACCCTTGCAGTACACATAACTAGAACTAATTCCATGAACACATACTTGTTCCACTAACCCTATGCTCCAGACTCCTATAGTTATCAGTATCTTGTGCTGCTGAATAAAATAAGGAGCAGTTCCTTAATGGCTTCTGCCTTGTATTAAAAAAAGGTGCATCCAGATGAATGTGCACAACCACTTTGTGGTGCCTCAAAGGCTTCTGAGGCATCATAAAACTCATGCAATGCATGTCAAAAGGTTCTTCATGGTGCATATTTGCAATGTGGAAAAGAAATTAGATACGAAGAACTCTTGGCATCTAAAAAAAAATGCAACAACAAAAAAGGTGGTGTGGCACCTGGGGCTGCATCATGAACCACCCAAAACCAGCTGTTGGCCAGGCTCTGTGTGCCCGGATTACCAACACTGCAGCCCTGGGAGGCCCACAGGACCCCAGGTAAGGCTGCTGGGGTGAGCCCAGATGCTGGACCCAGCCTTCCCTACCCTACCTGGGGCAATTTGCTGTGCACCAGAGCTTGTGTGCAGGGGTGTTCCCCAGTGACAAGTAGCAGTGGCCCAAAACACATATGCATACTCACCTAGATGCTCCCAGAGAGGGAATTTCTGGTCTTTGTGAAGATTATCTTATACATGGAGGCATGTTTGCTTTTTTTATGATGATTTTTGTAACTGAGAATTAGACCCTCAGTTGGTCTCATCAAATTTAGTTGAACTATTCAAATTTACAGTAGCTAAGGGTTTGAGCAGCTCTTTTCTTAAAGGGAATATGGAACAATTTTATTGCTGTAACTCAAAATATTACTCATCTGTACTTCTCCCCAACTAATATCAAGCAATACCATCTGGCAAGAGTCTTGATATTAAGCCATCTACTAAAAATAAATACCTGGACAGAGCAGACTGTCCAGAACTGTTCCTATCTTCTCTGAAGCCATTTAATTAAAAGTTGTAGATAAATGACAATAACAAAAAGAACCTTTCCACTTTAAAGGAGTGAGCATAACAGCAAACAATATAAATTGAGAGTGGAGTTCTGTCTGTTTGAAATGTAAGAAATGAGAGATTACAAAGTCAAATTGAAAAAAAAAATCGTTAATATTTTAGTTAGTGGAATTCATTTATGTATGCAAAAAGAATTTAAAAATCAAATGAGGATGCTCCATGAGTCATAATTTCCTGAATTTTCCAAGCTAGTTATGATAGATTACAGCAGATAGTATGAAAAGTAGGCAGCATTTAAAAGCCCTGCTTTGAAGGGTAAAAAACAAGAAGGGTTATTATTAATGGACATTTTAGTGTCAAAACATTATGCAAATCACACTATTTATTCTCTTTCCATCAGTGCCCATAAATGAGAGAAGCTTCAAATGAAATGTGTCATTAAACATTGAACAATTCACCATACACCAAATTACTTTGTGTAAAACAAGTGCATTTTCATGCAAAGATGGATGAAGAAATACCAGAGGTTTTCTAAGACTCTTTGTGTTTTTCTGTTGTTATATAAAATCAACCTTGTTCCAAAGCTGAAGAGTACAGTAAGCAAGGCAAAACAGCAAAGAGAAAGGGTTTGAAATTGATTGAGGCATAAAGGACACCAGGGTGCTCTTTTTGCTGAGAAAACAGTTTAAAGTTCTTGTATTAAAGAATAAATCCTGTATCAACAGTGATTGACTTAATATAAATGGATCAGATATATCTCCCTGAGGATTGGAACACAGTTCATATATATTCTCCATTATTTTTCATTTGTAATGCAGTAGCTTCTAAGGCCATAAGACCCAGGAAACCCCTCATTAGATTTGAGGCACCCCTCAGAAAATGCTAACTCTTCATTTTCACAAGTTATTTTGACTACAAAAAATAAAGTAAAAGAACAGATTTTTCTGTTGCAAAGAACTCAGAAAAACAATAACAGGTCAAAATGCAACGTTTAATACTATGAACACTATTTGACATTTATGTGTTTATCTTGTGAATCATGCTTGCACATATAACAGCGTTAACAATGCATGCCCCCCTGTGGCATACTTGAAAAGTATCTCAAGGCACCTCATGGTGCTGTGGCACACTAGTTGAGAATCACTGGTCACTATTAAATCAGGGCTTTAGTGAAAGAACAGGGCTCCACTGACTAGACACTATATAGACCATCAGTGCACAACATTTAGCCCTGTGGCTAGGGACAGACATTACACATAAACCAGTTTAAGTGATCAGAAACTAGTTTAAACCTGTAACGGAACATAAGTTCAAGTGCACATAAACCAATTTCAAGATGGCTGGAACTGGTTTAAGATAAACCTGGCTGAATGTAGTATCAGACTTAACTGATTTTGGTCAATCCAGGGTTAAACCAGAGTCCCCCAGCATCCCAGATGCTTGGCATCCCTTGGCTGGGCTCTCTGTTCCAGAGAACAGGATGGCCCTACCCCACCCTGCCCCACTCCTCCCTATGCAGAGCTCCCAGGAAGACTGCAGGCATAGCAGGGTCTGTCTGGCTTCTCCCTGCCCCACCCCCCACTCACTGCTCAAGCAGGGATCCCCCCTCCCCCCCATCTCCCTAAGCACAGACCTCGGCTACACAGACTCTAGCCAGCATGTGGTATGCTAGCTAATGCTGAAAGGTGTTTGTGCAAGTGTGTCTCCAATTTCACTGGGGCAGGACAAAGGCAGACAGGACAGTGTTTGCTTAGGGCTTTTTGGAGCTAATCAATAGGTCAGCTGGTAAGGTCCCTACTTTCCCTCCTTGGAAAAAGCTGTTTAAGAAGAACTTGAACTAGTGAGAGAGGCTTTCGTTTTCTTGATGGACTGCTAAATGCTGTGTTATCAGCCCCCTGCTGGCTCTATCACCTGTCAGGTTTGCAGACAGTATGAAGAAGCAGGGAGGGGGAGACTGAAAATATCAGTATCATCAACAAATGCATGCACTGCACACAAGTAGTCCTCCCTCACCCTCCCCTCTTTGCCTCAGAGTGCTATCTGGGAGCTGGGGTCTGGCAACATTCCCACTCCTTGAGCAGCAAGAGGGGAAAAGCCTGACACTGTATGGGTGGGGTGGGGGTTTAAACCCCTCCCTAATCAGAGGTCCTGCCAGGGCCTGGCCATGCCCCCCTCAGCTCAGCACTGGAAGGGAGGGAGGGCTGCTCTAGCACCCACCGGCTTCTAGTCTGAGCCATTGCAGGTACACGCCTACATTTCCTCATTCCATATTGAATATATGTGCATTTGCAAACTGGTTCAACCTAGGCAGTAGGGGTGTGTGAAGTGGACAGTATTCTATTTGGATTCAGATTCAGTGGACAGTGATTCAATTTGCTGATTTGGATCATTGTCCTGATTTGATTCAACTGAATCTGAATGTGAAGATTCAATTCTGATTCAGAGAATCAGCAATTCGGACATAGACACAGCTTTATGTGTTTTTTCTATGTACCTTGAGGTACTAGGTGCAGCTACTAAATGCTGAGATGGTGGGGCAGATGGAGCATCCCATAGGAGCACAGGTGGGGTCCCCCACATGCTCAGAAGCTTGGCAATCAGGTACAGAGGGACTCTGGGTGCTCCCCTCCCCAGACCCAGGAGGCACAAGTTGCTGAGCCGGGGGGTTGGGGAGTCTCCCACAGGCTCTGACAGACCCAGAAGTGGCCAGAAGTACTTCTAGTCCACTTCCAGGTCTGCCGCTGAGCCATGAGATGCTCCATCTGTTCCAGCATCTCTGTGTACCTTAACATACATAGAAAAAACATATAAACCTGTGATTCTATAGCTGAATCATTTAATCTCTCTGAAATGAATTGGAGGTTTCCAATTAGATTCAGAGAGATTAATGAATCTCCTGATTCTATTCCGATTCAGAGATTCAGCCGCTGAATCAGGCCAGAATCAGATCAGCAACTGATCTACTAGGCAGGTTAGATTTAATCAATTCAGGCTCAGGCTTTTTGAATGGCTGTCCCTAGGCTGTGGGTTCAAAGCATATCCAGTCCATGGGGCCAATATGGTATATATGGGGCCCTACATCCAGCTTTATGCATGCCAGATTAAGCCTACTGCCCCAGCTATGGCTGGGCCTGCTGCCACTGTCCCAGCCCCAACCCGAACCCCAAGCCCATGCAGGATTGAGTCCCAGGCACCTGTACACACCATATTAGCCCTGCTGCACCAGCCCCACACATACTGGGGAGTGGTGGTAGTATTCATTGCTACTGGTCCCCCATCACCAATTTTTTGGATCCTGAAGAGTCCTCCAGGCTGAATCACATGACTCCATTGGTCAAATCTGGCCCACAAGATAGGAGTTGAGAACCCCTGGTTCAAAAAGATGAGATACTCCCTTGATTAGACACTGGACTAGATGGTATACAGGCACACACAACAGATGCATGGTGCCACACCCAAATGCTAACAATCTATATGTAACAGGCTGCAGGCTGGCAGCCTGGAGCAATTAGCCTGCTGGTAACAGGCTGCCAACCTAAAGGGTTGCAGCTGGCTCAATCAGTCAGTGAATGAAGGGAAATTGACTAGCTGTCCTAGAAATAAAAAGAGACAGGAAGGGAGGTGGGCCTAGATGGGAGAATGTTTGCATGGAGAGGGAGGACTCCTCAAAAGAAGGCCAGAGGGTGAAAATGAATGTACTTTGGGAGTGTTTATTTTAGGATTGTTTTATATTTGGAACTCAGCCCTGTGGTGTAGATTAACCTTTGATACTTGTGTTGCTGGGAACATGCTACAAGTGTGTTCATTTTGATTGTTTTGCTTTTGTCTGAGCCCTGGGAAGCAGAAGAACCTAGGGCATTACAACTTGTCTTTCTGATCCCATAGAGAGACTGTTGTTGGGACCAGACTAAAGGGCTCAAGGACTGAGTTGAGCTCAGTTAGTTGGCATCCTGCTACAATACATATAAAAAGTCTTAGATGGATATAACAAAATAAATCATGAAGCACAAGGTAACAATAAGGTAATATTGGTCAGCATGGTAGATAGCAGTCACAGCATATCATTGGCATTTCTGTTATTCCTTCTAACTAAGGCTGGCTGGTGCTAAAATAGCCTACTGCTTACTGTTCCGTGTTGGCTGTGGCAAGGGGATAGAAATCTTCACAAGACTGCA
>NW_017728907.1:7134114-7148948 GCF_001723895.1 Crocodylus porosus
CCCACACACACACACTGGGTACAGCCATCTTTAGGTGAAATAGAATAAAAGTGCACAAAAATGTGCACAACAAATTGGCCAAGATAAGTGGACAGTATTGAAGCTGAATGGGGGATGTAATATTTAGCACTTGCATACATCTTTATAGTTTCAATATGCATTATAATGGATGTTGACTGTTTTTTAGGCACAGAAAGCATTACCCAAATTGGGAACTTTCTGGGAGTGACATCATGTGTACAACATTGAATGTAATAGTACACTGTGGATTGTTATAGCCTGACCTGCTTCCTGCTTTAAGAATGGTATCCCACTGCTTGCTCCTTTGAAACATATGAATTGGTTTGATTCAGTTTATATTTTCAAGTTAAGCCCCTGCCCCTCCCCTTCTGAGCCTGAGATTGTCCTTCCTGGATTACCAAAAGTCTTCCTCCAGACTCTCAGGCCAGGTACAGATGTTACACTTGTGGTGTGAGAAGCACACAGAAACCTCTCTACAGCCATAACCAAACACAAATTCATGGTACATAGACCGTGATCTGTCATTTTTAAAGCATTTTAAGTTAATCCTGGATGGATGTGTCATCAGACTAAATTGCTTTTAGTTAGCGTACTTTACTGAACGTCTGTACCA
Source organism: Crocodylus porosus (assembly GCF_001723895.1). Classification (NCBI taxonomy): domain Eukaryota; kingdom Metazoa; phylum Chordata; order Crocodylia; family Crocodylidae; genus Crocodylus; species Crocodylus porosus. Next base: position 7,134,749 of record NW_017728907.1, read on the forward strand.
GATCCCATTGGGAGTCAAGGTAGATTGCATTCCACCAGCATCCCAGCCTTCCCCCCACCTCCTGCCCCTGCTGGGCAGCCTGCTTGCTTCAGCTGGTGCTCATTTGCTTTGGCTGAGTATGGGCCCAGTCTCACCCCTGGGCTGTTGCACAGGAGACAGAAAAAGCTCTATCTCCTCCCTGTGTGGCCAGGGGAGGAATGAATGGGACCCCTTGTCCTGTGAGCTTTCTAATGTGGGGAAATGGCTCTCTCTTGCCATTTGGAACAAGCACAGACCCCTCTGCTCCCCCCAGGCCTCACCCAGAAGGCTGGGAGGAGCCCATGAAGCAGGGGTTATCTATTCTTTGCCCCCATCTCCAGTTCCCCATGCAGTAAGAAGTTGCATGCAGCTCCAACTTGCAGCCATCAGGAGGTTAGAGTGGGTGGTGGGAATGGAACTCACTTGCCACGTGACCCCCCCACCCCAGCCTCAAGACTGCATAGGGGGAACCCCCATAGCAGAGTCTCTGGTCCCATCCCCCCCCCTTTGTGTTCCCTAGGCAGCGAAAAAACAGGCAGCTCTGGGCTTCAGTTGCCAGAAGATGGGGGGGAGCACCCCTGCCATGCTTACCTGTCCCAGGCCCTCCGGGACCTGAGCCATCAAACTACAGGGCCCATATGGCAGGGGGTCTCTCTTTCCCTGCCCCCTCACCCTTCAGCCTCTGGCACTGACAGCAGCCAGCTTGGGGAGAGGGGTCATGCTGGGGTGACTGGATGCTTTGCTTCTCAGGTGGGCTCAGCTGTGCTCAGCGTTCTCTGATAGCCTTCTAGGAGGCACGTGGGAGCGCCCCGCAGCCTGCTGGTCTCCGCCAGTGCAGGCAGGCTCCCACCAGCCCACCAACACGAAACTGTGAATATGTGTTTCTGTTTGCTCACAATCTAATGTAGAGTGTTTTGCATGACAATATAGAGAGCATGATGCTTATAGCACTTCCACCTTAAGCTTTTTAAATATCTATACTTGGCAGCAATTGAAATCATCACATTCCAGCTGATGAAATTGAGAGCAGAAATTAGTTCTTTGCTTTCTGGCACATGTAAATAATTAAATATTGCTAATATAAGTGAACTCAAAAAACCTTGAGTAAGATCATTGTTGAGGGCAACAGGTTTTGAACCTCATTTCATCTAGGGACTGCATAACTGTATCCTCTCCGTATAATGGATTGAAAGATATCTCCCCTCCTCTTTTTTTCCACAGGGCACTGAAGTTTATGGAGCCACTAACTGGAATGAATCCTCTTATCTGAACATTTAAAAAACTTTCTGAGGAAAAAGTGGAGAAGGAAGTTAATGAGTATTTTGAAAGGAGATCTAGATTTACAATGGTGTAAATTAGTGTCCCCTCCTTTTAGTCTGTTCCTAAATTTATTTATATATTTGAACCATTCACCATTTTTAATATTTTGATTATGTTTCATTTATGATAAATTATAAATATGCAATTTAAGACAAAAAGTTACTACTCTTATATTATAGACTAGCATCTAGCTTGTGATACTTTGATAGAGATCAAGTACAGTACTTTTTGAGAGACACCTGCATTACCTTTGGGTTCACCTGATGAAGGACTGTCACAGTTGCTTTCTAGATAAGAGAGGAAGAAAGGCTAATATCCATTTGCTCATCTCTGCTGATGTGATCTAAGTATTTTCATGCCTTTTTGATGTCTATTCCTCTATGGCTACCTTGAAAAGTTAGGATCACTGGAAGAAATTAATAATAAATTAAAAGAAATATTGAACCTTGTTAAAAACAAATAGCTTTACCCTACAGGGTAGTATAAGAGATTTTCATTTCTACTTTGAACATTTTGGGAGATAAAAAAATATATCTATATATTGAATAAGACAGAATATAATAAAAGGGCTACAGAGCAGGTTCATGTGCTATCTTTCACTTATCACTTTTCATACCTGGAATCATCAGAGAAACTTTTCATCTGTGCAGTCAACTGCTGTTATAAATATCTGCAAGAAAGCTTAGGTCACTAGGAGGAATGTATATATTCCAGAGCTGAGCTGATTCTTTGGAAGGAAATCCTGCCTCTATCACTTTGTGCAGGTGTGGAGAACTGGGGTTATTTCACCGTAGAAATAGTTTGGGAGGGAAGTGTGGATTTAGAGAGTAACTGCAAGGTGTCTCCTCTGTTTGTGCATTTTAGGATGAAATTTACTCAAGCTGACAGAAGCTAATGCAAAACATTATTTACAACTCAACTTCAGAGGCTCCTAAGAGATTTTGTCCTCAACAGAGGGTACCCTAAGATTTCATTTGTTAGAGACAAATTGTGTAGGAATTTGCTCAGAGTTTTATATCATGTCAGCAGGATTGCTGATCCTCTAGGTAGTGACATCATCTGGTAGTTTTTTTCCCTAGCCTGATAGTCTGTGTCCCCATGAGTGGTAATGTGTGCTTTGTGGTATCTCAAAGGCTTTTGAGACACCGGAAAACACACATGGCACTCATGAATAGGTTCTCTGTATTGCATATTTGCAGTGCAGGGGCAAAATTAGATACTGGGAACTGTCAGTATCAAAAAAGGGGTGAAAAAAAAAAGCAGGGCAGCATACATAACTGCAGCATGCACCACCCAAAACTGGAGCCTGGCTGACTACAGCCATGCTCTGGCAGCCAGCCAGGCTCTGTTTGTGTGAATCCCTGCTGCTGCAGCCACAGGAGGCTCCAGGACCCCAAGTAAGGCTGCTGGGGCTAGCTCATGCCTCTTCTACCCTATCCAGGCAATTTGCTGTACACCAGATCATGAACGCAGGGATATTCCTTGGAGACAGTGAGCAACAGCATAAATACATGCTGCTGCTATTTGTCCTCTGGGAAATGCATATAAATGGTCATGGGGACACATCCATAGTTAGCTTCCTTTTTTTTTCTCATCTCCCCCAGCTATCTCTTAAATGATCAGCACAGGTCATTCTCTGTCCATAGTCATTTCCAAACTGGAGACCCAAAGTAAGCATGTCTACACATGTACGTTTAATGCACATTAGCCGAATTTAAGGTGCACTGGCAGTACATGTCTATATGTGTGTGGCCTTAATGCACCTTAAAAATGGTAATTTCAGGCTATTTGACCTAAATTTGATACCTGCATAAAGGTATGCAGATAGCATGTGCTAATGCAACTCAGCTATTCATGCCTAAATGTAATGCGCTTTAATGCTCAGTAGGGTGTCCACTTTAGACGTGTGCCTAAATTGCCTTAAGCAAGGGCTCATTAAGTTTAAGTGCATGTAAATACATATATAGACATGCCTACTGACTGTCAAGCTCTAAATGAAATAAGTAATAGGAATCACTTTCACAAGCTCACAACAATGGTATGTAAGTATTTAGGCCATGATGTTAAGCTTCCTGTATCCAGCTGAAACTGCAGGAAGTACAAGTAGGTATATTAGCACTAACAGAGGATAAACCTAGAAGGACCTGATTCCAGGGAAAAATACAAATGAGACCATGCATGGTCTTTGCACTAGGGTTGAAGTAAGACTTTTAAGTTACTTTGCATTCTAAGGAGATTTTACTGACATGGACTAGTCATGAGCTGATCTCTGTTCCATTTAGGAGCACTAACATAGACATTTCCCCTTATTTTCACTGTTTAACAGAAAAACCAGAAGATGGAATTTCTGTTGAATCAGTGGTAATCATCAAAGGTAATTTCTTTGGAGACTCAGGTTTCTACATTTAGATAAGCCCAAGAAAGAGAACAAAGGGGGTTAAGCCATTGGTTGTCTTAGAATGCGAAAGTGGGAATGCGGAAGTGAGGGGGAGGGAAAGAGGATGGCTCGGTGATGGAAGAAACTCGGAAATACCTTGGGGTGGAAGAGCTATTTGGAAAGTAGTAGGAGAGAGTTGAAACCATATGTGTCCTGATTTGTTCTTGGTCAGAGGTCTGGGCTGACATTTTATATGATGCTAGTTAGCTTAAGGATGCTTTTGCAAAAAAACCCTCCCAAGCTAACTTGGCTCATATCTCACTAAGAATCTATTATATATCTGTTCTTAAAAAGCACAAATTGTAATGATATAAAATATAAAAATAAAAGGGGTTCAAAACCAGTGAAAGCAAGAGAAAAGTAGGGCCCCATTCCTGTAACTTGCCAATTGAGTTTGCCCATATGAAGAAGCCTGATAGTAGTTGCTAGGCAGTCCACTTTTATTTATATGTAGATGCATAGAAAATTTTAGGGTAATTCCAAAAAGGCTCTGCTGATAGATAAGTTAATAGATAAGGAAACATTTATCTTCTCAACGACTGCAAATCAAACAAAAAATGATGCCATTTGAAATCAAGATGTATGCAAATTAGATATGTACCAAGATTCCAGACAAGGTATTTTCTCTTAGGAGTGATCAAGGTTTCTCTCTCTCTCTCTTTCTTAAGTTGTATGATTTTAATTTTTTTTTTTCGAATATAGTATGTTGCAAGCTTTTGTAATCTCCATGTTACATTGCATTAGTTAGAATTTGCCTGTGTCAAAATATGAAATACTGTATTTGAATGTATTAAATTCTACATTGTTAAACTATACAAATGGCATGTAGTTACATATTTATCCCAATAGAGTAACTATAGCGAGCAATGAACTATATTATCTGTCATCTTCACAAAGAAACAAACTATGAACCACTATTGAAGTCATGTCCTTGTATTTATTGTACTTTCCATTGATACAATTTTCTGCATACATTTCCTCTTAACCTCTTCAGATGATGAATTGATCAGATTATAAAACTAGGTTACTTAGTCTTAAACAAGTAACTCATTAAATGGTTTTGTTTTATATTAAATTACTGTGACTGCAGCAAATTACTTCTCTTCAGTTAATGATGGAGCCAAACGCTCCACTTCTCTGTTGCTTTTTTTAATCTGTAAAGACATTTGTTTTATTGTTAAAAGCAGATTAATTTTATTGCATTTTTTACAAAAAAAAATTATGAAGAAAGCTAATATTTTTGTTTACCACTAAATTGCTTTGACCAATAAAGTCTTTATGGGGCTAGTTTAACAAACTGTAAAAGCAAAATTGCTCAATATTTTCTATTATAGTGCTTGAGTAGAACATACAATCTGGAATGGTTTATTCTCCTCTGATATTAAAATATTTGTTGTTATTATTTTGCATGGACTCATCCATTAATTAGCTTCCACTATAATTGAAGTTTTGGAAGAGAGAATTCTAGGAAAATAATAAGTGATACATTTCTTTATTGTGGTATTTTTGGTTAAAAACACCTGTTTCCCCAGTCTAAATTATTGAGAAGTAAAATGTTGATTTGAATCATATTACAAAACTGCTGAGATCCAAGAAACTTAAGGAACTTAAGATGTAAGAAACATATTATTTTGCAAAGTACCTGGAATTAATACCTAGAAAAAAGATGGGTATTACTCTTAGAGTTATGGGAATAATCAGCACTTATGATTGAGATTTTCAAAGGAACCTAAATAAATTAGTTCTTCAGCTCTAATTAACCTCCTTTTTAAAGGCTATTAAAGCTACACTGAAAATCTGAGCCTGTATTCATTCTTCTTTCAATATATGTAATTTGATTTTCATAGTTTGCGTAGGGAGCCGTAACAATTCTACTGATCAATGCAAACAGGAGGCCAACAACCTTTAGAATAAAATATAAGAAAGTAACATCTGCAGGGAAGAGGTTTTGTCAGAGTCTACTTCAGCTCCGTTCACTTGAACTCATGCCCTACTAAATCTCAACTACTGGAGCAAAGGATGTAGAGAGAGAGGACATATATCTAGGCTCCACAGCAACAGTGTAAAGGTAAAACATTAAGTTGAATAAAAAAACAAACTGAAAACCAGTTCACTTTCTGGAATTCATTTGAAATATAGTGCAACTGTAAGTCTTTTAAATGCACAAGTAACTGAACTCTTGACTAACTCAAGTTTCCAAGTGGTAATTAAGTGGAATTATCCATTTAATGCTTCCAAGTGATAAAAGGAATTAAAACCATCCAGTCTGAAAGTGGAAAAAAAAGATCTGTGTATTCTTCAGAAATCTTTTGACCCATCCAAGGCATCCTCAAAGTCTGCACAAAAAAACTTGATCCTATGCTGATGAAGGAGGGAACTGTTTTTAATTCCACCTTGCAGACTAAGGTAGAAATATAATCTCTCATCCAAGGTTAGTCAAGACAGTGACGGGGCAGAATTAGCTAGCTTCAGGAATTGTGGGATTGAAGAATATTTTAAAAAAATATGCATTGGTACCTGTGCTTACTGCTGCTAATCTGATAAATATCTGCACTGGTGAAGAACAAATACCTGTTATCTGAATTATTTTCATTCATCAAAGAGTGTTCTAGTTACTAAGAAGCTAACACCCTATAACAGCAATATAATTTTACATCATAAAAAATCAGCAAACACAAAAATTATCCACCAAATTATCAATCCACCTTGGCCACATCCGCACGAGTGTACATGTGCGTTTTTTGTGGCGCTGCAAAATGCTCCCCACACATGTGATTTGGTTCTCTGCACTGTATATTTGAAGTTACTAGATATCAGGAAATCCCAGTATATATATATATATATATATATATATAAAAGACATTCGGGGGAAAAAGGGTGGTGCACATGGCAGCAGTGTGTGCTCCCTGAAGCCATGCTACAGCTGCTGGCCAGGCTCTGTGCACCTGGATCTTTGCCTCTGGAGCCCTTAGGACTCTAGTTAAGGTTGCTGGACCCAGCCTCCCTTACCCTACTTGGAGCATTTTCCCCCATGCTAACCACATGTGCAGAGGCATGAGCCAGGCAAAAAAGCAGCAGCATGAATTTGTGCTGCTCTTTTTTTCCCTCTGGCAACTGCAGGCTGCTACTTCTGGGAAAGCAGCTTTAGGTACTATGTGAGCTGTAACATTCACTCTGAAATTAGGGACTATTGTGACAATATGAGGGGAAAAAATAACAGTAAAAATGATAAGAATGAAAAAAGTTGACACTGGAACTTTTTTTTCCTGGTTTGTTTCCCATTAGTCCCAAAGAGTAATTTGGCATTTACTTATGATGGATTATGACATTGATTCACTTCCTTAATGTGATTGTTTAGCCCACTTGAAATTTCTCTTGTGTTAATGCTATGCAACTTTATTTTGTTTATTGCTTTTCACACAAACGGCATCTCAAAATGATTTAGAGAGTTAAATGCTCTTGCTGAATTAACTAGCAGAGGCAAGAGCCATTTAGAGGTACAGATAACAGAGAAAAATATGGTTTGGATGAGAACTGAATAAGAGTTACTATGATATAGAAATATGGGAAAATTTTCAGGAATCAGGACCTGAAAATCTTAAAGCTCTCACACCTAGAAGATGCTGTGAGTGAAGTAGGAAAGAAAGCTAAGGAAAAGGTTTAGAAGGGGGAAAGCTTTAGAACAAGTCTATGGGCAATATTATAAATAAGTAGAGTAGTGTTAATTATCAAAATATTGCTCAGGGGGATGTAATATAGGTAAAGATACTGCAGTCCTATAGTCTACCATATTCCTATAGTAAATCACAGGAATATCACCAACACAAAGACAGTAATTATAGCATAATAATTCAGTAATTGGTAGACTAAAATGACAACTCCAATGGTATCCTGAGAAAAGATGTGTGGATAATGGGAGGAAAAATGAAAGTCATTTGGCTGACTGAATCAGACCTTGGAACTTGTCTTCCTTGCAAAGAAGTGAGCCAACTGATACAGCTGAAAGGATGAAGTAAGTCAACGGCTTAAAAAGGGTATATAGTTGGTGAAAGTAAAAACCTAAAATATATTACTCTCAAATGAGAAGTCAAAAAAAAGCCTAGAGTTTTTGCATGCCTTAGCTCTTCTCAAGCCTCCAGAGAGGCAGGGGGATGGCAGGGTCCTTTTCCCCTTGCTATTCTCCCTGGAGAAGGGTGATGTGTTGTCATAACAAAACTGGGGAAGCTAAGTGGTTTTGATTGAATTTATCTTGGATTTTCTTTTCCCAGATCTGACTTCTTGAAAAACCTATTAACCAGAGCTGCAGGAAGCATTGTCTGAACCTTGTGTAAACCAAAACCCTTGGGTCACACTTAACTGCTATCAGAATAAGTCCTACAGTCGTATCATGGCACCGTCACTAAGTCCATTTATGATATGTCAATTTTACTATTCTTCCCAGTCATTTAATTTCCATTTAGTTTACAATGACCCCTCCACGCACTCTTTCCCACCATTGTCTTACTTTGAAAACAAAACAAAGGGGAAAACATGTCTAATATGGAATTTCATAGACTTTTTTTTCTCTTTTTCTTTTTTTTGTAGAAGTTGAAATGCTGACATTTGGAACACTGCTATAAATGCTATTGAATATATGTCATTGATGTGAGAAGGAGAATGACTTACTCAGCTGTGAAAGACATTGCCAAGATGTCTCACCCGTATATGAATGCAGAAAGAGCAAGTGAAGCAAAATAACATGCACTATAAACTTAATGTATGAGGATGTGCTATTTTCACAATAAGATGAATGTGGTTAGCAAGGGGGAGATATAACATACCAAGAATACCAGAAAGATAAGAAACTTGTAGCAATGAGGAAAAATGGCTACCTTAGACATGTATCTTATTGTAACCCTCAAATTTAAATCACTAGTGATTGGAAGGATGTGTTTGAACAAAGCGTAGGGAAATAGAAAGGTCCTTTACCCCACTGTTAACAGAGGAGGAGTAACTCACTACCCTTCTTAGCTCATGCAACAAGAGATATAACCATCATGTCAATCAACTTTATTTAATTCATGGGCAGATTCCTATAACAGGGGGAGGCCACATTAAAAGAAGTCCACTGTTGATCAGTCAGTTACAGAGGAAATAAATACAGAGAAAAGAAATGAATTTGAATAGTTTTGACGGTTCAAAGCTTGGATAGAAGACAGTATAAGATTTTCAGTGCCAATGACAGTGACATACATTCAAAATGTTTAAGTCTTGCTTGCTTCCTTTAATATTTTGTTTCTGAAGAAAATCCTAATACTTTAGTGAACTTAGTTATTTCCTACAGTTAAAGTTTATCACCCATGTGTAATGTTTAAATCACTACCTAAAGACCTGTGTGAAATGCCAGACCTGCATAATCTGGCATTTCACACAGGAAACAGCAGAGTGGTTGCCATGATACAACTGCTTTGGTGTTGGTGTTTTTCCATTATTAATTGGGAGTTATGTATTGCTAATTATGAATAGCATATAATGTATTCTATAAACCTACTTCACAAGTCAGCTCTTTTCTGTAGTTCTTGTAATCCTAAATTTATTACAAGTGACCAGTGCAAATTTCTAGCAACATTTCAAAAAGTTTCCTCCTAGGTGTAGTCCTACAGTCCTTTTACATAAACCGGAGTCTCAAAGATCTGGCTTGTGGGCTGGATCTTGCCTGGACAGGCCTGTCATCTGGCTCCTGGTATTGCCCTTAGGTCTTGGAGTTGACTCACAGGCAGCATGAAGCTCATGCCTTCTCTAACCACTCCAGGACTGCCTGTCCATTTCATGCTAATTCCAGTAGAAATCCTGGAGTGGCTGGTGTGGGTGCTGTAGCACTGGGATAGCTCACATGAGCATCACTGTCCCAGTATGGTCCTAGCACAGTTGGCACAGGCAGTGTGATACACACAGTGTCTGTTCTGGGTGCACTGGGATGCAAGATGGATCCAGCTTGGAATGGACGTGTGATGAATCGGGCACCATGTGTGGTGTAGTCCTGGAGTAACTAGAGCAGGAGCCACATGAAGCATGGTCCTGGCCCAACCACTCTGGGACATGAGTGGCATACAATGCCCACTCTGCGACATGAACTGGATCTGGCATGCAGGGACAGTCTGTGAACCCGATGCAACCTATGGATTAGCCCCATACCCCTCATTCGGCCTGCGCGGCCAGATGATTTTGATACCCTTAACTTAATTACAGTATGGCAAATTATTTCCAGAAGCCTTTGTCCTTCCCTGACATTGCATCACTCCACTTGGTCTCAGTTTCCAACTTCTTTAGTTTGAATACTCCTCCTTGGCCTGTGAGTGTATGGAGCTCAGGCTAGCGACCAGGATTAAGGACAACAAAAAGTCCTTCTTCAAATACATTGGGAGTAAGAAGAGGGCACCAGGTAATGTAGGGCCCCTGGTAGACTCAAATGGTAATCTTGTGGCTACGCCAGATGAGAGCCGAAATTTTTAACAAGTTCTTTGCCTCTGTTTTCTTGGACAGGGTCCAGGACAGCTCTCCCACCACAGGTAGGGGCAATCTTGGGGATAGCACTGCCAGGCCTCAGCTCTGCACAGATATAGTTAGGGATCTTCTGGAAGGGCTGGATGTTTTCAAATCTGTGGGCCCTGATGCCCTGCACCCATGGGTGTTGAGAGAGCTGGTGGGGGTCATTGCTGTGCCCTTGGCCCGGCTGTACAAGCGATCATGGTCCACAGGCCAGGTGATCAGAGATTGGAAACTAGATAATGTGGTCCCCATCTATAAGAAAGGAGGACCCAGGAAACTATAGGCCCATAAGCCTCACATCGGTCTTGGGGAAAATCGTTGAAAAAATTATCAAGGATCGCATCTGTGAGGTACCAGCAGGGGAGATCATGCTCAGGCGAAATCAACATGGGTTCATCAAAGGCATGTCCTGCCAGACCAACCTGATGGCTTTTTATGACCAGATAACTAAATCCCTGGATGATGGTGTTGCCGTGTATATAGTCTTTCTGTACTTTAAGAAGGCCTTTGACACTGTGTCTCACCCAATTCTCATTAATAAATTGAGCGACTGTGGCATTGATGTTGGATGGGTCAAAAATTGGCTGATTGGATGAGAGTGGTGGTGGATGGATCATACTTGACCTGGTGGGATGTGAATAGTGGGGTCCCCTAGAGCTTGGTCCTGGGACCTACTGTTCAACATCTTCATCAGCGACTTGGATGAGGGGGTGGAAAACACATTGTCCAAATTTGCTGATGACACCAAGAAGTGGGGAGAAGTAGGCACACTCGAAAGGAGAGAGGGACTGCAATTAGATTTAGACAGACTACAGAAGTGAGAGGATGTTAACAGGATGAGCAAAAAAAGCCCCAGCTGACAGCAAAAAAAGCCCCAGTTAGGCTCCGGAGCGGTGAGAGACAAGCGGGTGAAAGCCCGCCATACCCCCACTCCCCTGAAGCCCCCTAGACACCCCCCAGCAGCTGCGGAGCCCCCCGCTGACCCCCAGCACAGCCAGAGGCAAGCAGGACCTGTGGTGGGAAGGAGTTAACCCCTCTCTGAGTGGGAGAAGGAGGCTGCATGGAGCTGGGCCCAGTCAAGCCCCACCCAGGACCCTACTTCGCCCAGCCCCCCAGGAAGCCACGCGACTGGAGCCACGCAAACAGGCTGTGGAAACAGGCACGCTTGTCTGCTGATGTGTGAGTTAGCATGGAGTTCGTGCAGGAGGGCCCGAGACCCTGACTATGATCTCCCCAGAGTAGACAGTCCCAGCTGTAGCCAGCCTACCAGAGGCATGGCACGGATGGGCATGCGCCGCACCCTGAAGGTCCCCTCAGGCTCTGCAGCCCTCCCCTTGGGCACCTCAGAGACCACCACCGGGATGGAGCCCATGGTTCCAGGCTCCACCCAGACGGAGCCTCTGGCTCTTGGGGGTGCAGGCTGCCTGTCCCTTTTTCAGGCTCTGGGGCCCAGGAGTACGGCCACCTCACCTTGTGGGGTCTGCTCCCTTTTGGGGTTTCTGACGCACCAGGTGGAGGAGCTCCAGGCCACATTCCAGAGGCTGTGCGCCATCAGGGACTGTAAGCAGGAGATTGACTCCTACTGCCAGGCCCTTCTCCCCCAGGAGCTGGAGGTAGACCACCATCTCCCTCCAGGACAAAGGAGGACTCCAGCACCTCCCACTCTGTCCAGTCTGTCCAGTCAGGGGCATGGACCAAAGTGGTCAAGGGCCCTAAGGCCTGCCGTATCAAGGCCCCTGCTCTGCTGAAGCTTAGCAACAGGTACACACCTCTTGCTGCTCTAGTAGAGCCTCCTGAGTTGCCAGCTCCCACAGGCAACACAGGCTGAACTGCAACTGCCATCCCTGGTCTCCCCAAGACAAAACATAAGGTGTTTGTTGTGGGAGACTCGATCCTGAGGGAGACTGAGAGGGAAATCTGCTGCCCCGACCCCTTAGTCTGGGAAGTCTGCTGCTTCCTGAGGGCCCACATCCGGGACATTGCAGAGAAGATCCCAAAGCTCCTTCAGCCCACAGACCACTATCCTATGCTCCTTATTCATGTGGGCACCAATGACACAGCTTGGAGCACTCCCACCCGGTCATGAGGTGCTACAGGGATTTGGGAGTGGGGCTAAAAGGTCTGGGGGCACAGGTGGTGTTCTTGTCGATCCTCCCAGTCTCGGGGTATGGGCTGAGGAGGGAGAGGAGGATCCATGTAGTCAACTAAAGACCGTAGACTGTGGCAATGGTGTCATCAGGAAGGCTTTGGCTTCCATGACCACAGCCTGCTCTTTGGCGAGAGAGGCAGCAAGCTGCGGGGAAGAGATGGCCTCTAACTCTCTCCCCTGGGGAGGATGATTTTCTCAGCCGACTGGCTGACCTTCTCCGCCAGGCTTTAAACTAAGCTCATTGGGGGACTACCACCACTGCTGGCCCACTGAGCAACCCTTTCAAAGCCAGGAGGCCAAGGCACTTAAGGGATCTCACCCTTGCCCCAGCCCTGGCACAATCTGTGGGCAAGGCAAGAGCCCCTAAGGGCACACTTGCCTGCTTGTACACAAATGCCAGGAGCTTGGGGAATATGCAGGAGGAGCTGGTCCTCCTGCTTAATGCAAATAATTATGATGTCATAGGGATAATGGAGACCTGGTGGGACTCCACCCAGGACTGGACCTCAGGTATAGATGGCTATACCCTGTACAGGAGAGATTGTGTAGATAAAAAGGACGGGGGTTTCATAGTTTCATAGTTTCATAGTAGCTAGAGTCGGAAGGGACCTAGGTAGATCATCTAGTCCGACCCCCTGCCTTGGGGTGTAGCTCTCTATGTTAAGGAAAGCTACATGTCCCTGCAAGCTGATATTGGCAACCAGGGTGGACTACTGGAGACCCTCTGGGTTAAAATCTGTGGGGAACACAGCACAGGGGACACAATGGTGGGAGTCTACCACAGACCTCCCACTCAAAGTCCTGAGCTTGACCAGGAGTTTGCCCAGAAACTGGCTGAGGCCGCATGCTCCAGGACCATGGTTGTTATGAGTGACTTCAATTACCCAGACATCTCGTGGGAGGATCACTCAGCCAAATCCAAGCAGTTGCAAAGCTTCCTCTTGTGAGTGGATGGCCTCTACCTGACTCAAGAAGTCTATGGGCCAACAAGAGGCAAAGCTCTGCTTGACCTGGCACTGGCTACAGGGGATGACCTAATCGGCAACCTAGTGTTCGATGGGAATTTGGGTGACAGCAACCATGAGCTGATCACCTTCAGCATCTGCCATAAAGCTGGCAAGTCAGTCAGCAACATGGAAGTTCTTGACTTCAGAAAAGCCAACTGTGACAAGCTCAGGAGGCTTGTCAGTGAGGCCCTAAGGGGCCATGACCCCAGGGAGATGGGAGTTCAAGGAGAGTGGTGGCTCCTTAAGGGAGCAATCCTCAGTGCACAAGCTAAGTCTATTCCATCTCAGAGGAAAGGCAGCAAGAAGGCACAGCAGCCCTCCTGGTTCTCCAGGGACCTAGCAGACCTCCGAAGGCTAAAAAGAAAAGCCTGCAAAGGATAGAGGATGGGATTCACCTCCAACGAGGATTATTCTGCGCTGGTTCGGTCCTTCAGGAATCAAACCAGGAAAGCCAAGGCTGCAACTGAACTCCAACTAGCTTTCAGCATCAAGGACAATAAAAAGTCCTTTTTCAGATATGTAGGGAACCAGAGGAAAAGCAAGGGCAACGTTGGACCCCTGCTGAGCCAGATGGGGCAACTGACAACTGACACCCAGGAAAAAGCCAACCTATTAAATGGGTACTTTGCATCAGTCTTTCATCAGTCCCATGGGACGCCCATGCCCACTAGAGGTCAGAGTGGTCCAGGTGAGGGAGATCCCCTGCCCTCCATAAATGCTGACCTCGTGAAGGAACATCTT
>NW_017728907.1:7149048-7152499 GCF_001723895.1 Crocodylus porosus
AGCAAATCCTGGGACATTATTCTCCCCTTGTACTCGGCCTTGGTGAGGCTGCAGCTGGAGTACTGCGTCCAGTTTTGGGCTCCACAACTCAAAAAGGATGTGGAGAATCTTGAGAGAGTCCAGAGAAGAGCTACGCATATGATCAGAGGTCAGGAAAAGAGACCTTATGATGACAGACTGAGAGCCATGGGGTTCTTTAGCGTGGAAAAGTGCAGGCTCAGGGGTGATCTGATCACCACCAGTTTATCGGGGTGACCACCAGGATCTGGAGGAACATTTGTTTACCAGACCGCCCCAAGGGATGACGAGGTTGAATGGTCATAAACTACTGTGAGACCATTTCAGGCTAGACATAAGGAAGAATTTCTTTACTGTCCAAACCCCCAAGGTCTGGAACAGCCTGCCATCGGAAGTGGTTCAAGCACCTACATTGAACACCTTCAAGAGCAATTGGATGCTTATCTTTCTGGGATCCTATGACCCCAGCTGACTTCCTGCCCTTTTGTCGGGGGGCTGGACTCAATGATCTTCCGAGGTGCCTTCCAGCCCAAATGTCTATGAAATCTATGAAATCTATGAGGTTCAATGCCGATAAATGCAGGGTGCTGCACCTGAGGAGAAGGAATCCACAGCATACATACAAGCTGGGGAGCTCCCCCCTTGTGAGCACAGAGGCAGAAAGGGAACTTGGAGTCATTATTGACTCCAAGATGAACATGAGCTGCCCATGCCAGACCACAGCCAGCAAAGCCAACTGTACCTTGTCATGCATCCAAAAATGCATTTCAACCTGGTCTAGAGAGGTGATACTTCCCCTCTACGCAACATTGGTCAGGCCGCAATTGGAGTTCTGCATCCAGTTCTGGGCACTGCACTTTAAGAAGGATGTGGCCTGCCTTGAGCAGGTTCAGAGGAGGGTCACCCACTTGGTTGGAGGGCAACAGGGCAGGCCCTACGAGGAAAGGCTGAGGGACCTGAACCTGTTCAGCCTCAGCAAGTAGAGGCTGAGGGGGGATTTGGTGGCTGCCTACAAACTCGTTAGGGGAGATCAGCAGCAAATAGGAAGGGCCCTATTCCCCCCAGCAGCACCTGGGGTGATAAGAAACAATGGCCAGAAGCTGCTGGAGAATAGGTTCAGGTTAGAGATTAGGAGGCTCAATTTCACTGTTAAGGTGGCTAGGATATGGAACCAACTTCCTAGGGAAGTGGCCCTTGCTCCTACCTTGTGTAAATTCAAAAGAGGTTGGATGAACACCTGTCTGGGGTTGTGTGATCCCAGCATGTACTCCTACTAGCGGGGGGGGGGTCAGACTAGATGATCTGTTCAGGTCCCTTCTGACCCCAAACTACTATGAATCTATGAATCCCAAATTCTTACAAGTTATTTCTCACTCACCATCTGTGAAACCATGTTCTGAACACTAAGTTCAGTAAAGACAGTCAGGCATGAATGACAAGAAGTAAACAACAGCTTTTCTTATGAAGCAGTAGGCAAGCCTCCACAGCCCCCTTAACTTACTATACTATCTAACTGAGGTACCATTTCCTAATTCTCAAGTCTTCTAAATTAAGGAGTGTTTCTAAATTATAACTTTTTGTCAGTCTTCCAAGAAGTTCATTTGAATGCATAGTTGTGACAAGGATGACGTTTTGTTTATATTTACAATATTTAGATCACTACATTTATCCTCTGGTTCAATAGCAAATGTGGGCCTTAAATTGTTACAAGTTTTGACTACATGGGAGTGTCCCCATAAGCACATCCCCAGGAGCATGCATTTCCTATGGGAACAAATAGCAGCAGCACATATTTGTGGCACTGCTATTTGTCCCTGGGCATGCCCTGACATGTGCACTACAGTACATGGCAAAGAGACTTGGATGAAGTAAGGGAGGCTGGAGCTAACACCTGTGTTGGCACCAGAAGCCTTACCTGGGGTTCTGGGGCATCCCAGAGCAGCAGCAATGCTGACTGGCCAATCGAAGCCTGGCCAGCAGCCAGAGCATGGCATTTCCTGGCCAGGCTCCATTTTCTGGTGGCACACATTGTCATATCCACCAAGTCACTATTTTTACCAGCAGTATTTTTTTTTATACCAGGATCTCCAATGTACAACCCCCCCCCAACCCTGATGTGCTGCAAATTAGCAGCATGATGCACAGGTGCATGTGCACTCTGTACAGTTAGTGGTACCTCAAACAGCTTTGAGGTACCACAAACCATATGTGCACACTTGTGGGGACATACCCTATGATTGTTTTCATTTGTACACAAGGAGGCCTTCCTAGCTGACAGAATAAGATAGACTGTCATATTTAAGCACAGATAGCTTTTTCAGAAATGTGGTAGGCAAGTTATACTATCTAAAAATGAACCCTATATGGCAATGTGGGCCATTCAATGAAAGGGTTTTATTTGTTTGTTTGTTTTTAAATGTTCAGCCAAACAAGCATGTAAGTTATATTGTCATCTGAAACAGGAATATGCCATCTGAAATGACAGCACTTGTGAATGAGGTGAGCAGCAGCAAGATAAGCAAGTGCGGGAGGGAAGAATAAATAGGATAAGCTTGCCCAATAAGTGTGCAGAAAAGAAATAGCCTTTTGGAAGTGAGATGGACTCACATGATGTTTTCTGTCAGATGTACTAGGAAAATGGCATCCAAATCTGTTTAATGAAACAGTTTCTTCTCTTCTATTTCTTGGAAACTATCACTGCTTCTTTTGTGGGGGTTTCCATTTTGCCATTCACTAGCTGTTGTCTTTTGCAATAAAATCCTTCGTATTTCCTTGAGTCAATGAGCCGTAATGCTGGCAAACTGCCATTTCCTCCCCTTTCTTGAAATCACCAATTACAACATTTTAACACAACATCTTGGGAAGACAAAAAAGATACAGCTTCATTTTACAACATTAAAGCAAAACAATTTACAATAACACCATTTATAGAAGAAAATGAAAACACACTATAACTGACACACGTTTTTGCGTCTTTCCCCCTTATTTTCTGTATAGATAGACTTCTCTGATCTTGTTGTTTCATCAGATTCTACTGGAGTTACTGAGCCAAATTCACCTGAAGGTTGGGTAGAAACCTTTTCCCCTTAAACTGAATGTGCCGCTTCATCTAAAGATCTATCTTGACAGGGAAACTGAGGTAAATTAAGTATATACCTAGCACCCGGTGATTTCAAATTCAGTTAGGTGTTAAGTATTTTTAAGAATCTGAACCCTGTGTTTTGCATTTTTTTAATACCATGTAGGATTATAAACAAAAATGTCAAATCAGCACATAAGAATTTTAATTATTCATAGATTTCATAGACATCAGGGCTGGAAGGGACCTCAGGAGATCATCGAGTCCAGCCACTTGCCCAAAGGGCAGGAAGTCAGCTGGGGTCATAGGATCCCAGCAAGATAAGCATCCAATTTACTCTTGAAGGTGTTCAAT
>NW_017728907.1:7152689-7182911 GCF_001723895.1 Crocodylus porosus
TCACCCCTGATAAACTTATAGGTGGCCACCAGATCACCCCTGAGCCTATGCTTTTCCAGGCTAAAGAGTCCCATGGCTCTCAGCCTGTCATCGTAAGATCTGTTTTCTTGACCTCTGATCATGCGCGTGGCTCTCTTATTGACCAATTAAGACCGTCTCTTCTCTGGTCAAATTGTTAAACAAAACTGTGAGACAAACTTCTAAGCATCTGAGAAACTACCAAATAGTCTCAAACATCTGTGCTGCTGGAAAATGGATAATAACACCCTCTATGCTTTCCCACATTTCTTTGCCATTGATCACAGCCCCACTGAACAGTCCTGTTAGCCTTGTAGCTCAATATCTCAGGCTCAAAACAAAGGCACTTTATTTGACTGCATGATGGAATTTAATAAGAACACGCTGTTCACATAAACCTTCTCACGGACTGTACATTTTGACTTTCTTCTGCTGATATTGATTGGAACTGACTGGTTAGCTTCATGTGAGCTTGAGCCTTTTGACAGTTGCAGGAAATAGCAAATACTATTTATGACTTTGACCTTCACAATAAAACCAGAATAAATCAGTCAATATTCTAGTGGTTATGCAACAAATACATCCTGAAATGTCTTTTAAATGTATTTATTTAATTTTGCATGGTATTATTTCTTTTTATTGTTGGGAAGTTTTAAATCATGAGACTCCATCATATCAGCTGAAAACCTACTCACAACTACTAACTTTTAAATTGAAAAGGGAGACAGCTAATAATAACAACATATAGTTCACATTTGTAGTCTCGTGCCTCAAAGGAGACTGCATACCAAATACAAATCACAGATTCATTGGATTTAAAATGTGTGCATGTAAATGATTTGCAGTCTCCTTTAGGGCATAAGATTATATGTGTGTGTGTGTGTGTGTGTGTGTGTGTGCACGCGCATACCTGTGTTTGTTCTTGATAACTGATTCATATCCGAGATACTATAGGTTAATGGCATATTAACTTGTACTATTAGTAATTACCCTGAGAAAAGGGGTTATATAAAGGCAAGCAAAAAGAGATATTATGCCTCATGTCTAATATCAGCTTGAAATATTATTCCACTATCTCAAAGCTATTAGAGCCCCAGGAATAGAACCATGTCCCTGAACACTATAGCATCCAGAATTAAAAGGAAAAATTTTTAAACCTTTTTTTTTCTTTAAATGAACATGAAGAAGCTTTCTAAGCTTCGAGGCCTGCTCAGCTAAACAACAAATAGAGAAGAAGAAAAGTCTTCTTTTGGGGATTTATTCTTCAAGTTAGATTACAGTGGAAATATACATTTTTTCCCCTCCATTGTCCCTGATACGGGAGTCTTATTAAAATGCTTTTTGTAATCAGTAGCCTGCAACCTTTCTGCCACAAGAATAAAACTGATTTAAAGAACTGTGTCAATATTTGTAAGTTCTACTTCTTTGCAGTGTTAATTTATAAAGAGTTAGTGCCAAAGCTGATGGGCACTAAAATTGATTTGCTCTATATACATTTGTTGCTTCATTTGCTATTCTATTAAATGTATCAGTGATCTCTTTCTTATAAAACTGGAAAGAAAGACACCAGCTAAACACTCAGGAACAACCTCAATTGATCCAAAGCAGTTTTTGCAAATCATAACAAAGGAGGTGTAGGGCAGGCAATGAAGAAACATTGTATTTTTAAGCTTCTGACATGGGTTTAACAGGGCAGTCTAGCCTTTGAAGAGGGAGCAGATAGCCCTGTTGTAGAAGCTCAGTTTCAGGTGGGAATATACCACTAGTATTTAAAAACTCAGAGGAGGGAACATAGAGCAGTGAGCTGGGTGAAGGAGAAATTTGTGGGCAGGAGAAAAGCTTGCTACCAAGAGGGTAAGTTAAAGGCGGCTTATTTATTTGTTTAGTGCAAGGACTGTGTTTGTATTTAAAGGACTGGCTAAAGGACTTCCCAAAGGGAAGCAAAGTTAGCCTGCAAGGAAGCAGGCACACCAACCTGTTTAAAGGGGGTTTTATACCAAACTTTGAGGAAAGCAATGAGTTAAAATTTTAAATTATGAAAGATATTATGATATCATATATTTGAAATTAAATGTGATTTAATTATATGGAGACTGTAAATGCAAAGTTTTGAGCACAGGCAGAAGCTTTCATTTTTGACAGCAATTAACTTGATGCAGTTCTTCCAATTTGGCCTGTAGCTCACATTAAGCTACAAAGTAAATTTGTCTAAACATGTTCTAAATGTATTTTGCATATTTTCTATTCTGAATTTTAAAAGGGGAAAAGTAGATTTCATTTTATGTTTTTCTTATGTTGAAACATTATTTCAAAGTGGCTCACAAAAAGCTTTTCTGTAGGCGATATTCTTTTTTAACCTTCAAAGCCAATAGCTTTCTCTGCCAGTTCTTGTAATTGTTAATGATCACATCTAATTTTAATGCATTAGGAATTAGATATGGCACCTGCCATGCATTCTAAATAGTACAGCCTAATTGAGTTTTAAAGAACCATTTAGTACAAATTGCAAATTAGAGTAATTTATACTACTACAGGAGAGTTTATATTTTGATGCAAAATGCTATTTTCCATGGGGGTTTTTTCTTAAACATTGAACTGGTGATGTTACTTTTCTCAAACAGTCCTATTATTAGGGGTGTGCGAAGTGGGCCCTATTCGAGTCATTGATTCAGATCACTGTCCCCAATTCAACTCGGCTGAATCCAGATCTGAAGATTTGATGGAGATTCGGAGAATCAGCAATTTGGACATAGACACAGCTTTAAACGTTTTTTCTACATACCTTGGAGGTAACAGGCACAGCTTATGATTGCTGCAATGCTCCAGTGCATGGAGCTTCCCACAGGAGTGTGGAGAGGTGGGGGCCCTCCACATGTTTGGTGGCAAACCCAGAAGTCAACCAAAAGTACTTCCGGTCCACTTCTGGGTCTGCCAGAAAGCGTGCTGAGGGGCTCCCCTGTCCCCCCCATCCGGTCAGTGATTGGCCATGCAGAAACCCTAGTTGCCCCACCCCGACCCAGGAGGCACCAGTCACTGAGCCGGGAGGGCATGGTGGGGGAGGGAGCGTGCTCTCCAGTGGACTGGAAGTGCTTCTGGTCCACTTCCAGGTCTGATGCCAAGCACACTGGGGATCCCCCCTTGCTTTTGTGGGATGCTCCATGCGCCCCAGCATCACAGCACTCATGAGCCCCTGCTACCTAGCGGTAGCTATAAAAAACATTTAAAGCTGTTTCTATGTCCGAATTGATTCAGAGGGTTTCAGTTTGATTTGGAAAGATTAAACGGTCCTCTTATTTAATATAGATTTGGAGATTCGGCCACCAAATTGGGATGAATCTCTGCCAAATTGAATCAGGGACCAAAACTTCGCGGAGCCCTATCTTTTACTCTAAATGAAACCAGTGTTTTCACACTTCACAGACCATACACACTCACCTGTGAGTCTCTAAAATAGAAGCTAAAGATTTTCCTCTCATTGTATTGAGCTTTGTAGTAAGATAATTACCCCCTTCTATTTTATCAGAAAGGTTGCTTTTTTATCCTACAAATCTTTTCTGTCTTCCTGTCAATTAAAGTTTGGATCTTTTAATATAGGAATATCTAAAGGAAGGATACAAATACTTTTGCTTTACTTATTTGTTCCTAGTCTAGAGGAGCCAATCTGGGAATATTTAAATTTCCTGAATCTTCACCTAAAACCTTTAAATACATATACAAAAAATCACTGGTCATACAAATTCACAAAACCTATATTCATTCAAATTCATTTGAACCATAGCAGCTCAGCAAAAAATGCTATATAATTATTTCATACTAAAAGATTTACAGCTTATTCAGAAATAAACATCTAGTGTAACACTACTAAAGTGATATTATAGGGATCTGGTTCTATTTGTGAAAATGTGGTGATAAGGAAAAAAAGACAAGTGAAAAAGCCCAGCAAGATATGATACAAAGATTTTATAATTAGTGCCTCATTACACAGTCCACTTATCACACTTTGTATTAGAATGTAGAAAGTATTACCATGCTCTATTAAAAGTTAGAATGCATTGTGAGCAGTCACACCGTGACGTTTACTATGTTCTCTAAATGCAACAGGTGACATGATGTAGGAGCCCAGGGGGCAGGCTGAAGACTCCAGTGGGGTGCTCAGTGGGACTAACAATCTGCTGATTGTCAGTCCCAGACCTGGGACTTCACCAAAGCTAGTTCAGGACTGAGGTGCTGTGCCAGGGTGCGGCCAACAACCAGCTGGCTGTTAGTTGCAGCCTTGGTGTAACACTAGAACTGGTGATTGGTCTCAACCCCAGGACTGCACTATAGTTGGTTAAAGGCTCTGGTGAGCTGCATGCAGGATGTGGGACTGACAACTGGGAATGTGTGTTGGTATTATATTCATGGCATAATCAGATGATAAA
The DNA here is from genome assembly GCF_001723895.1 of Crocodylus porosus. NCBI lineage: Eukaryota > Metazoa > Chordata > Crocodylia > Crocodylidae > Crocodylus > Crocodylus porosus. Next base: position 7,157,129 of record NW_017728907.1, read on the forward strand.
TGAACACGTATTACTTAGAATCTGGAGATGTTCCTCTTGTGAAAAATCCTAACTTTGCTAGGATACAATTTCATTTAGTACCATACAATCACATTTATTTTACTGCTTGAACACATGGATACTCCATTGGTAAGTGCAGTTAATATGCTAAGTATAACATCCTGTCACACACACGCACAAGTCTCTGCAATAACAGTATGTGTTTGTTAGATGCAGTCATTTACCTATGGTCAGTCAATTATCAGATTATTGGGAAGAGTAGGATTCTTTGCCAACCCATTTGCAAAGACAGCAGAATATCAGAATGGGAAATAAATAGGCTTAGAGAACAGTGTGAAGAAATATTTGACTGCACAGCATTGTGAGGTGAGAACCACAGGAGCACTGAAAGTAATAATGTGGCTACAGACTAAATAAAAGTTATAGTATGATTGTAGTCAAACTAGTTTTAGGTCTTCAGTTGAGATAAAAGAAAGAGGAGAGATGGTAGATAAGCAGATAGATAGATAGACAGAACCCAGTGATGGAAAACAGAAATGTAATAGATTTGGCTCCTAGTGGTAAAGTGTGTCATCTAATGCACAAGAACTTGCAGTTAGGAGGCTTGAACATTTCAAGGTTCTTTTAAAATTATTTGCAGATCAAGCTAACATGTTTTTTGTACTGAAAGTTGCTGTGCTTTAAGGTTCAGCCTTTTTTGTTTTCATTTATATCTTCCCTTTTGGACAGTGGCTGAATCACGAAGACCATATATTTACTTCTTTTGGGTCGGATGATTGAGCTTGCAGAGAGCAATTCTTTTTCTGCCAAGGTCAGAAGCAGTTGTTTTCTAGCTAGATAGCTCATCATTTTCTGACACTGACACTAGCCATTAATGCTTGTCTGTCTATACTCTGTCTACAACCAGAGTGTTTACTCAAAACAAGTCTTCAGATGGTAGTAAAACTTCCTTCACCCAAAGCAGATGCACCCTTCATGTTGTCAACCACAAATTTTCTGTAATCATGGGAAGAAAGTTCTTTTGCTCACCAAAGCTTCTCCCTTATGGTACACAGAAGAAATACTCCTTTACTTGGCTTAACAATGGAGAATGCTTTTTCAATAGTCTTTCCTAAGCCTTCCTTCTACTAAGAGGGTGTGGGAAGATTTAGAAGAGACAGAGAACATGTCTTTTCTATTTTAAAAAAAACCAAAATATACTGGCCTTCCTGCAGGGCTTGAACCACAATTTCTGCTACAGACCATCTATTATATAGAAGGAATACCCAAAGTAGCAGTTACAGAAATGTTCTCCAAATAATCAATATCACTCTACAAGGAAGGATGGGGGAAGGGAAAGGGTAGGGAGATTGCCAAAGCTTCTACAACAGTAAAGCCTGTACCATTATACTGATGAATGCTTCTGAATTTACAACTCAGAGCATTGGTCTCATGGGAATGTTCAAAATGATCATTCCTTTCTTTATTAATTGGGACTGACATTGCACTTCAGGGAAATTTCAGCATCTAATTTAGTGGAGATCAAATCTTTCAAGATGTGTGCACAGTTCTTTCAGACAGGAACTTGTATTTGGAATTTTACACATCATACATAAAAAAGCATCTATGGAGGTCTCTAAGTGTCTATGTAACATATTAAAATTTTAAATACAGATCTAGACAAAAGAAAGAAAATCACCATATTCCCTATATCCCAGCTTCTTTCTCACAAATTTGAGTTCTTCGCAAAAAGCCCAGTAGTTTGCTCCAAAATTCAAGTCTGAAGTTGGCAAGAACACTGGCGTTGGGAGGAAGATAAATATAGTTTTGAAATACATTAATCCTATTATTGTGGAGTCTCACATAGATAAGATTCGTTCTGGGCTCTTGCACAGAAAAAAGCTTTAGTACAATTGTTGGGTGACTGTATCGTGGTTGTGAACAGGAGGTGGTCAGATTTGGAATAATAATGAAATTCAATAACATACATTTCCTGATTTCTCCATTACCTTAAGTCTCCTTTACTTTCCATTTACAGCTACTAAAGCAGCTTTAAAGGATAAGAAATAGTCCTCTGGGAACTCCTCCAACCTAACATAAACCCATTAAATGGGCTATGCCAGAGGGCAGATTATGGGCATATTGACACTGCCAAGGGTATTCTGTATTTCTCTATTGGGAAACAAAATGTAGTTGTAACCACAAAGCTGCTCTGACTCAAACCAGGAGCCAGACAAGCCCCACCACAGAGCAGGATAATAAAGATCTGGAGTACAAAGATGGTTTAAGACCAAATTATTTTTTTTCCACATCTATTCTTGACACAGATACAAAAATAAATGTAATTAATACAAATGTATTTGTGCTTGTATGTTCTGAACAGCATTTTCAGATTTCATTCCATGTATTATGTGTACTTACTGGGGTGCTGGGTTTTTAAAAATATACATATTTAGTATGTTGCAAGCCTTTTTTTTTTGTTTGCTGTGAATATCATATTCACACAAATCCAAGACAGCTTCAAATTATAGATGACCTCCCCCCTCCGATTAGAGTCTATACTTGACAAATTTAAAATGTGTTATTATTTTCCATTTATAGAAGCTAACTATTGGAGGGTCATCTTAAATTCCTACCCCTCACTATTGTGGTAGGGAAAGAAGTGGTGGGAGTGATGGGTCAGATCTCCTCCCTGGCTCCTCTGTCCTTTTCCTTCACTGCCTATACCCTATACTAGCTGGAGTGGGCTGGCACCAGAGCCAGATAAGCAGGTAAAGTGGGGAGGGGACAGCTTGGGGACAGTTTGGGGGTGGTAGGCTTTACCGTCTACCCCAGGTTCCACCGAGCTTCACAGGTAGGTCTCCCATTCCCATTCCCCCTCCCCTCTCATGGTCTCCTCCATCTCCTCCACACTCCTTCAGCCATGCACCCCTTTCCCCACTACAGGAACCACCTTGGCCTGGGAAAGTATTTTGGATAGCCTAAATACTGTAGCTTGTGTGGGTAGGAAGAACACCTGGAACATATTGTAGTATGTTACAATATACTACAGATGTGAAAGGAAAGGGCACAGGGAGGAGTGCCAAGAAATATTGAGGTGTGTTATTTGCAGGAAAGAGGGACATTTACAGCAGTGATGCCTATGGTCATTCTCAAATAAAGCTAGATCTACAGAGGAGCAGCAGAGACAGGAAAGGGAAAGCAGGGAAGAAGCTGTTGAGTCAGAATGCATGACAGTGGAGGAAACACCACAGGGGGGAGGAGGTGGGGAGGAAGAGTGAAATTTCAGTAGCTCAAGTGGTGCAGCTGGCAAAAGAGGACAGAAGAAAAAGAAAGATAAGTGGAGTAAGTGACTTTGAGACAGAGGAGAGAGAAGGGGAAAGAGGAGAGAACAATACAGGAAGGAGGAGGAGTGAGGATAGAGCAGGAGAAAGAAGAAGAGAGCCAAACTGAGAAAAAAGAAAAACTGTATGCAATGAAGCTTACAAGAAAGAAAGTAGATGAGAGAGAGGGGGGGAGACAGATTGATGAAAAGCTCGTCAGAGCAAATGTGGTCTGTGTCTAATGGGGGGCGGGGGGAAGCAGAACAGTGTAGGGGAGAAGAAAGGGAAACCTTTGTTAAATGTTAAAGCGATAAAACAACTGGCAAAGACTATGGGAAGGCCCAGAGGGGGAGGATTAGATCCGATGGTGTCAAGCAGCATCACTGAAGACTCTTACAGCATTAGAGATGTGAAATTGAAATGGACAAGCATGACTGTGTATTGCATCTAAAAATGTCAGACGTGTGTTATCAAGGAAACGGTGGAATAAGATTATGCCAATATTGAGTGGGATAAAAATGGACATAATATATTTGCAGAAGTGTGGATTCCCATGGGAGAGGGATTACAAACATTTTGTAGAGATGGGTATAGGGGACCATCATGATGAGCGAGATCAGTGAAAACAAAAGTCATGATTTTCTCAAAGGCAGGTAAATGGAAATGTGGCAACTGCAAGTGATTGTGGAAGGGAGACTGCAACAGGTGATGGTGGAGTGTGAAAATAGTGTCAGAGATTTTGATGTATATGTGCTGGCTGAAAGAGACAGAAGGATTGCCCCGTTTAAGAAATCAGAGATGTATGTAGGTGGAGGTAGGCAACAAATTCTGGTGGGGGATTTCAATTGAATTATTGAGTGGGGGGAGATAGGAGATGGGATGGAGGGGAGTGAGAGCTAGATAGCTCATCAAAAGTACTGAATAACAAACTAAAAGAAGGAGATTTAAAAGATTTATGGGGTAATGAGAAGGTGATTATGAGGATGAAACTCATGAATGGGAGACAGGTGTGTAGGACTGATTTCATAGGCATGTCAAATGGGCTAGGGATTGGAAAGAAGGAGATCTTAGATGTAGGCTTCTATGATTGCTAGATGCTGAGAATGGAAATGAATTTAGAAAAAAGTGAAGGTGTGGGAAAGGGATGTGGAAGTTAAATGTTCAGTTACTACAAGATGAGAAGACATGTCAAGAAATGTGGATGGAGGACTCTGAAGAGAGAAAACAAAAATGTCTGGGAGTCGTGCAGTATGGTAAAGAGAAGAACAACAGATTTTTTTCAGAAATGTTGGTCATAGAGAAGTGAAGAAGAGGGTGGAAGATCTAGAAGAACTGCAGGCAAGGAAGCAGGAATTATCAAAGGAGGTGGTGGGCATGAATGACATGGCTCAGAGCACTCCCAGCCAGGTCATGAAACACAACAGGGATTTGGGAGTGGGGCTAAAGGGGTTGGGGTGCAAGTGGTGTTTTCTTCGATCCTCCCAGTCTCGGGCTACAGACTGAGGAGGGAGAGGAGGATCAAGGTAGTAAACCAAAGACTGGACTGCTGGTGTCATCAGGAAGCCTTTGGTTTCCATGACCACAGTCTGCTCTTTGGTGAGAGAGGCAGTGAGTTGCTGGGAAGGGATGGCTTCCACCTCTTTTCACTGGGGAGACTGGTTGACCTGCTCCACCAGGCTTTAAATTAAGCCTGTTGAGGGATGGGGGAAGTGCTGCCACTGCTGGCCCACTGAGCAACCCTTGCAAAGCCAGCAAGCAAAGGCACGTAAGGGATTTCACCCCAGCCCAGCCCTGAAACAAGCTGTAGGCAAGGCAAGGGCCTGTAAAGTGAGACTTTCCTGCCTGTACACAAATGCCAGGAGCTTGTTGAATAAACAGGAGGAATGTATTCTTCTGCTGAACACAATTAATTACGATGTCATAGGGATAACAGAGACCTGGTGGGACTACCCATGATTGGACCACAGGTATGGATGGCTGTAACCTGTACAGGAGAGATCGAGCAGACAAAAGGGGTAGGGGTGTAGCTCTCTATGTCAAGGAAAGCTATGCATCCCTGGAAGCCAACATTGGTGCCCAGACTGAAGACCTTCTGGGTTAAAATCCATAGGGAACATGGCAGAGAGGACACAATGGTGGGAGTCTATTACAGACCTCCTACCCAGGATCAAGAGCTTGACCAGGAGTTTGCCAGGGAATTGACTGAAGCTGCATGCTCCCAGTGCATGGTTGTAGCAAAACCCCCAGTTTTTATTTTAATTTTTTTTTTTGCATTCACTCCCCTTCCCCAACCATTTCAGACTTTTTCTCTCCCTCTCTATTCCCTATAGAAAAGTATAAGTAAGCTAAGATGTACGGTAAGCTTTAAACATTTTAATTTTGGTAGCAAGGTTTTGGTTTTGGATATCCACTGTTTTATATTGTATTATTATTAAGTTTGTATTGATTTTTACTGTTGTACATTGTATTATTATCACTATTGTATTGCTTTTTATTGTTTCACATGGATATTGTAAGGTTTAGGCCTGTGTTTGTAAGTGAACCAAAGTCATGTCAAGTTTCCATTTTATATGTCAAGTCTCCATCTTGTGTCCTTTGCCCCGGCATCCCCTGTGTGTTGCAACTGTATGAGTCACATATCTCTCCCATGTAAATTGGTTCCCCAATGAATAAGTGAGATTGGAAATGACTGAAATACAATGGTAGCAGGCCTCTTCTGAATGGCTTGTATTGACTGGTCCATCACCTTACATTGATTCATCCAAGAACCACGGACCTCACCCAGCAACAGAGAAAAGAACCCAGAATTTGAAAGACAAAAGACCCTGCAGAACTGGCAACTCTCACCATTACAGACACCCAAAACTGTACATCCCTGCATGGAGCACACATGCTCAGTATGCCAGGGGCTGACTCTTGCCTAGGTATGCCTCATGTCACACAAGGTCTGCCCCTATAAAAAGGGACAGTGAAGACAGACCCAGTGGGATGCCCTCTCCATCTGGACCACACCATGCCATACCACCTATCCATCCAGAGACCCTGCCAGCAACCCCCCTCTGGACAGTATCTACTGGACAAGGACCCCTTTCCAGTGTGGATAGGTAGATATTACCATTTTGTGTCTGTGTGTGTGGGTGTGGGTGCAAGGGAACCAATAAGACATTGTGTCATCATCTCCCCTGTTCAATAAAACCACTATTTGCAACCCCAAGTTGGGTCATGTTTTACTAAATCCCAGTCCCTTCCTTATCTTAAATTCCAGCTTCATTTGCTCTCTCTCCCTCTCTCTCTCAACTGTAGTCCCCACCGTTTCTGCTAGTTTCCCAGTCTCCCCCCAATTCCATTTCCCCTTTTCTGCCACTTCTCAGCCTCCCCTGCTCTTACTGCCTTTTCCCTGTGACTTTCTACTACCTTTCTCTGCTTTCCTCCTGCCCTGCTGCCTGCTGCTTTTCCTGTGATTTTCTGCAGTTTTCAGGCTTTCACAACACCTTCTGTAGTCATCCCCACCTCCTCCCTCACAGCTTCCCACCTCCTTGTGGCTGTCCTGCAGTTTTCTCCAGCTTCCAGCAACTACTGCCACTCCCTGCAACTTCTCTAGCTGCCCCAGAGCCATCCTCTGGCTCCCCACACCCAGATCTCCTCTTTAACACCCACATTTTCCCTTAGTCCCACTTTTCCCCCTCCCCATTTACCTTTTCAGCTCCTCCGTAGCTCTGGCTACAGTTCCAGACTCTGTGCCAGCATGCTTCCCTGTTCTGTAGGCTTTGGGCATTGTCTTTTAATCAATTAAGATCAATTAACCTAAAGTTACCCCTGAGCCTCAGTTTTTCAGCCCAGGCCCCTGTAGTCTACTGGTTCTAATCCCAGTCCTGGTAACTTTAACTCTCTACACTTCTACTTTCTTTCCTTAACCTTTTCCCAGGTATCCCAAGTACACCAAGCACATACATACATAAACTTCACAATACCCAGCTTAGGATCTCACCTGTATGTGTAGGTGGGTGGTATGTGTGTAAATTAGTGAAAACACATATATATACATATATAGATATCATTGTGTGTGGTATATAAATTAGTAATCCACATATGTGTATTGGATGTGCAGGTCTTGGTAACTGGTAACTGATTCTGTATAAATTTGGTGTGTGTAGCGTGTATGGGCTTAAACTGGTAATAGGTATGCATGTGCCTAAGCTGGTTTGGATGTGTATATGCCTGAGCTGGTAGTGTGAGTGTGTATGCCTAGTAGGGGTGTATGCACCTAGTGAGTATGTGTGTTCATTGATTTTTATGTGTGCATATGCAATAGTACACCACACCCTCCTGTCTAACAGTGTAATATTGAGATCCTGAGTGTTGGCCTGACCCCACAGGGCAACATTGTCATGGGAGACTTCAACTACCCAGACATCTTGTGGGAAGAGTGCTCAGCCAAATCTGAACAGTCACAAAGCTTTCTTTTATGTGTGGATAAGCTCTATCTGATGCAAGAAGTCGACAGGCCAAAGATCGGTAAAGTGCTGCTCAACCTTGTACTGGCAATGGTGGATGACCTAATCAGTAACCTAATGATCAAAGGGAAGCTGGGTGAAAGTGACCACAAGCTGATCACCTTCACTATCCGCCATAAAGCTGGCAAGTCAGCCAGCAATACAGAAGTCCTCAACTTTAGGAAAGCTGACTTTGACAAGCTCAGGAGGCTTGTCTGTGAGGCCTTAAGGGACCATGACCCAAAAGGGAGGGGAGTTCAGGAAGAGTGGTTGCTCCTCAAGGGAGCAATCCTGCATGCACAAACAAAGCTATTCTATCTCGGAAGAAAGGCAGCAAAAGGGCACAGCAGCCCCATTCACTTTCCAGGGAACTAACAGACCTCCTGCATCTGAAAAGAAAGACCTACACAGGATGGAGGACTGGATCAACCTCCAAGGAGGAATATTCTGCACTGATCCAGACCCTCAGGGAGTGAACTAGAAAAGCCAAGGCTGCGATGGCACTCCAACTGGCTGCAACTATCAAGGACAATAAAAACTCCTTTTTTAGATATGTGGGGAGCCAGAGGAAAATCAAGAGCAACACTGAACCCCTGCTAAACCAGAGGGGACAACTGACGACTGATGCCCATGAAAAAGCCAACTTGCTAAATGGGTATTTTGCATCAGTTTTTCACCAGTCTCAAGGAGCGCCCCTGCCCATTACAGGATGGGAATACCTGGGTGAGGGTGATTCCTTACCATCCATCAATGCTGACCTCATGAAGGAACAACTTGAGAGGCTGGATACCTTCAAGTCAGCTGGCCCTGAGTGTTTATACACCAGAGTACTCAAGGGGCTGGCAAGCATCATAGCTCAGCCCCTGGCATGGTTCTTTGAGAACTCCTGGTGCTCTGGTGGAGTGCCCAAAGATTGGAAGAAGGCCAATGTGGTGCCAAACTTCAAGAAAGGGAGAAAAGTGGATCCAGCAAACTACAGACCCATCAGCCTGACCTCTATCCTGGGGAAGGTCTTAGAAAAGATTATCAAAGAATCCTTCCTTAACCAACTGACTGATGCAGCATTCTGAGGGATAGCCAGCTTGGGTTTGTTGCAGGTAGGTCTTAGTTACACAGTTGGTAGAGTCAGAAGGGACCTGAGCAGATAATCCAGTCTGACGCCCTGCCATGGCAGGAAAGTGTACTGGGGTCAAATGACCCCGGCCAGGTGTTCATCCAGCCTCCTTTTAAAGACCCCCAGGGTAGGAGCCAGCACCACTTCTCTTGGAAGTTGGTTCCAGATCCTAGCCACCCTGACAGTGAAGTAGCACCTCCTGGTATCTAGCCTGAATCTATCCTCTGCCAGCTTGTGACCATTATTTCTTGTCACTCCTGGCAGTGCTCGGGGGAACAGGAACTCTCCCGATGTCTGTTAGTCCTCCCTCACAAGTTTGTAAATGGCCACTAGATCCCCACTCAGCCTTCTCTTGTGGAGGCTGAACAGGTTCAGGTCCCTTAGCCTCTCCCTGTAGAGGCTGCCCTGCTGACCCTTGATCATGCCAGTGGCCCTCCTCTGGACCCTCTAAATGTTGTCCACATTCCTCCTGAAGTGCGGCACCCAGAACTGGATACAGTACTCCAACTGTGGCCTGACCAGTGTTGCATAGAGTGGGAGGATCACCTCCTTGGATGTGCTTGAGATGCATCTGTGGATGCATGACACGGTATGGTTGGTCTTCCTGAATGCATCCCCATGCTGTTGGCCATGTTTATTTTGGCATCAATGATGATTCCAAGATCCTTTTCTGCCTCTGCACTGATGAGAAGGGAGTTCCCCAGCCTGTAGGTATGCTGCTGGTTCTTCCTCCCCAGGAAGTGCATCACCTTGCACTTTTCAGTGTTGAAACCTCTCCTGTTCTCATACGCCCACCCCTGTAACCTGTCCAGGTCTGATTGTAGCCTATGCCTCCCTTCTAGCATGCCCATTTCTCCCCACATCTTGGTGTCATCTGCAAATTTGAACAGGGTGCTTTTTACCCCCTCGTCCAAGTTGCTGATGATGTTGAACAGTGCAAGCCTGAGTACCGAGCCCTGTGGAACCCCACTGCCCACATCCCTCCAGGTTGAATAAGTTTGAAGATGATCAGTAAAGCAGGAAGTCAAGCAAAGCATTCCACATACAAACAGAGATAAGACAAAGATGCCCCCATTCCCCTAATTTTTTGTGTGTGTGATGGAGTCATCAGCACAAAGAATTTGTGATGATAATCCAATAAGTGGTGTGATGATACCAGGAAGAAGAGAGGCTAAATGTACATTATACATGGATGATGTGAACACAGTGGCTCAGGACAATGTATCAATCAAGAGGCTATTGAAGCATACTGAGGACTATGGTGAGGTGTCAAGGGTGAAATTAATGAAAAGTAAGTTGATGAGTGTGGGGAACTGGAAGAATTTACAGAAATTCAAGCTGCAGGTGGTAGGGGGTGTAATCAAGATCCCAGGAAATCTTAATGGAAGCTGAAGGGAAAGGAACAAAGGTGTGGGAGAAGTTAAAGATAAGAGTGAGACAGATGTTGGGATTGTGGAATGGTACAAAGTTATCTTTCAAGGATAAAATGTTTGTGGTGAAAACAGTATTTTTGCCAATCATCCTTTATGTGGGAGTGGTGGCATCATGGCAACAGATAAAGAGGATACAGAGGCAGATTTGTGTTTTTTGTGGGGGGGAGTAAAAGGGAAAGGTAGCCAGGACAGAGGTATGCAAAGCCAGTGAATTAGGAATTTGGAGAATGCCAGATTTGGAAAGCTTTGTGTACACATACTTTAGAAGTATGATCTATAAAGAGAGAACAGATGGGGGCGGGGGGGGGGAGACTACATGTTTCTGCTGTTACCTGGCAGGAAGAAGTTTAAGATGGGGCATGTATGGGAGAAAATGGAAAAAAAGCCAAGGGCATGGCAGCTACCGGCCTACTATGAAAAGACGGAGAACTTTGTAAGGGTAAATCAACTTGAGGTAGTAGAATTAGAGCATTTAGAAGACCATACTAAGGTGATTAATATGATAAGAAAGATAAGATAACAATAGTTGGGGATCTGACCAAAAGACAGGTGGCAAATGTGTGGAAAGAAGTGACAGATAATAAATTGAAAGAAGAACATACAGATATCCTATGGATGATGATATGGAATATTATTTCTATATTTCCTGTACTTCCCAATATGTGAGAGGCGTTCAACATAAATGGGGCTTGGTAAAATTGTGGTATTCCCAAGAGAGGAATGTGGGGCTGAAGAATCTGTACTGAATGTATTTTGGGACTGCCCTTTTGTGCAAAAAGTATGGGAGGAAGTGTCTCATTTTTTGAGGACAATTGATATGAATTGTGACTTAACATATGAAAAGGTATTGTATGGGTTAATGTCCAAAGGACTAGAGACACAGAAACTGAGAACCATACTTCTTTGTGAGACAGGAGCGATATGGAAGGTGAGAAACTTACTTTTGGTCAAGGTACTGGTGTTCACCAGAAGATAATGCTTGGAGTTGGCAATTTATGAATTAAAATACTATGTGGATGAAGATGTGGACCAGGTGGGAAAGGAAAAGGCAGAGAAGAGATGGAGAAAAGAAGAATGGCAGTGTTTATTTCAAAAGAACAAAGGGATGAAGTGGAAGTTGTTGCTTTCTCTGCGTTTTGGGGTGATTCATGAGAGGTTAGTGTTAATGGTGAAAGATGTAAAAAAAATAAGGGCTTGTTATAGGGGACGTTTTTAAGTTTTGTTTTAATACAGTTTCTTTTATTTGTTTTGTAATAATAATAAAAAGGTTCCCATCAGCATTTTTGGCACAAGGGGAGGGTGTCAGGGCTTGCTCCGGTCTCTCTGGGTACCAGTCTGGTAACGAAGTACCTCCAGGACCAGCGCTCATTCCCTCCTGGGGGAGCAACTACCCCTTATTTTTTTAAGGACCACAAATGAGAAAAAAGTTCCCATCAGTATGTTTGCCCAATATCAGCCATGTATTTTATAGTCATGTTTGGTGTGGGCTGCATTGAATCAGCTTCATAGATTGTTTCCGTGACTAAGTACATGCTGGTTTTGGCAGCAGTTTAATGATAGACAATGAGGTTTCCTTGTATGTGCATGTAAGATGAGATTTTCCCCCATGATAATTGGGGGAGGCAGGACCTCATCTTATATTTGAGTAAATACAGTAATGTTAGATTTGTTTGCCATTTTTAGGATGATCTAAGACATGAGAATCTTTGCATGCTTATTGATTTAGATCATTCTAAGCTCAGTCAGGATGATCTAAATGTAATGCTTGTACTCACTCTAGCTTGTACTCACCCTATATGTACTGTTTAGCTAAGGTTTTCTAGAATAGCATTTAACATTATTTTTGCATCTTAGTCATTTGGCAGCATCATTAATTCTGATGGTAAAATGCCATACATTCCACAACATACTCTTCAAACCTTTGCCTGGTTAGAAAATAAACTAATTTAGCAATTGAGTTTGGGTTTGGGGGTTTTTGTTCCCCCCTCCCAATCCCAGGCTTTTGCTAATCTTTATCATTGGTTCCCAGGTCTAGCTGGAACCAGGAAGAAGAGTACTAAAAAAAAACTGATGATGAAACCTTTTTGGCTGACATTTCCAACTCTACTTTGCAAGCTCAAAAGATAAAAATAAATCTGCTTAGCCTCTGAACACTTAGAGGCTTCTGAACAATTTAGTCAAAACCATGAACATTTGTGAGGGCTTTCAACAATGAAATTACGGTGCTTATTATTAAAACAAACCAGATATTGTTTTATTAAAGAAAATATGTTAAAATGGGAAAAAAAAATGTTTTCTTTTTTAAAATTAAATTTTAACAGAGACAACGGAATTTTCACCAAAAATGCAAAATAGGCAGCATATTGGAAATCTTTAAGAGGATCATGTTGCCTCTCAATAGGTAAATTTACCAGCCAAGTTGCAGTGCCCTCAAAGATAGTATATAGCTGTAGGCAGACTACCTTGTAAACTCAGAGCAGAATAACCACATCCATGCAGTGCTTGGGGGAGGCTAATTGTCATGGCTGATCAAGTATACCAATTATGTTTTTCCTGAGATAGTTAGCCTATCTGAACAATTGTGTGGACATAGCTACATTGTTTTTCATTCAGGAGGTAGCCTGTCCACAGCAGGAGTGAGAGAACATGAATTTACTGTCTAGACACTACTTCAGTTGACCAGCTTTTTGAAAATTTAACTAAAACTTGAAAAATGTTTGCTAATCACTTCTATGCTGCAAAAATTAAGGTATGAGATACTGAATGTATATAGCTTCAGCCGGCAAAGTTCAGGATGGGCTGTACTTCTAAAAATTAGACTTGAATCCTCGGTGCCACTTACAATGGGCCCAGTTCTATTTTTGCATCAGTGTAAAACAAAATAGTCTACTAAAATTAATGGAATACACTAGTAAAAAAGCTGCATGAACAAATCAGACCCAGCCTCAAACAAAGTGCCGTACAGCTTTCTAACCCTGTAAGAAGATAAAGCCAAAGAGTCTGAAAGAACACAATAACACTTCCTTGTAGTCAGGCAGGCAAGTTCAGTTTTCTAAACCTTTCTTTTGAATGGTATTGTATATATGCTAGTATTAGGTGAACAGTGGGGAACTTGTTTTTTAAATGAATTATGAAATCAAATGCTGTATACAGTAAACCGCTTGCAGTTGATTGCAAACTCATTCACTTTCTCTGTCAAAAACCATCTGTAAAGTCAAACATCAGTATGTATTTATGGTCTTGCAGACCATATCCCCAAAGTTTTTTTAGGAATTGCACCTGTTTGTAAAAGTTTGCACAAACAGTTAAGGAAGACAAATCATACTAGGTGATTTAGGTGACCAATCTCACAGTTTAAATGGTGGTTTCTAAGCACTTAAGGGAGATAGCTAAGAGGTGCTGGCAAATAGTTTTCAACTGTCTCTGCAAAGCTCTCCTTGAATAATGGCAAATGTTAATGTTTTGAAAAATTAGAAACAGAAGGAAGAATCAAAGTTAGCAAGTATATTGTTCACAGCAAACAGTCTGAGCAGCTTGTGTGTGGATGATATTGCTTGTGACTTCACTATTTCCTGGGGGCCAATTAAAGAGTAGCAATGTTGCAATGTGGTTTTTGTTTACCATTACATTTTATAATACAAATGGTTGATGAAATTAATTCATTGTGAATGAAAATCCCAATATGAACTGAGCAATTTAGTGTTATAAAACCAAAGCCACAGTCCATTCACACAACCCTAATGATTTTTGGCTTGCTGAGAGAGAGCATTTTCTTCCAGCTGTTCAACCACTGTTATTTTGCATTCCAAAATGTCTAGTACTTAGGCTGAAACTGGTGATTGAATCCAGGTGCAGATCGTTAAAGCTTAATGTATAGTTTTCTCTGTGCCTGTCTTCCCCATTTTTCAGCATCCTAAAGATTCTACAAACTGTTCTCCTGATCTTTTTTGTGTCTTTTCCTCCTCCTCCTTCTCAGATGGGGGAATGGGAAGAGATGGTAGCAGTGGTGTGCACAACCATAGAGAAGTGCACTTTTTTGTCTGATTTCAGTGGGCTGAAAAAATAAGAGAGATAGGTCCTCTTTAATATTGGCAACCTTCCCACCTATAATACAAAGATGCAATACTCATTCCATATGTAAAAGGATATGTTTTTTATTGATGGCATCTCTTAAGACAGACAGCCACTAAAAATGCAGGCAGCTGTATCTTAAGTGAGATCTGTGCATTGCTAAGCAACATATTGTAATAAAGGAAAATATGGTGTGTTATATCAAGGATTATCAAATGACTGAGTCCCATAAATTATAATTAACAGAGTATTAAGGCTTTATAAAGCTGTAATGACATAAACTTCCTATTCATAAATTACATCAAACGAAGCAGTTGTGTGTTTCAAAATCCTTCATGCACATGCTAACGGTGAGTTTTCATGCTTCTTGGGTGAAACATGAGGCTCCTTGTGTTTTTGAGGCATGTTTAAAATAAGGGTTATTAAAAAAAGAGATCTTTGTTTGTGTTTTATGGAAGCAATTTAACTGCACCTAAGTAAGCATCATAGCTTATATAGGAAGTTGCTCAAGAAAACTACTTATTTGAAAATATTCAGTAATAATGTTCAGCAGTGTATCTGTACTAGAAAAACTATTGAAATTAGGTAAGGAAAAATGGTGCCTATACATGTGTTCCGGGGTTGTGGGAGCAGGGGAAGCATTTTAATTTAGACCAGTCGCATTTGACCAGATTTAGTTAAAGCACCCTTGCCACCATTTTGAAACTTGGGACACTGAATACATGAGATGCTTAGCACACTGGAGTGTTCCAATTTAGAATGCTCCAGCAGACTTAATTAATCGTTCTAATTAGGATGCATTGGAACACATGGAAAAGAACTGAAAAATGCAGGCCTCATCCACGTGGGATATTAGCTAGGGTGTGAAGTGATGTACAGCACCTACAGCACAGTGACCACCACATATTAAGTTCTTGTGTTGTCACTCTTAGAGTACATGCAGATGCTACACTTAAATCAACCTAACTAGGGTTAGGTTGATCCAAGTGCTGATCTGTACAGATGTTCAGGGAACTTAGATTGGACAAAAATGGCTGGTAACTTAGTTCACCTGAGGATATGCACTAAATTACATTGGATACAGGTTAGCCTGATGTACTTATACATGTCTATATATCTGTACACATTCAAAATGCAACCCCAGAGCTGGGAAAGCCCAGCTATTTGCCCTAGCCTCATAGCTGTGCTTTTCCTAACCCACTGCCTCCACCTTAACTGGGCTCCCAATCCCTCTCCTCCTGTCACACAACTCCCTCACCACATCCCATAGACCTCCCAGGGGCTGAATGTATCCTGCCCTCATTCTGGCTCTTCAGTGTACTTCTTTTTTCTGTCTTTCCTGCCACACCTTGAAGTAATATTTTTAGCATATAAGGAGCTATACTGCTAGTTACCTTGCAGCCACTACTGCAGACAGGAGCTCTCTTATACATGTACAGCAGGGGCTAACTAATGTCTCTACCTCGGGACTGAGCTTTTCCCCCACCTGGAGCTCCTCCCTTTTCCTGTCACATGACCCTCTTAGCTACATTACTGAACCCAGGTGTCCCCATTTGGCTTAAGGAGCTTCCTGTTCCTCTCCACTGCACCTTGTACATCTGAGCTGCTTAGTAGTTGGCCTAAGTTCACACCAATGCCTTCTGCTGCAATCCCCTCTTAAAGTAACAGGGGCTTTGTCCCCCAGTCATAGACCCCCTACATCCACTTACCACCCTGTAGATGTGCTATTCCCCCCACCAGCTATCTTGGCAGCCTATCCCCCACCCTAGCTCACTTAGTTTGCATTCCCAGTATGGCTTCTGGCACCAGCAAACGTATGCACAAGTGGGACTCAATCTTTGACCATGTGGCTTAAAGCCATGTGATTGCAGATTGAGTCCCAGAAATGTCTTCATGTACCCTTACTGTGTCTTACATACAGTTCTATAGAGTACAGATCACTCTCAGACTAAATTGCTAGCCATTATGGCTCCCAAATCACATCCTGCATCATGAAGATATGTTTATTACATGCTAAAAGTCTCTGAAGGGATATTAATGAGGAGTAACTAGCATACTGTAAATTAACACCCTAATTTTCTGTGTACTCATTCCCACTTGGACACCAGCCTTCTTTTTGGAAATAATTCCAAAGACTATACAAAAAAAAATAAAGATAGACACCAAGCAAGAGCTCTCATAAGATTTGCTATGAATTCAGGCTTCAGGGGATAGTTTACTCTTTGAAAAATTAAACTAAAATTAGGTTTAAGGGATAAGAATCTTTTTTATTGTATCTAATTCTGTTCATCCACCCCACTTTTACATGCAATTCAAACAACCTTTAAGGATAATTAAGATGTAAGTACAATATCATGTGCTCTGCTCATACATACAAAGTCAGTCAATGAAAGAAAAACTTTATTACTTCAGTGGAGCTATGCCAAAGGAATGAGGCTAAGGCTCTGATTTAGTTAGTCAATATAACAATATGCTGTCATAGCATTTCTTAAAGATCCTAACATGCTTGCTTTTTTCTTACTTTACTGAGAACATCCAATTTGAGATCAGAATTTCCATATATTGATAATATTTAGGATGAATGATTCAGTCTGCACTATTCATTGATTAGACACAGGATTAAAGGTCTTTAATTAAAAAGTAAGTTTTGTCACTGATCTGAAGATAATAGATTGTGCTACTCAACTGGGAGACAAAGATTTGCAAGCCTGTTAGATTACTGATGATTTAATTTGCAGATAGAATAGTTTTTTGCAAAGCACCAACATCTTTATACAGCAACTGAACTTGGACAGCACATGTACCGTACAGCCACACAGAATCTGTCCTGGCTTTCCTCACTTTTTGTAAACCATCTTTGAAACAAGACCAACTTCTCTTTATATTGTTGCATGAACTGAACTAATTTAGCTGCTGTTAACAGAGTGTAATAGTAGTGAAATGTAACCATGTTAGTCTTGTCCTGTAAGCAACCTGAAACTCCATTTTGTATCATTCTGCTTGACAGAAGTGAATGAACTTTGCATAGCCTGTATGTATGAGTGTGTGTAAAAAGGTAAATGGTCAGAGAATGGCATAGAGATGGGAAAAGAAGATTTAACTGTTTATATAAGCAACAAGGTGCCACATGTAAAGTTACCAGTCAGTAAACTAATTAATGAATGGCTGAAGAATACCTTTTAGGCCTAGGGCACAAAGAAGATAATGCGGAGAAGGAATGCACCCATCCTGCCAGATGGACAGCAAGAACACTCCAAGGCTGAGATAAACTGAAGACAAAAGAATAACCACAAAAACAGAAACTGGGTATGGAAAAACCCCAAAGCCCTGAAACAAAGCAAGCCAATCTCTATAAAAGAACACTTTGCAAATGCCAAGTTGGGTGAGTCTCTTTCTCTACTGCTGTTTCATTGGAGCCCAGATGCATCTATTCACCCCGTTCTAGCTGTTATCTTCAAATCTGCTATCTTCAAATTATCATCATCTGCTCAATAAGCCCAGGTTGGCCACCCTTGAGTAACTATTGCTGATAACTATATCTGGTGTATGTGTGGATGAAATAGTTGTTTTGTGTTTGTGTATGCTTGTGTGTAATGATGTTTATGATGATTTGTGTGTGTTTGTATGAATGGTGTGTCCAAACCTCTATGTCTAACTCATGTAATCAATAAATGCGGCACCTTGCCTTATCCCCTTTTATAATAAAATCTCACTCATGATTTGAGCAATTGGCAATTTGAGTAACATTTTTGGTGGAGAATGTGTGTGGGGTGAATAAGGTTCTATGTTGCAGTTATTGATCAGTCGTATCTTATCTGTATAGTAAGTTTTGTCTGTGTATATGTTTGTCTATCTGAAGGTGTGCACACCACCCAGTGGTAGAATGCCAGGTATAGTGGTTTTGGGTTAGATCAACCACATTAGAAAAATAGAGGAATGCCTGGAAATAGGCATTTTGTTGTCACTTGGAGAATTTGAAGCCCACCTGTGGGAATCTGGATATTTAGACAATTTGTTTGACTTGGAAAGCCCACTTGTGGGTTGTGGATACTTAAAAGCCCACCTGTGGGTTATGGATTGCCGGAGTAGTCCAGACCACTTATAGAGAGGGGTCTATTCTTTGGTTTGAGTTTTGTTTTCGGATTTGTTTATCTTAGAAATCGGAATTTTTGGCACTTTTTTATGGACTAGTATACTAGATTTTGAATAATAACGAACGGTAACTAACTTTAAGCAGTAAGAAAAATGCATGAGATGGAAGTTAAGATGTTCAAAAGAAAGACAGTAAAGAATGAGGCAGATGTCAAAGATGTCAAAGATCCCCTGCCTACATATCTGCAAGATATGAGTCTTTTAAAACAAGTGCTGCAGCAATTTGGACATAGCCCATGGACCAAGCAGGCAGTAACAGGTGTACCACTGCAGATTTAAAAGACAAATTTAAGAACTATATGCAGATATATAATATACCACCACACTCCATGAAAAAGGAGGCTGCAGCAATGTGGCTTTAATGGGAAGCTATTAGAAATCTGTTCTTCCATCTACCTAACTGTTAAGAGGCATTTTAAAGGGCTTAGTTGAAATTTGTAGTAAGGTAAAGTTGTATAGTAATCGTGACTAGGGTTTTAAGTTTTGTGCAGGAGAGGTGGCTTGTTACTGCTGACCAGAAAACTTTGTTTCTCTGGGTCAGGCCAAGTAGTAGACAGAAGTACATGCTGTGGTCTGCTTGGGGTTAAGTAAGAACCTCCTGTTGTGTTTGGAGTAGGAAGCTAGGAAAGAGCAGAGAAAGTCACCTCTCTGCTGGAAAGGCTGTGTAAATGACAGGGTCCTTGGGAAGCATTACAGTCTTTTATGGATGGTTACAAGAACAAATGTATGTTCTCTGTGAAGTTTGTAAGGTGTAAGCTACAAGTGCAAGTTATGGCAAGGTAAAGTTATGCAGGCAGTGGAGCTTCAAAGAGATCAAAGATGGTTAGAGAAATGTGAGACAGATACTTTGGGATCCTGTGTGCCAAAATAAAAACAGAGGCAGCTGGTGGCACAGAAAGAGACAAGGACATCTGCTTAGGCAGTGGCAGAGAATTTGTGATTGGAAGTGAGGGGAAACTTGGTTCTCTCCTGCCTCCCACCTCTCCAGGAAGAGTGAAGGACCTAGAAGAGATAGAGGTTGTTACAGGAGCATAATACCTTGTTTTGGGAAACATCAGGGTACAGCTGTGTAAACAGAAATCAGTGCCCAGAATTACTTTGAGTTACTCTGGGCAGGGAAAGAGCAGTGAACTAATCACAGGCATGTTTTGTTTGTTCTCTGCAGAGGCATAGTTTGAAGGTTCCTTTTTAACATAGGAAAAAGTTTTTCTGCAGGAATTGTGTGCCGTGTGCAATTTGTCACCTGTGGTCTTTTGGAGGGAGCTAAAATGGAGCTTACTGGACTCTGTGTGTGAGGAAGAGAGACAGATATCATTTTTGGTTTGTAGAAGGCAAGGCCAGCACAAAGTGTGAAGCTGTAAGAGAGAGAGAGAGAAATCAAGATTTGCAGGATGCATTGGTTTACAGAGAGCAAAGCAAGAAGGGGTCACCGATGAGAATGGATTGTGAAGCCTGTAGCCTAAAAAGGGTTATGGTTAAGATCTGTTAATGAAAGGAAAACTGAAAGTTAGGTAAGACCTAAAAAAAGGAAGTGCTGGGATTCAAGAGAGTTGCTAAAGAGAGAGATCTGCTGGAGAATGTATTGCCATCAGAGTTGAAAGAGCTAGATCCAGAAACCTGCTGAAAAGTGAGAGATCTGTGAAGGTGTCTGAAAACAGACTCACAGATCACAGAAAGGAATTAAGAGTGGGTGTTAAAGAGCAGGGCCCAGCCAAAGTTTCTGAGAGCATGGAAAGCCAGGTAGGTGTCTGAAAGATAAGTGAGGCAGTCAATGAGGGGTTAGATCAGGAAAGAATAAAACTGAATGAGTCCAGAGGTGCTGAGGGGAGCTGAGAAAGAGAGAGATCTGAGAGGGGTCTTCAGGGCCCTAAAAGACCAAATGATCTAGCAGTCTAGAGAAGGGGCACAGAGAATAGAGCACTGTTAAGCTGCCAGAGCTGGGAGCCTGCAATCTCAACTGGCCCAAGAAGGAGCCAGGAAGCTCAAAAGTGAGAAAGTGTGCCCATGAGAATTAAAAAAGACCATAGTAAGAGAGCAAAAATTTTAGTCATGGGTATGACTTAAAACTGCCACCCTCCTGGGTGTGGTTAGTGTGGTAGAGCTACCCGTAGCGGGGCAGTCTCTGCAAAATACCACATAATAATCACCCTGGGGAATGGGCAGGGGCGAATATAGGGCGCCTTTAAACCCTAGCTTCCACCGCCTTGTAGGTTACCCTTAATTGGGAAAAGGCTAGGGGGAATATACCCAGACAAAAAAACCTTTAGTAAAGGCCAAGAAAAAGAATAGAGGAAAGTAGAAAAACAGGCTGGGAGGCAGTTGTTATTGAGAGAGATAGATGTGGAAAGTGTTTAGAAAGAAAGGGAGGAAAAAATAAGAGATTAACTAAGTTTAAATGCTAGAGCAAGTAAGAGGAAAGAGTAAGAATGTAATTTTAAAAATAACTGCTTTAAAGCAGGGAAGAAGGTACAGTTGGTTTAAAAAAAGAAGTTAGGGCCTGGTCTCAGAGTGCCTGAGGTCATGCTGTGGTCTGTTTGGGTTAAGTACAGCAACCTATATCGTCATATTGTGAAAGTGATTCACAATAAACTTATGTGGTTCAGGTGCTTCCACAGAGAAGGAAGAATTAAAAAAAAAAGACCTTTTCCAAGCCCAAAGGTAAAGAGGAACATTCAAAATGGGACCTCTTATTCTTAGTAGGGACCCGGGGAACAAGAATCAGGGAGTAGTTAATGGTCATTGCTCCAGTCCAAGCAGTAGTTGGATGAAGTAAAAGCACTGGGTGCCAACTTCTTTGGTTGGAGTAAGGAACTGATGGGCAAAGATCAGTGCCAACAGCTGTTGAAGATAAATACCAGCACCATCTCAAAATTCTGAAGTAAAGGATAGTCAAATATGCTATGTGGCATGTTCAACTCATGAGAAGCAGCAGCTACAGTCAATTTCTGTACCACTATAGACTGCAATAGAACTATGCCACTTAGCCCGAACTGGGACAGAATTCATTAAAATGAGAAAAAAATATTGAGGGCAAAAATAAACCAAATAACATCTGCGTGCAAAGCAAATACATTTTAGGAGAATTATTGGGTGCCTATACATGTGCCCAATGTCAGCAGACTCAATCAAGTCTGCTGGAACATGATAATTAGCACACTCCAGCACATATTCAGCATTTCCATGTTTCAAAATGGCAGTGGGGGCACTTTAACTAAAGCACAGGACACTGACTACACAAGACGCTATGAGCGCTTTAGTTTGAGTGGCTTTTTTGAGCTGCTGTAATTAAAGTGTGCCCTCCCACCCCTCAGCCCAGAGCACATGTGAAGATGCCCATAAAGTCTAATTTGAATGCCATGGTTATAAAGAATTTGAAGATTGAGAAACATTTGTATTAAGATTATTTACTAAGAGAATCTGGAGTTTGTAAAATGTTACGGTTGTTCAGCTGATCTTCAAAGGAGTTTTGGATTTTACATCATACAATTTAAAGAAATGGTTGCATAAAGTATACATATCAGGATCTAGATTTCAAGAATTTTTCATTTCCGTGTTCCTTTGCAATTACAGGGCTGTGAAATTGATGTCTGTGAAATATAGTTCATATCACTATTTCTGCTGTGATCTGAATAAAAGTAAATGGATATTGGGCAGAGGAAATTAAAGGAGTCTTAGATGGACAGCTTCGCACAGAAATCTGCTTGAAAGTTAGGCTGCAGTAAAAATGTGTTTTATTAAAAAGTTAAAAATCAAATCAAGCAGCTTTAATGATACAATATGAAGCAAAAAAACGTATTGATAATACTCTAAGGAACAGATCCTCAAAAGCAGAGTTTAACTGCAATTTATGTATGTAAATCTAATATTAAATATTGAAACTGCCACTTAATCCTGTAGGCCTGGAAAATCCATAGGCAACAAATTTTTTGATAGTAAAAATTTCTTGGATGCCTCAAGTTATGATTCTGGGCAAGCTAGCTCAAGTCAGGGTTAAGCAAGTTAGCACCGATTTTCTGTGTTCCTGTGCTTTTCTTCTTTAAAGGGCCTGAGATGGTAAGCATAACTAACACACACCTATACCTATAACATTGGATTATTCCACACAAACACATTAATGCTTTCCATGCATTGTATAAGAACCTTGGGTGCCTTATTCAAGGGAGTTAATTCCACCCCAGGAACCAAGCACCTTAAAATTAGGTAGTATCTCACTGACCCTTTTCTGGATCTGGTCCAAAGTAATGTGACTGTATGGGACAGTGTGAAATGTGGGACACTGACCCTCCCCCCAACTATGTTGCTGCTGCTGGCAGAAGTGGGGGATGGGTGGCATGATGCAGCTCTGGTATTACTGTTCTGGCAGCTAAGGAGTCAATTGCCTGTTCTTTGCTCACAGATGTTAACAATCATCTCCCCTTTTTAATGGTCATTCCACTAATCAAGCTAACTTATTTTAGGGTAATTTTGCTGTTTGCTAGAGGTTCTTATTTCACAGCTTATGCTACCTCACCTTCCCACCCCATGCCCTGTGCCCAGGACACTCATTGTAATTTTCACCAGCCAGCCAGAAATGGCTTCCAAAATCCTAAACTGTCCCAACTAAACTGGGATATATGGTAACCCTAGTCCTAATTGTTTAAACGATACATTAGACTTCAAGAACTGGTGTGATATTAGCAGAATGGTTCAAGAAAGAGAAATCAATTTCTGATTAGATATTTTCAGTGAGGTTCTTACAGGAAAATCCAGAAATGGGATATTGTGAAAGATTTACATCAAATTTATGTAGACTTTGTCAAAGTTAATAATAGTATTAGAAGAGAGTCATTGTCAGGGACCTTAGCAGGCAGCCAAGCCTGAGGTAATTGCCCAGGCAGTCACATCTGCCTTGGGGTCTCTGGCTGACAAGCTCTGCCCCAGCTAGTTAACTGGCTGGCTTCCTGATCGGCTGCTGGGAGCTCAGTCTCTCTATTTAGTCCCAGCTGTGGTATCAGACTCCAGGCCAGGCAATAGTTTTGACTCTGGTCTGCTTTGGCAAGCTTCCTGGTTCCCACAGTCTCTGGCTTCCTTGGTTTCTGACCCTAGTTTTAGCTTTGTTCCTGGACTCTGGCTTTGGATTTCCCTGTGGATCTATTTCCTGATCTTGCTTGGCTCTGCTCTCAGACTTTGACCTGTGGATTATTCTTTGGACTTGGTAACTCAGAATCTGGTTTACAGACTCTGGTCTTGGTCTGTATTGTGGACTCAGCTCCTGGTTTTCCTTCTGGATCTTGTAATTTGGCTCCTGAACTCTGACCCACCCTGCCTTTCATAGTTTTATAGTTGTTAGGGGCTGGAAGGGACCGTACAGATCATAGGGTCCAGCCCCGCTGCACTTGGGGAGAAAAGACCACTGGGATCAGATGACCCCAGCAAGGTGGGCATCAAGATGCTTTTTGAAAATTTCATAGACACTAGGGTTGGAAGGGACCTCGGAAGATCATTGAGTTCAGCCCCCTGCCCAAAGGGCAGGAAGTCAGCTGGGGTCACAGGATCCCAGCAAAATAAGCATCCAAAAGTGTCTTGAAGGTGTTCAATGTAGGTGCTTGAACCACCTCCGATGGCAGGCTATTCCAGACCTTGGGGGTTCGGACAGTAAAGAAATTCTTCCTTATGTCCAGCCAGGGTGGACAATCCAGCCAAGATTGCCAGGGTGGGTGACTATACCACCTCTCACGGAAGCCTGTTCCAAACCCTGAGCACTTGACTTGTAAAGAAGTTTTTTCTTATTGCCTGAAGCAATCCTCAATGAGCTTGTGTCCATTATTTCTTCTCGAGCTTGTGTCCATTATTTCTTCTCCTCCCTGGCGGGGCCTTGGTGAACAGGCTCTGCCAGGCCTGAAAAACTTATAGGCTGTCACCACATCCCCTCTGTGTCTTCTCTTCTCCAGGCTGAACAGTCCCAAGTCTTTCAGCCTCTCCTCATATGACCTGGTTTCTAGGCCTATAGTCATGCACATTGTCCTCCTTTGGACACTCTTGAGCTTTGCCACATGCTTTCTGAAGTGCAGCACCCAGACCTGGATACAGTACTCCATTTGTGGTTTCACCAAGGGCGAAAAATGCAGGAGGATAATATCCTTAGCCTTGCTCAAAAAATCTACAAAGGAAGAAGGCACTGAGCCTTAAGCATTGTATTAGGTCCCTAACAAGGGTTCATCAGTAGCTCCAAGATGCCTTTTGCAAAGGGCTTGTCTGGGATTTGAACCCAGACCATCTCACACCCAAATTGAGAATCATACCCCCAAGGCCAACAAGCCCCACATACAGCTCTTTGAATTTGGAGAAATACTTGACTCTAGTGGAAGTACAGTTTTTCTTGGAAGCTTAAGCATCCTTTCAGTAGAATTTGGCTTCACCCCCAGTGAACTCTTCCTTGCTGCAATGAACTACCTCTGGGCTTCTCCAGCTGCAGGCTCATAGTTTCATAGTTTCTAGTGTTGGAAGGGACCTGAGTAGATCATCAAATCCAACCCCCTGCCATGGCAGGAAAGAGTAGTGGGGTCAAATAATCTCAGCAAGGTGTTCATCTAGCTACCTCTTAAAGACCCCCAGGGTAGGAGCCAGCACCACTTCCCTTGGAAGCTGGTTCCAGATCCTAGCCGCCCTGACTGTGAAGTAGTGCCTCCTGATATCTAACCTAAATCTACCCTCTGCCAGCTTGTGACCGTTATTCCTGGTCACTCCTGGTAGTGCTGGGGGGAACAGGGGCTTCCCCAGTGCCTGCTGGTCCCCTCTGACTAGTTTGTAACATGCCACTAGATCCCCCCTCAGCCTTCTCTTCTGGAGGCTGAACAGGTTCAGGTTCCATAGCCTCTCCTCATAGGGCCTGCCCTGCTGCCCCCGATCATGCAAGTGGCCTCCTCTGGACCCTCTCCATGCTGTCAACATCCCTCTTGAAGTGCGGCACCCACAACTGGATGCAGTACTCCAGCTGTGGCCTGACCAGTGCTGCATAGAGGGGGAGGATCACCTCCTTGGACCCGCTCAAGATGTATCTGTGGATGCATGACAAGGTACAGTTGGCCTTCCTGACTGCATCCCCACACTGCTGGCCCATGTTCATCTGGGCATCAATGATGATTCCAAGATCCTTTTCTGCCTCTGTACTGACAAGAAGGGAGTTCCCCAGCCTGTAGGTATGGTGCCAGTTGTTCCTCCCCAGGTGCATCACTTTGC
>NW_017728907.1:7183047-7225283 GCF_001723895.1 Crocodylus porosus
ACCCCATTAAAAAGCCTTCTGAAAGTCCAGGAAAACTATGTCCACTGCTACCCCTGCATCTAAGGATTTGGTGACCTGGTCATAGAAGGCCACCAGGTTGGTCTGACAGGACCTGCTGCTAATGAACCCGTGTTGGTTGCCCCTAAGCATAATCCCCCTGCTGGCCCCTTGTGGCTCCCCTGGTACTGTAGGCTATGCTGTGCTGCCCTGCCCTGTGAGGCAGAGGCAGGAGGTGGAACTTGGAGATTGGAGGAGGAGCCTGGAGCTCCCAGTTGCTGCTGCAGCTGGAGTGATAGAAGGAGCAGGAGTCAGGTGGTGCCGGGGGGGGGGCACAAATTAACCCTTTTCTGGCTACCTGTGACCCGTGAGCCACCAGCAGAACAACCCTCATACAATGATGTGATACAATACAATGAATTTCTTTGGACTGACTGATGGATCAAAGGCAAGATGCTGTTGCCTACAAAAGTTTATACCTCTCTGAACTAGTTGGTCTCTAAGATGCTACCCTAACTTGCCTTCTGCCTGACTTTAGGCTAACCCAGCTAACTGTTTCTCTACCTGTATGTAAAAAGTGTGTGTGTTGGTATGGGAGACTGCCAGATCTTGTAAATGATCAGGTCTCATTGAGCTAAAATATCCACCCTTGGAGGTTTGTAAGACCCAGCTAGACAAAGCCTCAGCTGAATGATCTAGTTGGGGACAGTCCTGCTTTGAGCAGGGGTTTGGACTGGTTGTGGTCCCTTCCAACCCTCATTTTCTATGATTCTATGATCTGCTGAAGCCAGTGGATGAAAAGGTTGTTGCAGTGTTTTCAGAGCAGAAGTATTACTGCAAGGTATTCTTATTATTACAGTGTTTGAAGTCTGATGGAACAGGTGGTGTTGGTGGAAAACCCAGGAGTGTGGGAAGGTGATGCAGAACTTGGCTGGCCTCCAGATAAGCACCTGCTAAAAGAACAGCAGTTAAGGTAGATAAAGTAGCCAGGATCTCTGTATATAACAGGGGCTGGGAGCTCAGAATGCCTGGGTTTTCTTTCTGCCTTTCCCATTGTGTTGCTGCATGGCATTGACAGACCTTTTAAGTCATGAGTACTTCAAGTTTTCCAGCTGTGAAGGGGTGATGACAAGACCACTTTCCTTCTCTCCAAAACAAAATTCAGCCAACCTGGATGGCACCTTCTTTTGACATGCAACCTCAAGCTCTGCATGGCTAAAATGAAACATTTCATCCACTACACCCTCAATATCTCCTTCCTGCATCTGCTGGGACAGCACTGTTTTACTGAGAGCCTGTCACTCAGGCCTGCCACCTGGGTATCACTCATGATCCAGATTTCTTGCTGGATCCCTATATTCAAGCTTGGTCTTGCAGATTTTCTCCACATAACATCTCTGAGACATGGCCTTTTTTGTTCAGCCCTGGAATTACATTACTTGTTCAGGCTCTTGTCATCTCATGTGTCCAATATTGCAATATCCTTTTCTCTGGTCTTGACCAACACAAGGGGCTTAACTATTAGGCCAGACTGCATATGATCCAGGTCATCACTGTCACCCCAGTCAATCTTGGTGGGGTGTGGAATTCCCATAAAAATGGTATGCCTTATGAAGATGTGCATTAAAGAATCAAGGAGCTGTGTGAGAATTGAGGGAATGTTATCAGAGCTGATAGAAATCAGTAAATAGTAGGGTTGAACAAAGGGATGCAGTCACCCATGCTTTTCAACTTGATGCTTGAGAAAGTTGTAGGAGTCATTGAAGCAGGAAAAGGTCTTCAGCTGAATGGACTGCAGCAGGTATTGGCAAATGCTGCCTGGGAGAAGAGGTGGAAACTGTACAAAAATACAGAAATCATAGTCAAGTACCAAAGAAAGAAGGTGGGCTTGCTATTAATTTCAGCAAGACTAAATACATGATAACATTCAGAAATAAATTATAAAGATTATAGGAAGATAAGGAATGACAATGTGAAAATGATAGGGAGATTCAAATATTTAGGAAAAATAATCAATGAGGACAAGCAAATAAATTAAAAAATCAAGGCAAAAATTTTGAGTGCTAATATACACTTGCTGAGCCTAGATAAAGTAATGACATCATGGAAAATCTCAGAAAAAAAACTTAAAATCCACCCTTATATAATTGTTTAACTTGTCCTTTTATACAGATGTGAATCCTGGACACTGACAAAGGCAATTGGAAAAAGGCTGCAAATGTTTGAAAACAAAGTGCTAAGGAAACTATTTGGTGTAGTATATGAAAATAACGTATGAAGGCGTAAGAGCTTGTGAATCTTTACAAAAGACTTGATGCAGGATGAGAGCACAGGGAATGAAATGGGCACGGCAACAGTGAAAATAGATTAGAGAAGACATATGGAGCAAATTTTTAGAGCCAGGCCAGGACTGGAATGGGAAGAAAAAAGGGACCATGTAACTCTGAGCTGTGGCCTAGGGGCTCAAACTGGTCCAAATTCCTACAGCAAGAGCTCTGCAGGAAGTTGTATACAGGGAGATAAGTTATGTGTTTTGTTTCTGTTTGAGTCTGTTTAACTGTGAGGTTTGGGATGGCTTAAATGGGAGGAGGACATCATGAAGGAGTGCTCTACAGAGGTGCTATCACAGTGGGTGGCAGTGAGGCACCCTGTATTTTGGGAAATGTGGCTCAAGGGCCCAGCATAATGAGGCAGGGCTGGGGATCCAGTGCAGAGAAAGTGTGTCAAAGGTCAGAGATACACTCAGGCATCTGGAGCTATGGGTTTGGGTCCTGGTATGTGAAGCTTGGGCTGTGGCCTAGGGCACTGAGACAGAGACTAGTATCTAGAGAAGTGCCTAAAGGAGTAAGTGCCCTGAAGAGTGGCTGTTGGGACAGGGAAGGGTAAGCACCTGGAGATCTGTATAGAGGGCAAAGTCCCATAGACCCAAGGCAGTGAAGGGTGAAGACTACAGGCTCAGTGTAGTGAGTATAGACTGCAGCCCAGGAGAGGGAGAGTCCTGTTTAGGTTAAGCCATGAGGGTTTTGGGCAGACTGGCAACCTAGGGAAGTTTTACACGTGCCGGAGGATGTTGCGCCTGGTGCTTTAATTAGCAAGTTGTGCTAATTTAAAACACCCATGCTGACCCATGGATCAGCATCCCTGTACTGAAAAAAATGGTGATGGGGCAGTTTGAACTAGAGCTCACTGAACATGTTTTTTTTAAAGTACCCTGTCACTATCTTTTCATTGCAGAGATGCTGATACACATAACACAGAAAGCTGCTGAAGTACATGAATTTCCATGATCTATGGATTTCAAGCGCATCAGAGCGGGGTCTTTGCACATGTATAGGAGCCCATAAGGCCTAACTCTGGATCTCTGATGGGCAACTTCCTTTGTATATTAAGTTTTACATCAAAGTGTTTCAAGTGAGAGTGTGAGGCTATATTGGGGGAGCTAGAGTAAGAGAATAGGTGTAGTAGGGGCATCAGAGGCACCACAGTCACCACTGTAGGTGGACCCTGTTACATTAAAAGTGCCATATGGCCATCTAATATAGTAGGTATTGTCCATCTATGTGGACATATTGCTAATTCTAGTTACTCAGTTACTAGAGTAACTAGGTACTTCTAGTTACTCAGCTGGGGCATGTCTACACATTGCCATACTTTAGTACTTCCCTTCTGGAAGTACTAAAGGATGGCACAGTATGAACAGTTACTGTGTGCACTGCACACAGGTAGAGTTCACCGCTACATCACTGTAGCAGTGTGCTGTACCTGGGGAGTGTGCCACTATGGTGACGTAGTTGGTGATCACGTTTAGTGTCTGTTTGTTTGTTTGTTTTCCAGCTCTTTTATGTCTTTGGAAAGAGTAACTTGAATCCTATCCCACCTTGCCGTCATAAACTTGTGGCTGGCTATGATGTTTCTTTAATCCATGTTCTTTCTTTCTGTCTTGAGAGGATGACATCTTTCAACTGCAATCCATTCTTTTTCCATAATGAATTATTGTAACTAGTATCTTAACAAAGAACACAGTTTTGAGTCAAATGCCCTTTTTTCATGCAGCATCCAAGATCTATTTGGCCAGTTGCTAAGATGTCTCACACTGAAGTGGCAAACTGGCCAGTAGGACAGAAAAAGCATCCAAAACCTACAGAAGAAAATAATGCTACTGCTATATTTCACCCCGTTTTGTTTCAGCAATTTTAAGCTTAGCCTCTGCTTCTTTGTATTTCATGGAAGCAAATTTATAGGTTTGGTTGGCCCAAGTTCTTTGTCTTTCCTTTTAACTGCATCCTGTTGAAGATGGTTACTGAGGAAAATGTGTTGAAGCAAAAATAACTTTTCATTTTACTTTGTATGTGTACATACAAATATTGCATGCAGCACTGCATAATTTTTTCTGTGGATTGATAGGTATATAAATAGCAGTGTTCCCTGGAAGAAGTGACAGAAGGATGAGCTATGACAAAGTTAACCTTCCATTCAGAATGCGTTTATATTTCATTAACATTTACTAGCCAAAGTAAAATACATCTGTATCTAGCCTTTCCTAGATTTGAATGATTGGCATATAACATATGGAACCTAGGGATCAAATTTGGGGTTGATAAGTATTGTGGACTACAATCCACAAGCAATACTAACAGATTCTTAAGGGCTGCATCAACACAAGATGCTGATTGAGCAATAGCTTGTTACTACTGTGCAGTAGTGTTGTATGGCAGGAAGCATACTGCACAGTCAGCATCACCTATAAGTCATTTGGCCATGGTACTGAGCAGTAACTCCAGTTACTGAGCAGTTATTTAGTACTTGTATAAACAAGTACTTATACAAGTACTAAATGAGTGTGCAGTAATGACTGCACAATCAGAGTCATGTGCAGATGTGGTCAAGGAGTCCAAAACTAACCTAATAATTTAAATGCCAAAGGGTCAGGAGATCAGTAAAAGAAGCAGTATCCATTTAAGTGCCCCTCCTACAAACTTCATTCATTGTACACCTTCCTGTCCCCTGCCACACAAGTTACGGCAACACAGACTCTTTCATACTCACTTAAGCACTTTTATGACCACTTAATGACACATACTTTGTATCACTCATCATTTTGAAAATGACCTATTAACTATCATTCATTAAAAAAAATGAAAGTAAGCTATTTTTTTCTTGGGTCTTAAAAAAGGGCAAGAAATAAAAGGCAACAATATCAAGACCTTTATCTCATCATTTCAAGCCTTATAAATGCAAGCATAATGACTGAAAATGTGAGGGATCACCCTTTTCTGAGACCGGTGTTTTTGATTTTGATGCTGACATTTAGTTCTTTAAAATACAGTGCAGTGGAGTAATAGATCTGCTAAGATGGCAAGCCTCACGGTTATAATCTTTCAAATGCTGTTATTGCATCGACACAAATACTACAAATTATCCAAACACATATGAAGCATTATGAAAATGAACTACTTATGGGATAAGGTGTCTCTGCCCCCACATTTTATTTAATGACTCTCCCCCTTCATTACTGGGCTAATCTTGTATTTTTCAAAGTTCTTATTAAATTCAGTGCCTGACTTAAGCAAAGGCTACAGGCTATTTGTTACCCATTATATGAATACTTTGTTTTATGTAATGTACTATGTTCAAACATTTCTTAAAAATACCAGTTGGCCATAACATAATGCATGCCAAAAAAGAAAAGGAAGTACAGCATAGGTAGTGTAACCCAATATATACAATAAGACACCACCCCTGTTTAATCTTTCCAATAACTCTCTAATTTAATTCACTAATCTTTTTTGTAGACCTGTGCAAAGTGGCTACTATTTACTTCAGATTTGGATTCGGATGATTCGGAGGATGGTGATTCGATTCGGTGATTTGAATCACTGTCCCAAATTCGGCCGAATCTGATTCAGAGATTCAGCCACCACCAAACTGGACAGGCCCCATCCACTGAATGCTCTCCTGGCCCCGTCAATGGCAGTCCTGCCCGGCCTCAGATTCCCAGCTTTTTTAAATAAAAAGCCTGGGACTCACCAGCTGCTGCCAGGTATGTGTGTGGGGGGGGAACCCTGCTGCCCCCCACTGTCCCATGCTGTATGGTGGGGCTCTGTCATGAGCCCCCATCCACTCTCTCAGCCCCAGCTCCACACTCTTTAGAAAAAAAAAAAGTCCCACTCACTTGCTGCTGCTGGCGGGGGGCAATCCCTTCTGCGCTCCGCTGCCCTGTGCTTCATGGGGGGCTCTGCCATGAGACTCCCACCCCTGCCCCCTCCCATGGCTGTTCCACCCAGCCCCAGCTCCCAGCTCTTAAAAAAAAAAAGGCCCCGAAATCACTGGCTCTTGCCAGGTGAGGCGGCAATCCCTGCTGCCCCCCCACTGCCCTGCACTGCATAGGGGGCTCTTCCATGAGCCCCCAGAAGCCCTGACAGATTCTGCAGCAGCTGGTAAGTGGGGGCTTTTTTTTTTTTTTTTTAAAGAATTGGGAGCTGGTCTGGGTGGGGCAACCATGGGGGGCACTGGAAGACCAGGCAGGGGTCCCCCGCCCCCTACTTACCAGCACAGAGTCTGGGTCCAGCTCCCTGCAGCGGTGAGTGGGGACTATCACAATCTCTGAAGCTCTCTGAATCTTTTCTGAATAAATTTGGAGACCTTTGAATCGATTTGGACCTTTTTTATTGGGCTCCTGATTTGATTTAGATTCAGAAATTTGGCCACTGAATCAGGCCAAATCTCCTCCGAATCGAATCAGCACCTGAAGCTTCACACAGCCCTACTTTTTTTGCTGTTCTTTAGATCTCATCTGCTTCTTCTGTATTCTTTTGGGGGGAAATTTGATTAAGTGTTCTAGACAGTAGTTAAATTGAGTGTGCTCAGATAACACAATCAAAGGGTAAATAATCTCTTACTCACATATGAGCTTTCAAAAAGTCCAGTGATAGTAAGGTGAGTGATTGCTTACTCCCATCTGATGCATTACAATTTTATAACAGTCTGTCCTCATTGCTCAACTGCTGCTTTGAAGGGTAGCAGTGTCAGTCTTCTCCATTTAATGTCTGTCACTTGGTCCAGTTCTTATGGAAAGCTTTTTCATATTTTGGCAATTGTTTGTGAGTATGGAAGGGAAAGCAGGATGCAGGATAGTATGATGGTATACCACACGCTAAGGCATAGGATCAGAGTGGAAGTGAAGGATCTCAACAAACTCCATAAGACTTGGCCTGATTTAGGCCTTCTATGTTACAGTTCTGGGACACTTAAAATGAATAATCTGGCACATGTGACAAGGAACAGCCCCCCTTATGATAAATTTCTAGAAAAGTAGATACACTTATCATTAGGGAATACAGAACAACAGACAACTCACTGGAGAGTTCTAAAAAGTTGTGTTTTAGAAAATGACATCAATAGGATTTCAAATCTTTTAAAAATTCAATAAGGGATGTAATTCTCATTACCATTCATGTAACACAGGCAACTAATAAGTGGCACCATGAGGCATGACTTATGTATTAGCATAATTTTCTTCTTGATGCCACCATTATGGTTTTCTTATGTTGACAAATGACTGCTGCCCATTCCCACACCTGCTACCTTTTTTTATTAGAGAAATGAGTTTATACTTCTGTATTAAAAAAAAACAAACCTTTATTTTTCTGCTTTCTTTATTCATTTGTGCCATAAAGTAGTTATAGATAGCTGAATTACTCCAATTGCTATTTGCTGACAATTATGCACATTTTCATAAAGGCAAAGTTTGTGAAAAATGAAATTTAGTTTTCTTTAGCAACTAATCTATATAATTTAAGGCATAAAGAACACAGCACTGTAATACCCTCAAATCTGAAATGTATACTAGGACTTTTACCCATTAAAAGAATTCACGTGACAATTTTATCTTTAAGAACCTTGCCTCATACTATGGTTGGAGCTATCAGAGACTTAATTTTTGAGGCTAGGTGACTTGGTCATGAGAGTGAACAACACAACAAACTATGCTTCAATGCAGCAAATATAAAGTCCATGGGCTGATGCAATCTGAGCCACAATCCTCAATTATTAGGTACCTGAAACCTTTTAAGCACTTGGCTGATTTTTCAGATGTACTGGAAGACCCCAAACATCACATTAAAGTTAATTCAGCCAGAATTAGAGGTCTGCAAAGCCTTGGATTCCCAATTACTCAGCTTCCCAAACTGTGCTAAGTTAGTGGCACAGGCACAAAACGTCTTCTGAAATAGTGTTTTCTCTCTAGTTATAATCCACAGGCATGTCATGGGAGAACAAGACCTGATCCCATATGTTTTTTGGAAATCTCCCACTTCAATATAATGGAGTTTAGTAGGTCTTCAGGGTTGGAGCTTCATTTAATGAAGAAGGTGCCATTTCGCTCACATTGAGGACTTCCTGCCTTTTCTCACTCCAGAACACCTCCTTCTGTTCTAGTGCTTTCCTCTGTCCACAGGAGTGCATGGGGCAGGACTCAAGAGTCTTTGTGGATTACCTGTACCATGATAACCTTCACCCCTTGTGGTACCATCTCACAACTGTCCAATTAGGTCAAGCCATTTCATTTTCCTTTCTTACTTTATCTTTCCAGGATCTTATAAACATAGGATTTTAAACACAGTTCCAAAATAAATAAATTTCTTCACCTGTCTTCATCATGAGGTTCACAGTGCTCCACAGCAAAACTAGATCAAAGTTCCCTCACCTGGTTTTTAAACTGAATCAGTCAAAGATCCTTCTGTCATGGTGGTCAATTATGACTGGACCCAAGTTGCCTCTGTCTTCTGTTTACATATAGGTACAAATGCCTTTGGGATGAATCTGGATGCAGATGTTCTCTCTAATTTACCAGCTGCATGGGTTTTCCAAATAAAGCAATTCCTCCTCCTGACTTCCTTCATACAAAGGAAGAATGCTTTCCCTCTCTTGTATGGGGTATGCACATTGTCACCAAATCTCAGTCCAGTCACATCACTTTAATGTTCTGGTGCATATAAACCTAGCTGAATAGTGAAAAGGAAGGTTTAATCAAAAATTATTTTATGTGGAAAAATGAACAAGAGAGGGAGAGGAGAAAATTATAAATTAAAACAAATAAAGAATTGTGTTTCATTTTAAATGGTACTTGCTAGCTTGGGTTTTTTTAAAGAGAAATTTCTATGCATAGCAAACGGAAGTGCAATAGTAATACAATTCATTTTGTATTAATTTTGATGGGTGTAGAAAAACAGAAACACTCTGAAAAGTTTACAAACTCTCCTCTTTTTTGGCTTTTCTTAAAATGAAAGGAGACTAAAATATTTTTTTTCCCCATAAGTTTCCCATAAAAAACTAAAAATTCCTAAATGGAAACTTACTTTTAAAATGTTTAAAGGAAGGAAGAGAATTAGTTTAGTTCAGAATTAGTTTAGGACAACATGTATCCTTTTTTTTTGGCTCAGTAATTCCATTGAGCCAAATTAAACCTTTGTAGCTCCTATTTAAGTGGGGAAGAACATGCAGAAATGATCGACTGGTATTTTCAAAGGAATAATCATGTTTTACTTAGTCAATACTGGCGGAATTATAATTAGAACAAAATTTGGGTTTAGCTTTTTCCAAGGTCTAAAACAAAATGTGTTAGCTATATTTACTTTCAAAACTTTCAGAATGCCACAGTTGCAATATTGCAAAGACTGTTCATCTCAGCAAAGTAAAGTAAAAGTAGCAACTGCTTTTGGTTTTTATTTTTTTATACTTATTTTTGTAAATGAGTTAATGTTTGGCAGGGGTGTCAAACATACATGAGCTGAACACAGTTCATGGAGGTGGGTCATCTGGCTCACTGTCTTTTTCTGGGGCTTCTCACTGAGGCTGTACCCCAGTTCCTGCCTGTGCTCTGCTTGCAATTGCAGGGCACCACCATGGGGCGGGGGAGAAGAAAAGGTGCTGGAATGTAGGAACAGGGGCAGGATTTCTGTTCATGAAGGGTTGCATCCCTGTAGCCTCAGTTCCCTTGTTATATTTGGCTTGCTGCAAGGAGAGGTGTATTAACCCCTTGACTGCTGCTACCCATGCCAACATCTCCCTCTGCACCAGCAGCTAGTCCCAATATCAGGATGAGGACCAGGGTGAAAAAACCTTACAGTTATACTTCAGGCTCACTCTGATTTTAGTTTGACATGCCTGATTTATAGAATAAGTATTTTTGGAAAAAAATATACTGGAATATGTATGTAATGTATTGCAATTTATTAACCTTTATCTCCAAGACTAAATGAATCTAAATAAGAAAGAGGATTTTAGAAATCCAAGTTTCACAGATATTGCAGTTGAAAGGCAAACAACATTCAAATAGATGACATTCTTTTCAAGAAATTATGCTGGAAAATTCATAAGAATTATGAAATAAAGCAAGCTGGGGAGAAAAAAAGTCAAAGAGTTTCCCTCTTATCCCTTAGATCAATAGGTTAATCAAAAGAATCTTAAATTAAGATGACATTGGAATGCCCTATAGTAATGAACTACTTTAAGATCTATACTATCTTAGCCAAAGACAAGATAAGTCCAGATCAGGCATTAGATGTAGCATATAACATTGATTATTTTTGCTGAGAGATAATGGATTCAGGTTAAATACATAGAAATCTGTAGGTAATCAGGAAGTAAACTATGACTTTGCTGTAGAACTGTTAAACCTCAAACTAATGAACATACAAAAGTGTCCTGATAGCCTTAAAATTATTTCAGAATAATATCTTTGGGCTAATTTCATAGAGCAATAATTGAGGCACATACTTGCCCAACTGCTTTATCCCCATGAAGGAACTTCTTTGTTATATCAAATAGAATTGGGAAATAGGGACATACTTTGGCTTTGATTTTGCAATTGGTAGTGCATGAGTACTCTCCTATAGAGTTCCCTGAATCAGTGATGCTCTGTGTAGCCCCAGTAGCTAAACAGCATACTAATATTGCAGGATCAGAACCAAAGAGTGTTTTGAGGATTCTGTTAACGTAATGGAAATATTAGAAAATATGCCTTAATGACTTAGGATATGTATTTTCTGCCTCCACAGAAATTCAGATATTACTACCAAGGAACAATCTCTACAACTCACTTGCTCCTTCTCTGTATGCGTTGCAAACTGAGAAAAGCTATGGGGTGGTTACCATTAGAGCAGTGCTGAGAGCACCCACTACCTCTGTCAAGAGCTTCCCAAGATTGAGATCCTGAGACTATCCCAAAGCATGCAGCAAAATGTGAGTACACACAGGGTGCATCTACATGAGATGCTTTACTGTGAAGTAGAGTAATTTAATACATGCACACCATTTACTGCACAGTAAATTAGTCTACTGCATAGCTGGCTACTCCCTGTCAATGCAGGTAGTAGATTTACCATGCAGCAGCTACTGTGCAGTAGTACAGATATAGACAGTTGACAGGCAGCAAATTGCTCCCTGTCAGCCCAAGCAGCAGGGGGCGGGAAAACTGTCCCCTGTCCCAGGCAGCTGCCTGCCTCCCAACTCCCTCTCGATCTACTGATTGGGGCACAGGGCTGGGATGCAGATGCTCGGAGCCCAGGCTTCACCCCAGTGTCCTCTGCTAGCCCGGGGCGGGCACATGGAGGAGTCTGGATAGCTGCTGTAGGGGGACAGAGCAGGGCAGCAGTATCACTGCACTGAACTGCTCCCATTAGGAGCAAATTTGCTTCTGTGGGCACACATGTAGACACGCTCCCGGGGAAAGTTTACTGCACCTTATTGTACTGTCCTGTAAGCTTAAAGTGCATTAATAGTGCATGTAGATGTGCCCACAGAGTTGCACACCTAGAAAGGGAATACATGGGCTGGGCTTGGTTTTTGGCAGTGATCTCAGGATCACTGTGGAGGCAATACACTAATTCCTTCCCACCCACCCCCCTTCCTAATGTCATGCTATTTTGTCTTACTGATCTAAAGCAGTCATGGTGAGAAATGATGAAAGCTTAGATAAACATTCCAGTGGTGCAAACATTTTGATGATGTTTATAGGGAGAAAAGACAAAAAAGGTCTGATTTAAGGATGCAGATAAAAAAAAGATGGAATGTTGTCTGAGGAATGGTCCTAGAAAGACACTTCTATTGTCCTTAGAGTTGTTCTGCCTGCAAAACACACCTGAAGAAGGCAGGGATGGTGCCACAGCTTGCTTTTTTCAATAACTGCATAGAGACCACTTTTAAATACATTAATATATATCACAGTTTGCTACATCAATGTGATAAAGTTGTAAGGGCTGAGTTATGGATGCCATTTCATTTAAATAAAAAGTAATTCCTAAAAAAAAAAAATCTATCCTTTGAAATATTATAGAGCAGTCCAATTATCAGAAAATTATTGGGCTGTAAGAAATCTGAATTGCCTCCAACATGCAACTGATGTATAAAATGCAATATTATTGCAACCCAAAATATGGCATCAATGAAGGAATTTAAAACTACAGGGAATAATTAGCATTTATCCTCTTCTAAGTTCATTTTCTTCTCTATTGATTTCTCTTTAAAGTATATAACCAAACATGTAGTAAAGATATAGTATAATGAACTAATCAAGGAGTATTATTTAATGTTACAGAATCTGGAATTTGCAAAATGGTTCTCATGACTTTATGGTTGTAGCAAATGTGTCGAGAAGACAATATGTGACTATCTTTTATTTGTTTAAGAAATGGGGAGAGTGGATATTTGTTGAACCACTCTGACATTTTTGTAATTTGCATAAAATAACTTTGTAATATTGAAATCTAGATGTCTTGAGCTGAGGCATCACATTGATAGGTACTGTACAATTTATTGTACTACCAAAAAGACAAAAATATACTTCCTGTGTTTAGGAGCACAGGCTGGGATAGCAAGATGGGTTGAATGACATTGAAAATACTTTACTACTAGTAGTTTAAATGATATAGAAATGATAGAAATTTCTTGGCACTTAGCCTTCCAAAAATATTCCATCTTATAGATTTAGGCTGGGATTTTCAGTGGATCCAAAGTGAAAGAGTTGTGCTGCTTTGTGTACCAGAGGTAGCGCACATAAAGTATCTTAGTGCCAATAATATTTTGGAGGTGGAAGGTACTTGACCAATCCATTCCCTATATCTGCCCTACCCCAGCTACAAAGTGTCTGTGGCACACTGGTGTGGTACAGCCCACTAAGTCAGACCCACTGTCCCAAATAATGTCTTAAAAATCAAAGTCACAGAAACTGGTGGCACTAAACACTGGGGAGAGAGTTTTACAGAGCGATCTAGATCACTTGCTCTCACTTGAACAACTTTCTTTTAAACATAGCAACATGCAGGGACATATATGTAAGAACAATGGATGTCAGTCATCTTTACCATTTCAATGACTTTATTTTTAAAGTCATTGATTCTTGGAGAGCCTTGGAAAATCAAACTAGATTACTTCTGACCTTAGAAATCTGGGTATGCTATAGATGCTACCATTTTTTTAGCAAAACTTTTCATGGGAAAGTTACTATTTTTCTTGTACTCTCTTCTATAGTCCATCTTACTAACAGCCACAAATGTATTTCTGGCCTTGCTGAACAGTGCACAAGTATAGTGGCATACTACATCACAAGTGAGGCGGGGAGGGGAGGCCCATAGCTTCAATAATGCATTTGATGGATCCTAAAGCAGTAGGAGAAAAATACTCTTCTCTTTTTTTATCCAAGGTAAGATATCTATTGAGCCAGTCATGGAGTCCAGTTGGTCAGTGATGTTACCTCTGCTTTCTAAACCCAGCAGTAGGGATTTCAGTTCTGTTTCTGTGAGAAAAAAGAAACCAGTTAGGATGTTTCCTATGCTTTAGTAATCTTAACTATACTCTGACAACATGAAGAGGCACATTCAGACAAGAGTTCCACATTAGAAATACAAGAGCTTTAAACTCTGATTTTTTTTATTTTTTTTAAACAGCTGTCTCATTGCAAACAAAATGTCAGACAACTATATGAGAATATTCAGTAGAACAGGGTGATGGGAAAACATCAGCAGGTAAATTACCTTTTAATGAAAGCACCCTTCAATAGAAATTAGAAGTGGACATAGATTATGACCTTTTACAACAGCAGTGAATATACATTATGTCTGAGAGTACAAAATGTTTGAAATGCATAACTATTTTTTAGTTTATTAAAAATTATCAAAGGCTTAGCATTAGTAAACAAGAGCAGCCTTACTCATTCCCCCTTCTCCTTGTCCATCCAAAGCACTTGCTAGCATTTCTTGCTAAAATTATAAAAGTCCATAATCATTATGCATCTTTTGATGAATCCATCATGGACACGGAACTATCATCAGCATCGCATGCAACATTAATGACATTTTTTTCCAACTCTTTATTCCAAAATGCCACTGTCATCACAACACTAATTTTATTCAATCATATCCATCTACATTCTAATAAAAATCCATCACAATTTATACACTATCACACAATTTATACACTATCAACACTTTTGGTGTGTAACCCTAGCCACATATGTTCTCTCATCAAATTACTTTAACTGCACTGGACAGTAGAAAAAAACACAAAAATCAAAACAGTGGGGTACCATAAAGATTTGAGCTATGGGATAGCATTAATGTTATGCATATTTATATCGACAATAAGTTACACAGTAAGTTAAAAAAAACCCTGAAAGATGGAAAATTCAGACAGTGGTTACAATTTACAGTTGTATAATTTCACCATGTTTCTTGCTGAAGTCCACAATCCAATTGGGAGGAAAATAATATTCACATTTAACAAAAATATTTTTTTTACCATAAGGAAATTTCCTTCTCTGGTCCACTATTTAGTTAACTCCATTGAAAAATTACTCTAACATTGGGATTTACTTATACCACAGTACAGAACACCTGTGTTATAATTACAACGTATAAACTACTGAAAATATTAATTTTGGTTTGAGGTGTGAAGTTATGGAGGCATTTAAAGTCAAGAGCTATAATTTCAAATACATGTTGTCGTGCTACAATTCACGAGGGTGAAAA
The DNA here is from genome assembly GCF_001723895.1 of Crocodylus porosus. Lineage (NCBI taxonomy): Eukaryota > Metazoa > Chordata > Crocodylia > Crocodylidae > Crocodylus > Crocodylus porosus. The sequence continues at coordinate 7,198,068 of NW_017728907.1, forward strand.
AGCACCACAGTGTTCTCTTACTCCCTTTCTCTGCAATTTTTTTCTGTCTTCTCTTTCACATTAATTTTTCTCCCCTACACTAGATACAGTTAAGATAGTGAGCACTAGCTCATCAGCCATGACTGACTATCCTAAAAGCGTGTGTATGCTTTTTAATAGAAATTCCCATTTGTCCTACTGTGCCTCCTCTGCTATTGAAAAGGTGAGGAATGAAGATTATGAATGAGCAACTCGATAGAACACATTAAAAGGAAAAGATTGAAGATAAATGAAATATTCTTATCCATTCTTGAATGTCTTACTTTACAGTGAAATTCTTTGCAATTCTTTTACACAAATTTTACAAATTAAATATGAGGAATTTTAAAAAGTTCAAAGTTTGGGGTCAGTTCAGGTAAATAGTCATGAGGTTAGAAGGATACTGAGAACCCACCTGAACTATCCAAATCGTCTGAGTTCAGTCTACAAAAAAAAGTAAATAAAAAGGATGGAAGGAAATTAATGTTCATAGCACATTTTCATGAGATTCCTTGTAACCTTTGCCTCCAGTTCTCAGGAGGAGACACCACTCAAACAACCTTTTTCTAGTACTCTGGGATATCTGTCATGATAATTTGAAAATATACAAGAAATGCTACCCTAGAAATAATATATTTCAGAATCATTTAAAAAATGAATGAAGACTGTGGGAATGTTCAGATTTGTTTCCTTGTTTGTGTTCATTCCTGTTTACAGCACTCATTGGGCCATCTTCAAATACTCCTGCCTCCCCTCCACCCTGGTTTTCATTTTTGGAGAGAAACAAAACAGCTTTGTATATCTTTTTGTTCCTAAGTAGTCAATATTTTTCTTAAAGTGTAAATGTTAAGAAAAATTCTCCTTAAAGGAGGACCCACAGAATCCTTCTTTTTGGCTGCAACCCTGATTAAAGCTGTATAGGCAAATATAATAAAAATGCTCATGCAATAAATAAAACCAATTGCAATTGCTTGCTTTCCCCCAATTGTTTTCTTATTATTATTCCCATATAGAAAGGTGAGTTGCTAATAGCACTTAATAGTGTTTTACAGTTGAGCTGCTGGTTTTCCATCTTCTTTGCATAAAATTGTAATCAGTTTGATTCCTGTGGAGTCTATCTAGGGAGCTCCAGGCATTTTTTTTCACATCGCAGTCTAAATTTCTCTTGTTCCTCTGATAAAAGATGCAAAGATAGGAAATCAGTCCTGCCAATTCCATTACTTCTTGTGTTCTTGCAAAGAAGCCAAAAATCTTACTAACTTGCCTATGGAGACTAAATTTATATCCTTGGGCAAAGATAAACAGAAAGAAAAGTGTTTGAGATTCATTATGGAACAGTAGGAAGTGATGTGGCTTTGTAGACAAGGCAGCTTCCATCAAATTAAAAGGATAAGCAGAGTCTTTTCCAAGCAAGCAAGAATTTCATGGATGTGAACCCAAGTGCACAACAGCTGTATTCCACAATAATGTTTCATAGTAAAAAAGGAAACTAAAAAAAGCAAGGGGAACATGTCTTTGGATGTCTAATGCTGTTAATAATAAATTATTGATTTATCTTTCTCTATTATTTGCAGAATTCATTTCTTGAATTACACCTGTAACATTCTTATTCATATGCTATATTATTAACCAGAAATGCATGTTATACTTATAACATCTGAGAAGTTAAAAGGTTATGCTCTGGTGAGTGACTCTCTATAAGGAGCTATTTCTTGAGTATATCCACTTATCATGGGTGACAGGGATCTCAAACTCTTTTACAAGAGAGATTTTTCTTGGTTTTTACCAGGATACTAAGAGGGAGCCAATCAGATTGTAAATCAGTCACATCCGTAAATCCCCCTGGAAAAAAAAATTATTCTGTATGGGGGGTCAGTTCATGTAATCCAAAGATAATGGAATTGTTCACATGCAAGTCAGAAGAGAGTTTGGCCTGCAGAATTCTCATTATTCATAGTGAAACATTCGAATATTATAAAAGCCTTAGTATGTCTGTCTTTCTGTCTGTAATGCTTTATTTGCACTCTGATTGGTTGTCTTGGCCACCGCTCCTGGCTGCCACATGAAATCTACTCTCCCACCCCAACCCTGTTCCTGGAAGGCAGCAGCAGCATGGGTTTGAATTGCGGGGGGGGGCACATAGGACCACACCGAAAAGAGCAGGGAGAACCAGAACTGAAGCAATGGCAGGAAGCGGGTCTGGACCCAAAGCAGTGCCAGGGAGAAGGGGGAAGGAGCCCAGGCCCAAAACAGTGGGTGGGGAAAGGAGGGAGCGGGCCTATACCTGAGGCAGTGGAGGGGAAGGGGGAGAACCGGACCCCGACCCAAGGCAGCCGGGGGGGTGTGGAGGGACGATGCAGGCCTCTGTCCCCACCAGTCCCTGTCCCGTCCCCCCATCATGCTTGATGGGCAATTTGCTAGTGATAAATAAAGAATCTACGTAAGTTTTCAGATCCTGGGATCAGTTTGCAGGACTGGCAGTTTGAAGGGACAACTTTTTTACTAGCAAAATGAGCCCTTTTTGTTTTAGTAGAGTGTGACTGAATGCAAGAATCTCTTGCATTCAAAAGTATGCTTAACTTTATTCCAACCATGCAGCTGATACAATAACACATTCTTACTGTTATTTTTTGGGGAGTGTTGGGAGTAACAGATTGTTACCCCCAACACTTCCAAAAAAAAATCCTTGATGTTCTGGAAATCATTAAGAAATCATATAAAATCCAAAGGAAGGTAATTTACTAAGTTATTTTCCAAAGCAAAGATATATAGTGGCTGTATCTACGTGAGATGCTGACTATGTTATTGCTTAGTTATTTAGTACTTGCATACACAACTACTAAATGACTGTGCACTAACCGAAGTTACTGAGCAGTAACGTCCCTGAGCAGCATTTTGGTGATGCTGACTGTGCAGTAGCTGGTTACTACTGCACAATAGCTGGTTACTGCTGCAGAGTAGCATCACTTCACACTTCATGCCACCTGATGCTACTGCACAGTAGTAATGAACTACTGTGTTGAAGTAAAGAGCTACTGTACACTCAGCATCTCATGTAGACATGGCCACTAAGTTGCAACTCCCCATGACTTAATACAACCATAGAAAGCACGATTTCCCCTAAAAAGTTGGGAGGGGAGGCCTAATGGTGGGAAGGAAGACAAATATCCCAGTTTAGTACCTTGCAATCCCAAACCAACAAAGGCCTAAATACAAAATAAAATTAGGCATGTGAATAAATGTTAACAAAATATCTGACAACACAGCATTTGAAAACTGATGTCAGTATCTGTCATCACAAATGTTACTAAGCATTCAGAGATATCAGAAATTTAGGAATAAAAAAATGGGGAGGGGAGAGTAAGCTTTTTTTCCAAATTATTTTCATGTGTGAAATAGGAGATACAAGAAAAAGATATTTAATAAAAAATACTTTATAATCCATAGGAGACTTCAAGTACTTTTGTAGGGGTTTATTATTTTATGTTTCCCCTCTAGATGAGAAATTAATGAGAACTGTAATATTAGCTTTTAGATCAAACTCACATTGCATTGCTTCAAGTTCTTGAAGCCTGCTGTGATAAATTGAGTTTATTTAATAAGAAAAGTTCTAGGCATTACTCTTCTACATCAAACATGAATATTAAATTTGCACTTTCATTGTACTGGGTGTAACACATTCTATAAAGTGTTCTTTGGTAAAGGAATTAATTGAGAAAATACCTCATTTTGTGGGTGACTGGTATGATCATTTGAGGTCATTTAATAGGAAAATTTACCCACACCAAATGAACCATAATGATACAGAAAAAGAATATTTTGTTATGGAAAATGTGGTGCAATACATCTTTTTTTTTCCACTCCCCAATTACTTTTTCCTCAAAGCTGAAATATTTAGGGAACGACTGCCCCGAGAGCTTGTAATCTAATATTTCACTTCTAACCTGGACCCAATAATATCAATAGTGTAGAGCAGACCTGTCCACCTTCAGAACAGCCAGAGGCTGTGTGTCTCATGGGCCCCTGGATCTCATGACATAGTAGGCTTCACATTGTGCTGACAGGGATACCCTCCTCTGGTGAGCTATGCCACTGGTTCAGTATCATAACTAAGGGTGGACAAGCATGGCACCTGCTCTAGATATTAAGTTAAGGGAGCCAAAATCACCCCTGTTCCATTCCCTGGCAGCATACTTATGCCAGAAACTTCAAAACAGGCCTTGGCTATTGCTGCTGCTACTGCTGCTTTAAGAGTAGTAATTAGGGTGGGCAGAGCACATGATGGTAGCAACAGTAGTTCAGCCAGGAAATGTTCAGGAGTTCCCAGCAGGGGTCAGACTTCTGCCCCCTCCCCAGGCCCCTGGTCTCAGAACCTACACCCCCATCCTCACAAGTCACATGTCTTCCTCCACTCCTCTTAAAATCTGTGCATGCCCCCCTTCCCCACTTTCCTGAAGGGCTTGTCCCAGGCACCTATGCTGCTTGTTATGCCATTGTGTTGGCAAACTCTCCCTCACCAAAATGAAAGCTCCCTGGACCTCATTGCTAGGCCATACTACCCCACCCATAGAGGTGGGAGCAGGAAATAGAATCTGGATGAAGGAGGGTGACTCTGGGCGCCTGGATGGCAGCAGCAAGAGGAGTAAAGGGGAATGGCATCACAAGTGGAGAGCCTTGCTATAGACCTAAGACATGAGCATCAGACGTCTTTCTTGTCACCGCTGGATGAGTTTGATTACCTGTCTTTTTTCTAGAAGAAAGTTGTTTAATAATATGAAAGGAATAATTTTGATCAGGGCCCAGCCCTGTGCACTCAAAGGTATTATGGGGATGGAAAAGAAAAAGGCATGTTGAGTGTGGAGCCTCGAGCATGAATTTCACTAGGTTAATAGGCTTTCCTAGATTCACTTCCCACGAGAAATATCAAGGAAGGTATAACTGAAAGGGAACTAACAAGGGCATGTAGTCCAAACTCCTGCTCAAGAAATAATTGTCCATGACACCATCCTAGCCACATGTTTGTCCAAACTGCTCTTGGAAATTTCCAGGGATGGAAGTTTTTCTATGTATCCCACTCCAAAGCATGACCACCCTCATAAATCAGAAAATTCTTTCTAAACTCCAACCTAAATTTCCTTGGCTTCAGGTTGAGTCTATTGCTTGTAGTTGTGTCCCTCTGGCCAGAGGAAATCCTATCTCCATCTTCTCAATAATTGCTCTTTAGGTGCTTGAAAACTGTTATCAAAGCCTCCATCATTCTTCTCTTCTCCAGACTAAATAACTGTCTTCCTAGCACACTAGTCATTTTTATTGCTCTCTGCTAGACTCTTTCACTTCGAGTGGATTGAGTTCATTCAGAAAGAAGGATGACATTTTCTTTATATGAAATTACAATATGTATTTACCAAAACATTGACTGAAGGAGAACTGCAGAACGAATCAAGTTCATCATGAGAAGTAAGCTAATATATACGCTTGTGAAATCATAAATATCCTTAGAAATGTATAGATTTTAACTTATTAAACAAATATTTTCTTGAAACTTAAAAAAGCTGCAGGTGCTGTTTTCCTTGATCCACCCAGTTTTGGGCTATGGGCTGAGGAGCGAGAGGAGGATCGAAGCAATGAACCAAAGACTGCAGTGCTGTTGTCATCAGGAAGGCTTTGGCTTCCATGACCACAGTCCGTTCTTTGGTGAGAGAGGCAGTGAGCTGCTGGGAAGGGACAGCCTCCACCTCTCCCCACTGGGGAGGAAGCTCTTCTCAGCCACACTGATTCATAGATTCTTAGATTCATAGACATTCAGGCTGGAAGGGACTCTGCAGGATCACCAAGTTCAGCCCCCTACCCCAGGGGCAGGAAGTCAGCAGGGATCATATGATCCCAGCAAGATAAGCATCCAAATATGTCTTGAAGATGTTCAAAATGGGTGCTTGACCCACCTCCAGTGGCAGTCTATTTCAAACCTTGGGGGCTCTGACAGTAAAGAAGTTCTTCCTTATGTCCAGCCTGAATCAGTTGCAGTGGAATTTGTAAATGTTCAATTTTGCCATCTCTTGGGGCACTCTGGTAAACAGACATTCCCCGAGGTCCTGGTGAACACCCCTGATAAACTTATAGGTGGCCACCAAATCACCCTTGAGCTTGTGCTTTTCCAGGCTGAAGAGTCCCATAGGTCTCAGCCTCTCTTCATAAGGTCTGTTTTCCTGACCTCTGATCATGCACGTAGCTCTCCTCTTCACTCTCTCAAGCTTCTAGACACTCTTCTTGAATTGTTAAGTCCAAAACGGGATGCAAGCATTTTGCTTGCTTTACTAGCCGCTGCATCACATTGAAGGCTCATGTTCATCTTGTGGTCAACCATGACCCCCAAGTCCCTTTCATCTGTAGTGCTAACCACAGTAGCACTGCCAAGCCTATAAGCATACTGAAGGTTTTTCCTCCCAAGGTGGAGAACCTTGCATTTGTTGGTGTTAAATACCATCATTGTCGGCTGGTCAGACTGGATGACCTGCTCCACCAGGCTTTAAACTAAGCCCTCCAGGGAATTAGGGGACTACCACCACTGCTGGGCTGCTGAGCAACCCTTGAAAAGCCAGCAGGCCAAGGCACTTAAGGAAGCCCACCTCTGCCCCAGCCCTGGAAATAGATGTAGGTAAGGCAAGGGCCCCCAAGGGGGCACTTGCATGCCTGTGCACAAATGTCAGGAGCTTGGGGAATAAACAGGAGGAACTTGCCATCCTGCTTAACACAAATAATTATGATGTCATAGGGATAACAAAGACCTGGTGGGACTCCATCCATGACTGGGCCACAGGTATAGATGGCTATACTCTGTACAAGAGTGGATAAAAGGGGCAGAGGTGTAGCTCTCTGTATCAAGGAGAGTTACGTGTCCCTGCAAGCTGACATTGGCACCCAGGGTGGATGACTGGAGACCCTCTGGGTTAAAATCCGGGGGGAACAAAGCACAGGGGACACAATGGTGGGAGTCTACTACAGACCTCCCACCCAGAATCAAGAGCTTGACCAGGAGTTCGCCAGGCAATTGGCTGAAACCACATGCTCCTGGTGCATGGTTGTCACGGGAGACTTTAACTACCCAGCCATCTCATGGGAAGAGCGCTCAGCCAAATCTGAATGGTCTCAAAGCTTCCTCACATGCATGGATGAGCTCTATCCAAAGGGAAGGGGATTTCAGGAAGAGTGGTTGCTCCTCAAGGGAGCAATCCTGGATGCACAAGCTAAGTCTATTCTGTCTTAGAGGAAAGGCAGCAAAAGGGCACAGCACCCCCCTTAGCTCTGAAGGGAACTAGCAGTCCTCCTACATCTAAAAAGAAAGATCTACAAATGATGGAGGATGGGATACACCTCCAAAGAGGAATACTCTGCACTGGTGTGGACCTGCAGGGAATAAATCAGGAAAGCCAAGGCTGTAACAGAACTCCAACTAGCTACAAGTATCAAGGACGATAAAAAGTTCTATTTTAGATATATGGGGAGCCAGAGGAAAAGCAAGGGCAACATTTGGACCCCTGCTAAACTAGATGGGACAGCTAACAACTGATGCCCAGAAAAAAGCCAAGTTGCTAAATGGGTACTTTGTGGCAGTCTTTCACGAGTCCCATGGGATGCCCCTGCCCATTATGGGACAGGGAGGTCCAGATGAGGGAGATTCCTTACCCTCCATCAATGCTGACCTCATGAAGGCACACCTTGAGAGGCTAGACACCTTCAAGTCAGCCGGCCCTCACAGTCTACACCCCAGACACTAAAGGAGCTAGCTAGCATCATAGCTCAACCCATGCCCAAAGATTGGAAGAAGGCCAATGTGGTACCTATCTTCAAGAAAGGGAGAAAAGTGGATCCAGCAAATTACAGGCCCATCAGCCTGACATCTATCCCGGGGAAGATCAAAGAGGCCATAGTCAGTGGACTGGCTGATGGCAACATCCTGAAGGATAGCCAACATGGGTTTGTTGCGGGTAGGTCTTTCTTGACCAATTTTATTTCCTTTTATGTCCAGTTGACTGATCACCTGGACAAGGGAGAGGAGATTGATGACATATAACCTGACTTTAAAAAAGCCTTCGATCTGGTATCCCATGATCACCTCTTGGCAAAACTGGCCAACTGCAGCCTCGGGTCTGCCATGATCTGCTAGCTGGATAATTGGCTCCAAGATCAGACCCAGAGGGTGGTGGTTGATGGAAGTCAATTGGCATGGTGCGCTGTGACCAGTGGGGTCCCTCAAGGTTCTGTCCTTGGATATATATTATTCAACATCTTCATTAATGATGTGGACATTGGAGTCAGAAGCGGACTGGCCAAGTTCCCTGATGACACCAAAGTTTGGGGTAAACCGTCCACACCTGAGGACAGGAGGGTGATCCAGGCTGACCTTGACAGGCTCATAATCACCTCTTAGCAAAAGTGGCTAACTGTGGCCTTGGCCACACTACGATCTGCTGGCTGGTGAATTGGCTCTATGATAGGACCCAGAGGGTGGTGATTGATGGAAGTCAATCATTGTGGTGCTCTGTGACAAGTGGGGTCCCCCAAAGCTCTGTCCTTGGGCCAATACTATTTAACATCTTCATTAATGATCTGGACATTAGTATCAGAAACAGAACATGCTTATAGGCTTGGCAGTGCTATGCTGGCTTGGACTACAAACGAAAGGGACTTGGGGTCATGATTGACCACAAAGATGAACATGAGCCATCAATGTGATGCTGTAGCTAGTAAAGCAAGCAAAACACTGACTTGCATCCATAGATGCTTCTCAGGCAAGTCCCAGAATGTCATTCTCCCATTGTACTTGGCCTTGGTGAGGCCGCAGCTGGAGTACTGCATCCAGTTTTGGGCTTCGCAATTCAAGAAGGATGTGGAGAAGCTTGAGGGAGTCCAGAGAAGAGCCACGTGCATGAACAGAGGTTAGGCAAACAGACCATATGACAGGCTGAGAGCCATGGGGCTCTTCAGCCTGGAAAAGCACAGGCTCAGGGGTGATCTGATGGCTTCCTATAAGTTTATAAGGATCACCAGGATCTGGGGGAACATTTGTCCACCAGAGCACCCCATGTGATGACAAGGTTTAACAATCATAAACTCCTCCAAGACCGTTTCAGGCTGGACATAAGGAAGAACTTCTTTACTGTCTGAGTCCACAAGGTCTGCAATAGCCTGCCATTGGAGGTGGTTCAAGCACCTACTTTGAATGCCTTCAAGAGAAATTTGGATGTTTATCTTGCTGGGATCCTATGACCTTTGCTGACTTCCTGGCCCCAGAGCAGGGGGCTGGATTTGATGATCTTCTGAGGTCCCTTCTACCCCTAATGTCTATGGAATCTATGAAATTTCATCCAAAAGCATCCAAAACTACCATCTTAAGTTGATGGTTTAGGGGTCATATTTTGGTGACAGTGGAATTCTCCACATGTTCACTAATGTGCCATTGCTATTGTGCATTTAGCACCTCTAATATGAGGTACTACATAAATGCACAGCATCTGGCACTAATGTGCAGCAGCAACAGCATACAGTCCTTTTCTGTCACTAAATGTGCAGTAGATTAATTCTGTCTTTTGCTGTATTGCACTAATGCACAGTAGAATTAACCTTATTTGTGTGAATGTGTATGAATGTGTATTAATCTGTTTGCCTTCAGAATGCAACAGAGACATTACAAACATCCAAATACTTACAGTTTTCTAAGACTTTTTGACATTCATTTTCACAGGAGTGTATTAATTTTGGGTTTCCATTCTGAACATGGTTACCTTAAAAGGGGAGGAGGGGTACTTAAAATGAGTGGACACCTTGGACATATTGGCTAGGGACAGACATTCAAAAAGTCTGAGCCTGAATTGATACAATCTTTGCAGGTTAGTCTAACCTGTCTAGATTGAATCAGTTTGCAATTGCATAGACATTCCCTCCTGACTGAAGAAATGCAGGCACATGCAGTGGCTCAGGCTAGAAGTGGGAAGGTAGGGGCACTAAAGCAACCCTCCTTTCCCTTCTGTGGTGCATAGCCAGACCCCAGCAGGACCTCTGATTAGGGAGGGGTTTATATCCCCACACCGCCTGCACAGTTCCAGGCTTTTCCCCATTTGCTGTTCAAGGGGTAGAAGTGTTGCCAGACCCCATCCCCTGGCTAGCACTCTGAGGCAAAGTGGGGAGAGGGGTATGCAGTGCATGCTTCTGTTGATGATACTGAGCTTTCCAATCTCCCTCTGCACTCTGCCTGCTTCTTCACAGTGCCTGCAAACCTCACAGGCGAGGGAGCCAGCAGAGAGTTGATAACATAGCGTTTATCTGCCCATCGGTAAAACAAGAGCCTCTCTCATTAGTTCATGCTCTTCTTAAAACAGCTTTTTCAAGGAAGGAATGGAGAGACATTACAAGCTGGCCTATTGATTAGCTCCAAAAAGCTCTAAGTGGACACTGTTCTGTCTGTCCATCCTAGTGAAATTTGGGGACATACACAGGCAGACACCTTTCAGCATTAACTAGGACATACCTAGGGTACATGGGTCTGGGGTCCATGCTGTGGGAGATGGGAAAGTGGGAGGGGGAGATCTCTGCTTCAGCAGCGAGCAGCAAAGGATGAGGGTTGTGGGTGGCAGGAGGAAGCCAGGCAGACCCTGCTGTGCCTGCAGTCTCCACCAGAGCTCTGGCTAGGGAGCAGAAAGGTGGGCCAGCCCTGTTCTCTGTAGCGGGTAGCATAGCCCAGCCCAGGGCTGCAAAGCATCTGGGATGCTGGGGGACTCTGCTTTAACTTAAAACAGGAAGGGGTCTGGAACAGACATTGCATAAACCAGTTTGACCCACATCAGTTAAGTTTGATTCTACGTTCAACCTGGTTTATCTTAAACCAGTTTCCACCATTTGAAAATGATTTATGTGCACTGAACTTACAATTTTTTTTTTTTTTTTACAGGTTTAAAGCAGTTTCTGATCACTTAAACCAGTTTACATGTAATGTCTGAACCTAGCCACTGAGATTTGGGCCTTATTGGAAGATCCATTACTCTTAGGGTGTATTTTTTTTTTAAATCAAGGAGAGTTGTAGGTTACTTCTGGAGATAGTAGCTGTTAGATTCTCTTATACGAGATGTAAGGAGACCTCATGTCCTTCTGCTATGAATACACCTGCAATGTATTTTGCATGCAGGGAAAAACTCATTTATGAACAAACCAGGTGCAGCATAGCAAGAATTTTTAGAACATGTAGCCCAACTGCTTTTCATTTCCATATAAATTAAACATGTTTCCTTTGGTTTTTATTTGGATCTTTACAATTTATTGTGTTTGCAAATAGATATTCATTTCCCTGCTCAATCTAGTCTAGATTACTGCCATGCATTCTACAGGATTATACCCTTAGATACCACTGAAACTGTATCTGGAACAGAATGCAGTTGCCCACCTGCTAGTTAGTAGTGACGAACATCAGAAACTACACTAGTTCTGTATCCATATCAGCTGCAGTCTTGCAACTGGCAAGAGCTAGGCAGAAACTGTGGAGAGCTGCCACTGAAGCAATTTTCTAATTATATTGACTAATTTGCTCTAAGTATGTTCTTGCCACTCTGAGCAAGTAATCTTAAAATGATGATACTGTTTTTCCCTTATTGTGTTGTAACCCAACCTACTGCCAGTTTTCTTCCTCCTTTACCTCAAGGTAGGTCCCTAAATATATTAATGTTAATGTGCTAGCAAGGATTATGAAATAACTTTCTATGTGTATGGTTCCAGAAGCTTCTGGTTTTATGTACGTTTTTAGATCAAATAGTTGATGAGTATTAATAGATTTGGAGATTCAAAAAATTGTCTGCAAACGAACTTTGGCAACTCATCACTCAGTACTTGACAAAGCTCCATTGCTCCTTGCAAATAATAGTATTCAGGAAATAGAAAGAAAAGCTTGAAAGTTTTCAAGAATTTAGCAGGATTGATTTAATTATTTCATCTAAGTGCCATTATATTTACTGGCTTTGATCAGTAATGTGGATCAAGGACAGAATAAATTATTCCTCAGAGGGTAACTCATCATTTAACTGTCATTTATGTGCAAGCATTGAAACTCAATTCATGTCAACACATACAAGACTAAAACGCACAAAAAATCTAAAAAAAATTAGATTGAAGATCTTTGTTACAGAACATATGGTGTGCACTAAAAGTTTTCTGAGAGTCCTCTTTTGCTGCCATTGAAATTGGGAGCACTGGTGCATCTGGAACACTTATAAAACTGTACTTTCACCCTCTTGAAACGTGCTATCAGTTAATGTCTACTAGGTCCATTTTCTATTTACAATAAAAAAAATTATGCATATGACATACATTAAAAATGTATTGTATGCATAAAGAATACACCATTGCTTCTCAAAGCAGGAAAATAACAGAAATGGAGAGGGATACACAAATATCAAAGATTACAGCAAGCTTTAAGGATATTACTATAAATATATTACTTTTAGACTCAATCCAGATAGCTGCCATAAAACAAGTCACAGAAGTACCACACCTCAAAGTAAAAGTGTCTTCTGAATTATACTTGCCCAAGAAGTAGGATGAATCAAATTTAACATGAGTCTTAACCACAGTGTTTTGGTATCTCAGTTCAGATCAGAAATTACCTGAATCTGATTTTAGGCTTTCTTTACACATCAGTTTCATTCACTTGTGACTAGCAATCAATAAAAATAGACTGATGGAAAGAACCCTAGCTGTATAGAAGGAAAGTGGTGATTTTCATTGGTGGCATTTTGAATCTGAGTCAAGGTACACCAGTACAAATTACAGCTTTCCTTGTCTTCCTTTGGGAATGTCAGCAGTTTAGCTCCAGTGCTCCCTGATTGATGGTTAAATCAGGACTAAACACAGGTATAGAGAAGGTCTCTGTTACATTCATTTGCACCCCTCTAATTCCATTGGCTTTGGAATTAATTCCGATCTACACTGGTATAAATGAGGTCAGAATCAGAGCCAAGAAACACCTTGAACAGGAAGCTGGAATACCCACATAATTACTTTTCAGGGTAGAATTGCATTTTACATCCTATTTATTTTTTAGTATTCTTTACATTGTACTACTTATTTCCCTTGATTTAGCTATGTAATTACCTTTCAGTAATGGCAACAGCAGATGTGTTTTCTACTTTCTTCTGAGGCAGTGCTCATTTTGGCAGTTACAGTAATTGCATGTTACTGAGACCCAGAACACTAGCCAGGGAAAAAAGGGAAAGGAAAAGTACAACAATATTTCAGCTCATAAACCAGTTTCCTTATAAACTTTCCTTTTGACAAAACAAAATTGTGAGGGAAAGAACAAAAGGTATTTGAAAATAAAGACCCTTTTTCACTTAAAAATAATTAAAAAGGGGAAGAATAAAATGAAATGCTCTTCATAATCATAACTTCTAAAAAGGTTCAGGTTTTGTATGTGTTTTGGGGGGGCAGAGGAGGGGGGCCTTTTCTTATTGTTGTTGTATATGTGTGTGTGTGGGGGGGGGGTAAATGGCATCTAATTTCCATAGTAATTTACTTGATAATCCTACTGAAAATCTCATTCATAGTACATCCATATCTCTGTCCCTACGAACAAGAAAAAGAAATCAACAAGATATGAAAAGTCCTTTCGTTAAGTGTAGAGTTCAAACTAAAAGTCAAAAGTAAATAAATAAAGATACCTGCATGTGTTTTAAAACTGTAAATTGAAAATGAATCAAAACTGGAGTGCAATATGTGTCCATGAACAAAGAGACACTCAGAAACTAGATAGCTTAGGTAACTAAATAGGAGTCTAGCTGCACCCTGTAGACCTCAGTGGGTGTGCCTACACATTCATTAATGCACAGTGCCTACTAAGCATTAAATTTATAATCAAGTACTAAATAAATGCTCGGTAGGCTGCCATATGGCACATTAGCATGACCACACACATTGCATGATGCTTAATATGAAATAGACTACTGCACATTAGTTTATTAACACAATTTTTGCTGTGTGTGCTAATGCACAGTAGAATTAGTCTGCTGTGTATTAATCATCATGAGTGGATGCGCCCAGTGTAGGCTAATTTATTCTGCAGAGAAAACAAAACTACTTACATAAATAAGACTTGCAGAATTATGGCCCCAAAATTAAGAGGAGAATTAGGGTCTAATTCAGAATTGGATTCAAAGACTTCTTTAGGTCCTGCAGGGCATGTCTACATGTGCATTGCTGTACTTTAGTTAATGAACATTAAATCTAGTATCACCATTGTGAGATACTAGAAAAATGCACATTAATCTGTTTTACTGCACATTAGCTAAAGAGCAAATGGTGCTTATACACAAGTGCCAACACTGCTCTAACGCGTTGCAATTCCAGCATGGTAATTGCCACACTCCAGCAGCCTCCTGCTTCTTGTATATCAGTGTCTTCATGCTTAAAAATGGTGGTGGGGCACTTGGACTAAATCTTGTTGAATGAGCTTTCATTCAAGAGCCCCTGCCACAATTTTTAAGTGCAGGGATAAGGATGCAGGAGACATGGCACTTTAATTACAGCAGCTCTCAGAACCACCCTAAATAAAGCGTCACCCCCCCCACCTCCAGAATATGTGTAAAAGTGCCCATGGTTTTTAAGTGATGCTTTAATGTGCATTAAAATAGGCTAATGTGCATTAATGCACATGTATAGATGCACCCAGTGAGTACCCAAACCACGAGATGATAAACTGGTATTTTCTCTTGCTTCATCTCTCCAGCCCAGTAAATCTTTTTTTTTTTCTTTCTATGAAATGAAGTAAGTGAACAAGTATGTCCATTTTAAATGGTGTAATGCCTGGCTATCAAGGGATCAGTGGTATAACTATGTCATGACCATTGGGACAGTTGTTCTGGCTGCCAACTTTTGAGGGGGATGCAGAAAAAAACCCAGCTGCCACCATAGGCCTACAATCATTCCATTGGCACCAGAAGGAGCAACCAGAAATCACAACTGTCCTTTTGTTTGCTAGCTGCCCTGGGTGCCTGGCCACACCATTACACCTCTTCCAGGAGTCTTGCTGAATCTTCTTAGGCAGGAGAAAGAATTGTATGTCAGGGTTGCATGCACTAAGTGAGGGCTAAGTTATCACGTAAAGAAGGGGAAGCAGAATAAATTAAACCACAGGAGGTTCTGTGCTTTTGCATCTGATTCTGGTACCAGTGACAGCCTATGAGCAAGTGTTCAAATGACCTGAATCAGGTTAGGCAGCTTATTTTGAGCCATCTAAACCTGAATCAGGTTCTGTGTTTGCATGGGCAGCTGGAGGTCAATGAGCTTCAGAGTCTGAGAGTATTAGGGGGTGGTTCCCTCTCTGCTGCAGGGCTGGAGGAATGGCTGATTGCTGCTGCCTTCTTCTCCCAGGGCCTTCGAGGCTCTTCAGAGGGGTCTGTCTGCTCCCTCTGCTGCGTCAGCTCACCCCAGCTCTTCTTAGACCTCCTGCGTCATTCCTCGGAGTCACTGTCAGCAGCCCCCACACTGGTTCAGCTGTTGCTTTTATCCCCTCCGGCAGTCCCTCCCTGGCTTGCAAACTGGCCAACGAGCGCTCAGGGTGGTGGGCCCCCAACCCCGGCCATCCCCCTTACATTCAAATCCGGGGATTGAAAACTCCTTCTTTCAATTGACTTCTCCTTCTCCACAGGGCAGGGCTCTCCTGCTCCACCCTTGTGGTTGCTCAGAGTTCACTGGCACTGTTTCTAGCCCAGGGTAAGTATCTCAAGCCAATCTAGTGAGCCCACATTGGCCATCTGTTACAGGTGTATATGTGTTTCAGTGTTTGCAGCACTGGTGTCTATAAGGATAGCTAACTCCAGACCCCCACAAACATAAATATTAATAATTAAAAATAATCATGACATATTTTCAAATGTTCCTTAAAAGCAAATATAGTTTTGTTAATTTGAAAACCATTTCAGCACTGGGGGAGAGTTAATTAGGGAGGTACCTGGACAGCTGCTCTAATGAAAACACCTAACCATTACATGCATTAAGCCCCCATGTTTTTAAAAAAGGATGTGGGAGGCTTTATCTAAACCTTATTCAATGAGGTTTGATAAAGCACCATGTGGCCATTTTGAAATGCATGGAGTTTATACACATGATAGAGAAGCCATGCTATAGCATTCTAATTAGAACATAGAGTGAACTCAGTTAATTGAGTCTGTTCTGATATGTTATAATTTGGACATGAAACTGCATGTGTATAGGCAACAATACCCCTAAGAAAAAATATACTGACCCATCTCTCAAAGGTATAATAGCACATGCTGTATGCTCTATAGTTCTCTACATTTAAAACAAATATCATTTTTAATGGAAAACAGATTGAAGGCCAGGACCTCATCTGAGGGACTTCATGGAGGACTACTTACTTTGATCCTCGCCTATTCCATTATCAAAAAATGTGCACAGAATCTGACATCATGGAATTAGTAGGATGTGTTATTTTCCCTTGGTGTGTTCCACACTCTAAACAATGAGTGATCAGGCAAAGCAGTTGTGGCCTGATTTCCAATCATAAATTCAGAAATGTATCTTATAAAGATTATGAAATCTGCCACTTTTATAGTGCAGAATATATTTCACATATATTTAAATTCTGACTGTATAACAGATCAACAAATTAAAAAAGGATTTCAATTATATTAAAAGAGCTTCAGAGTTTGTGCATGGTGTTGAACTAACAGCACTGGAAAATACAGCCTTCTACTCAGAGCTGGCCTCAGGGAAAATAGCACCCTGGGCAAACTTGTATTTTGGCACTTGTATTTTGGCACCCTCCCACCGGCACCCTTGCCAAGTCACCAATGCTGTGTGTTTGGGGTGTGTGCAGGGGATTGGGGTGTGGGTGTGTGTACAGGGAGGGGTGGGGTGTGTGTGGGGGGTGTGCATGCGTGAGGAACACACATGCCTCAGCAGCTGGGGGTGGTAGGGGATCCCATGGGCTACTGTGGGGGCAGCGTGTGTCCACTCACCTGAGATGCTGGCCTAGTGCGAGACAGCAGGACCAGGAAGAAGTGGAAACTCAGTAGTGTGGCAGGAAGGGCAGGTGAGCAGGCAGCAGGCAGGGCTACCCACATAGGAAGCCCAGCCCCAGTGGTATGCTGCTGCCACTCAGAGCTACCCTAAAGCTTGGCATTGGTCGTGGTGGCTGGGGGATGCTGCAGCTCAGTCTCCAGCCCCAGCAGGTCAGTGTTGGTAAAGCCCTTTGCACATAAGCTGGAGTCACCTAGCTGTACTCCTTTCTTGCTAGGCACCATGGCCTTGCCTTTGTTTTGGCCTTGGGCACCCTCTCCCCAGCCTGTCACCCTGCCTGGCAACTGCTGCCACCACCAGTGAAACTCTTCTGAGTGGTGAGCTCCTGACTGCTGCTGCTGCCTCTGCCACCCTCACTGTTCCTGGCCCCTGCCTGATCCTGACTGCCTCAGATGTGGGAGGAGGGGGAGAGCAGCAGGGCCCAGGACAGTCCTGGGCACTTGGGGCACTCCAGATCATAAGTGGATCCTGGTGAGAGCTGCTTCATGTACAAGCAGGCTGGTGGTGGCAGGAGGTGGGGTTTAGGTCTGGGTGCAGCTGCAAAAGGCTGAGCTGAATGAGTGCTGGCAGCAACCACTTCTTGCTGCTCCTGCCCAGGGTGTTTTATGTTGCTGCCCCAGACAGCTGACTCCAAGCAGCTCCATGTGTGGCTGGAGGAGGGGTAGGCCACACTGCTCAACCCCCAGGATTAGCTGCTATCAAATTGCCGCAATGGCTTCATCTGGCACAAGCAGCAAGTAGGGTAGTACAGGGTGTGTGGGCACATGTGTGTGTGTGTGGTGCTTCCCTGACCATAGTGCTTTCGGTGGTTGCTCATGCTATGTACTACTAAGTCTGGTTCTGTATCTGCAGAACCACAGAACTGATGTTATGTCAGCCATGAATGACCTTCTCTGTACCGGCACACCAAGCTCCATCATTACAGAGGTGTAAAGGTAGTTCATTCTTTTTTTTTTCCCCACCCTTTTGTTGTCCTGTGGGGCCAGGCCAAATCTCAGGATCTCAAAATTGTGCTGTTAGATGGGAGGGTGTGACACAATTGCACATCCACACACACACAAAAATCAATTAGGTGCATGCACACACTTTAGGCACGTATACGCACACTGCCAACTCAGGCACATGCACATCCAAAATTAGTGCACACCTATCACCAAATTAAGCACATACACACTATACATACCAAAAATTAAGCATAATCAGTTGTCAATACTTGCACACCCAATACACATACACAAACACGCACTTTCATGGCTTTGTGTTAACCCTAGTGGGTGTTTGGGGAAACTTGGTGCTTGAGGTTACTGAAAGTCAAGTGGCCCCAGGGTTACTTGGGGTCACCTGGTGCTGGCGTGGAAGCAAGGGAAAAAGCCCCGTGGTAAGGAGGAGACAGCCAGGAAACAGAGAAGCAGAAAGTTGGGAGATTGGGCCAGGAAACAGGGAGACAGAAAGCTGGCAGATTGGAAACAGATAAGTGGTGGCGAGGAGGACACAGCCAGGAAACAGAGAGGCAGAAAGCTGGAAGACAGCTGGGAAATCAAGGAGGAGGGTCAGGAGGTCAATAAGATAAAAACCCAACTCAGGGTTTCAAAATAACAGGTTTATTAAACAGACAACACACTACACGGCCCCATGAAGTTATTGGTTCCTACACACACATACACAATGGTAGCAGGAGAGAAAAAGTCTTGGTAGAAGGATTGAAATCAAGGTGTGTAGGGACAGAGTCCAGGTCCTTTGCTTGTGGAAGGAAGGTAGGTGATAGCTACCTATCCTGGGCTGGGAGTTGATCCTCGATGGCCAGTCAGGGTCTTCTCCAGCAAGGTGTTGTCCAGAGGGGGTCACCGGCAGGGTCTCTAGGTAGATAGGTGGTGTGGCTTAGTGCTGGTCCAGAAGGTGAGGGTATCCCACTGGGTTTATCTTCACTACCCCTTTTTATAGGGGCAGACCTTCTATGACCCTAGTGGCAGGGGCAAGCCCAGGCAAGGGTCAGCCCTGGTGTACTGAGTATGTGCACTCTAGGCAAGGACGTGCAGTTCCAGGTGTCTGTGTTGAAATAGTGGGTTGGCTGATTTCTGTAGGGTCTTTGTCTTTCAAATTCCTGGGTGAGTCATGGAAGGGAATGGTCTGGTCATTGAGCTGGTGGTCTAGTCGTTTTGTTAATTATTCAGTAGAGGCCTGCTACCATTGTATCTCAAGCACCCTCATTCATCCCCATTCATTCAGGAACCTATGTACATGAGACTGGCTAGACATGAGTCATAGGTTACACCCAGGCAGAGGAGGACACAAGATGGAGGTTTGACATACAAAATAGAAACTTGACATACCTTGACATTACTTATGCTAATTTACACGTGTAGGCCTAAATCATGTAGTGTCAATAGAAAAAACAGTAAAAATCAGTAAAACAGTATAAACATAATAATTATACAATATAAAACATTGGATCAAAGAAGAAGAGAGAAAAAAAAATTGCTACAAAAATGCTAATGCTTATCCTATGTCTTAACTTACTCATACTTATCTATAGGGAATACAGGGGGAGAGAAAAAATCAGAAATAGTTGGGGAAGGGAGGAAATGCATTTCAAAATTTAAAAAAAAAGAAAAACTAGGGGTTTTGCTACACTTTCTTGGTCACTGTACTGAGATAGCCAATAGGTTACTAAGCATTTGTGGTAATGAATACAGAGTGCAGACATATCTCCATTAAGAACTGAGGCCATAAATTAGCATGTATCCAAAGTTTCATGTGTTCAAAGAGTGGCTCAACCAATAACTAATACATATTTATGTCATTTTTGTGAAGTTGGACTGAGGCTTGTTTGTTATCATCTCACTCTGCAGATTGAGAAAATAAGGTATACTGATCTTCTCAAGCCAAAATCCTAATATTGTGCTTACTCCTTTGGACCATGGCATTTCTTTCAGTCAAGAAGAATCCAAACTAATTGACTGTCTAAAAATATCACATTCCTATTGTGCCAGCTACTAAAAGTAACATTCTTTACATACACAAAAAAGCATTTTCTACAGAGATGTATGTTTCCTTAAAAAAACATAGTGCTTCCGTATACTTACGTATTTTTAATTCATTTTTACTAAACTAAGTGTTTGCACTTTTGGGGGTTTTTTTTATTTCCAAATATGTTAATAGAGATAAGTGCAGAATGTTCTCAACCTGATGATTTCAGTTTTTGCTTTTCTTAAATGTTAAGGAAGAATTATAGTATCAGCTGTTTCAATCAGTTTTAATCCTTCTCATCTCATGGGAGCAATCCAGAGATGCAGATAAGGAGCTAGTGCAGGAAAGAGTCTGTTCCACATGGAGTATACACATATTTATTAAAAATAAATAAATCTCTGTTTAAAAATCTCAGAGACTTTTGTAAATGCCATCCTGGACTTAATCAACCTGAAAAGTGTTTGGGAGTCTAAAAGAGATAGAAAATCATTGTAAATTCTCCCTATTTGCGCATTGCAAGCAAAGAGGTACATGGAACATTTAGAAGAAAGCTATTTGAATGCTCAAACAGATTAGTGGTGTGGTTATTAATGAGGAAAGGGACATTTATAGAGATTAATTATTAGGGAGCATTGCATTTTTATGAATACCTTACTTCTAAAAATTGTATAAAAGAAACACAAGGCTAACTCTTATGAACAGGGTTCTAGATATGTCCAGCTAACTCCTAGGAGCCATTAGTCCTTGCTCCAGACCTAGACCATATCATCACTGACCCAAATAACATGGATTATAACAGCTAAGGTTCATTCACCACACCTCTACTGTCACATATGCTATTTTCAGTTT
Organism: Crocodylus porosus; assembly: GCF_001723895.1. Taxonomy (NCBI): domain Eukaryota; kingdom Metazoa; phylum Chordata; order Crocodylia; family Crocodylidae; genus Crocodylus; species Crocodylus porosus. Next base: position 7,218,981 of record NW_017728907.1, read on the forward strand.
TCAGTTCCCCTATTTTGTTTATATTGGACATATGGCACAATCCTTACATGAAAAAATGAAAGGACACTGATGTGTTATCAAATTGAAAAAACACACAGAAACCGGTGGCATTTCTGGATGTTCCTTTTTGGCGTCCAAGGGAGTGCTAGGGTGCATGTTTCCTATGGGACAAATAGTAGCAGCACATATTTGAGCCACTGCACGTGCACTCCAGTGCACAGCAAGGAGACCCGGACAGGCTAGGGGAGGCTGGGGTCCTGGGGGCCTCCCAAGGTGGCGGCAGCACTGAGCCAGACCTGGCCAATGTGGCTCTGGCTGACCAGGCTCCAGTTTCACTGTTGCCACATGTTCTGTGGCGCTTTTTTAAGCAGTGGTTGTTTTTGACACTAGGATCTCTGGGATCAACTGACTTTGAGGTGCTGCAAGCCGCATGTGTGCACTCATGGGGACATGCCCAGACAGGGTGTCCTTAAATAATGGAACTTTAAAGCTGACTCACATGGAAAATTGGGGAACAAGAAATAGTCCACAGACCAGATAGTGGGTTAAGAACAGTTTAAACGGAGACTACAGATTCTTATCCCTTTACCTGGATTAGCTCCTGTGACCCCTTTTGTGCTATGGGATGATTTCCCTTTCCCAGCACTGCCCTCCATCCCCATTTTACCTTTCCTTCCTCCCTTCCCTCTCTTTTGTATTCAAATCCCTTTTTGAGAAAGTACTCTGTGCGTGCCTGTTCACATTTTGGGTTTACAAAAGCTTATCCATCCCTAAATTCGATAGTCTATAGGGTGCATTTCTACCCTGTGTTCTGCCTGACTTCAAACTAACACTGCTAACTACCTCTCTCTAATGCAGAAAAGGACAAGAAACAATAGTAATAAAGCTCTAAGGGAAACAATTTTAATGTTTGGTAAGGTTAAAAAAAGAATTTGAACCTTTTTAGTTGTTAGAAGATTATTTTCCAAGGAACTAGTCTATGCTGTTATCACCGCTTCCAGAATGTAAAACTGCACTTAGATTCAAGAGAAATTAACATTTAGAAATGCATTTCTCTATATCTACATCAGGGTGAGGGGGACAGGGGAAAACAAAGATTTTTAAATACAAAAAGGTTTTCAGCTCAAAGATAACGACATAGGATTTTTAGGCACCTTCACAAATACTTGTATTTGCAACCTTTTAATCAGCTCCTCAAAATCAAACAGAACCAAACAAAACCAGAAGGATTGAGGGAAGAGTTTCTATTACGAATGCAGTCCATGATAATGCAGTCTTTAGTACAAATATAATAGTTATTTATTTCCAGACTTTAATTCAAGGTGCCTCAATATGATGTTTTATCTGTTCAAATGGAGGAAGACTCCAGCCACTCTACTTCTTGTTTGGTTGTCTCCCATTTCACCTAAGATGGGTGGAATATGGATTTTCTCTTAGGAGAGTTAAGATCAGCCATGTTTTCTTTATTCATAAAAGAACAGCATAAACTCTGGTTTATGATCATTTCCCTGATCACCATTCACCTAATCCAAACCTAATACACTACTTAACTTTTTTTTAGATTAGAAGAACCATTTGTAAGACATACAAGTGGAGTGTTCACATTCAGAATGATCAGATTACCCACTCCTTTTCCCCATATGTGTACATTTTGATGCAGTTCCACAACATGCAGGAAGAGACTCCTACATAATTTTGACAGCTCCACAGATAATTTCCAAGTCTCAGACCCAATCTTTATTTCTCTGTTTCAGTGCTAAATAAATAACATACTTTTGGTTCTCAATCTTATGCAAGGCATGTTCACTCTTAGTGCATCTTTGAAAGACACAGTTCAATCATCCACTATTCTGTTTCCATTAGCCAGTAGCTGGACAGAATTTAAGGTCTGGTTCAAAGCCCACTGTAGTCCGACAAATACATATAGCATTATGTTTTGAAACGAGGTTGTAGATCACAAGAAAGATGCCAGATTTCTTGTCCAAGTGTTTTTCTTTACCCCAACTTTTGGTTCGGACTCTGAATATTAGGTTTATAGAGTGCTTTTATGGTTATCCAGAGAAAGTAACCCAGACTCAGTGCTGGTGGCAGAGGGTAGGACACCTATTGAGGCTCTCTGGGATACCAGGGCTGTGATAACTCTGGTCCAGCCAAGTGATGAACCCTGAAAAGTTGGTTCACAACCTATTTGTAGGAGTCCAAGGACTGCTTAGTCCCATGATGAAGATGGCTGTTAAAAATATATATATCTTAAATGGGACACCAAGGAAGAGTTCAGAGGTTGGAATGATTGGGTTGGGGGAGGGTCCATTGGATAATTTTAGAATCTGATTTGAGGAAAATTGCTGGTGATTTAGTCCTTACCAGTAGCCAAAAAGAAAAAGGAGTTGGTGGCAATGATTCCTATGCTAGACAGTGACAGTCTTCTGTTTAGACTCCCTGCCCAGCAACTGAATTAAAAACAGAACTCGTGAATGACTTTGCTCTTTAACTGTGAGAAGCAGCTTGCCACAGCAATGCTAACCCACTCTGGGAAGTTTTACTGAGAAAAAAGGTTCCTGTAGCAGAAATGAGTCTCACTGGTGGAGTTTGGAATGTCAGGATCAGGATGCAAACTGGCCTGTAACTTTTGAAGCAACTTGCAGGTAGTGGCAAACCTATGGGGAAACATGGACTTTATTAGGGAAGAATGGAAGTGGAAAATCCCTTCAGAGGCAGAATTAACATTGAAATATATACTACTGTATAGAAAAGACACTCAATTTTGTATTTGAGCTGAAAACTGCTCCGCAGGGAGAAAGACTGTGCAAATGTATAGGTGATGTTTTGTCAGGAAATGGAAGACTTGACCCTCTCTCTGTCACTGGTCATACTTTTAAAGGAAGGACAGATAAATTTTATTGTAATTTTTCTGTTTCAACCGTGTTCGTGTTGCAATAGTGGTGTGTGCCGTAGTTTCCCCAACTAGCTACATATGGGAAAAGGTTTAATAGGGTCAGTACCGTTAGAAAACGAAGCTCCAGCAATGAAAGCTCTTGAATAATCTATGTTGATACTTCAGGTGGCACAGTGGAAGCAGTGGCAGGAGTGGGACATGCTCCCCATGCAGGCCTGAGGTGGGTGCCACGGCTGCCCTTGCCTGCAGGTCCACACTGAAACCAGTGCTGGGGGGGCTGAGCTGCTGCCCTCTGGGTGTGCGGCATGAACTGAGCTCACTCCGCCATGGCTCAGTCTGGCTACAAGCAGCAAATGGTGCCTGGCAGCCACAGCCTGCTTCATTGTGCACTCCTGACCTGGCCAGGCCACTGGTTTCATCCACGCTGAAGCAGAGGCCCCTGGGCCCGGGCCCAGATGGCCCATGTGTTAATCAGCCTATGACTAGAAACCATACCTGGGCTGGATTTTGGGGTCTCTCAGGGAGACCAAAGAAAGCCAGGGAGGTCATTTGCAACCCCCCACCTCTTATCTCCCATCCGTACCCAGGGGTCTCCATCACAGATCTCACTGTATTAGGTACAATACACAAGCAAGGTAAACAAAACTCAATACTTCCAAGAACATGCAAGTGGACTAGACACAGCAGAAAAAAAATGGAAGAGGAATGTGCATGAAGAAGTAAAGTGACTAGCCACACAGGACCCTTCTTTCAAAGGTATCTACAGTTTTATAGACAATGTTTAATTGCTTGAATAGTCATGATAATTCTAGAAGTGGTGAATCTGGAGACTAAGAATTTGGGGAAGGTCAATCACGACTTATACCATCATCTGCATAAAATAAAGGTCAATTTTCACCAACCTGTCTTGTCCTGGGCCAATTCCTTTAATCTGCTCAGGTTTTCAGCTTACAAAGATTTCATAGATTTCATAGACATTAGGGCTGGAAGGGACCTCAGAAGATCATCGTGTCCAGCTCCCTGCCCAAAGGGCAGGAAGTCAGCTGGGGTCATAGGATCCCAGCAAGATAAGCATCCAATTTACTCTTGAAGGTGTTCAATGTAAGTGCTTGAACCACCTCTGATGGCAGACTGTTCCAGACCTTGGGGGCTCGGACAGTAAAGAAATTCTTCCTTATGTTCAGCCTGAAACAGTCTTGCAGTAGTTTATAACCGTTTGACCTCGTCATCCCTTGGGGCGCTCTGGTGAACAGACGTTCCCCCAGATCCTGGTGGTCACCCCTGATAAACTTATAGGTGGCCATCAGATCACTCCTGAGCCTGCGCTTTTCAAGGCTAAAGAGCCCCATGGCTCTCAGCCTGTCTTCATAAGGTCTGTTTTCCTGACCTCTGATCATGTGTGTGGCTCTTCTCTGCACTCTCTCAAGCTTCTTCACATCCTTTTTGAATTGTGGAGCCCAAAACTGGACACAGTACTCCAGCTGTGGCCTCACCAAGGCTGAGTACAAGGGGAGAATGATGTCCCGGGATTTGCTTGAGAAGCATCTATGGATGCAAGCCAGCGTTTTGATCGCTATAGAGAAAGCCTCAGACCTTTTTGTGCTATAGAGACACCTTGAGAAATGGGAGGGGGGCACTGTGAGATGCTAAATAATTAGAGAAGGAAAGAAATTTAAAAAAAAATAGAGGGGTGCATCAGTCCCAAAGAACCTAAAATCAGGAACAAAAATAATAATATTAGCATGGAGAAAAAATCCAAAAAGAGATCAGAGCAATGTGGAAGCATAGGAAAAAAAAACATAATACTGAACGCCCCCCGTGTATAAAAATCTAAGGAAGTGTTATAGAAAGGAAGGAGAGAAGATATAAAAAAGAAACAATTCAGGTGAGAAACATGCATGAAAATTCTGAAAATTGAAAATTATAAAATCACTGAAAGAGAAGGAAATATAACATTCAACCAATGAGAAGGAAAACTAAAGACAAGGTAAACTGGCAAAGGCAGTAGTAACAAAGAACAATGTTAGATTAATTTAACAAGGGGGTGTGGAGGGAATGTTAGTCGGGATGTATATACATCACTCCCAGTTTTGTTTTGAAAATCTATTCTAACTTCAGAACTACATGTTCTTTAAATGGTACTGAACATTTTTCTGTGCAGTTAGCTTTATCAGTATGTTCAATGTACTTCAACAGCTTTATCCAAAAAGGCTGCAGCAGCTGTTCAGTTTTCTGAAGCAAGAAATGGTAATAAAGCATTCATTTTGAAATTAAAAAAAAACAACAAAAAACACTGGACCCTCTAAGTTCTGTGCATAGAGGTTGAATGAATACAGTCTGTTCATCTTTATCTCAAGAGATGGAGGTTATCCATTTCATTTTGAAGCAGGTCTTTGATGCAGCTACTGAACAGAACTCCTGGAACTTTCCTTTTCCAGTACATCCCATATTGCTGTATGGATGTGTATGGATTTGTGAGAGGGAGTATACCCAATACAGCTCTTAGTGCTGCCATTGTACAGTGATAGGTACTTCAGAAATATCCAGCACAGAAACAAGAGGGAAAGAGCTTAAAAATAACAAATTTTCTCTAAAAGAATCATACCAATGCCAGAAATGCAATACCACTCAATAGGTATCTGTGCTTGACAACACTACTTAAGGGAAGCAATTGCATCCCCCAAAGCTGCTGAATCTCCAACAATCTTGTGAACAAATCACTAGCCCATTTACATCCTTTTCCATTAAGTGGAACTATTAGCGCATGTCTGCACCAACCATATGATCATAGAGATTTGAAGAGAGGTGGATCATGTAAAGCTAGGGACTGCCTAATTTCAAGTCTATTATATATATTATATATAAAATATATATATAAGATTTTTTTCAAACATGTTTTTTCTCCTACTGATTGAAAACAGCAGCTGTTATTTTTCACGCACTTGCCAGGGAAAGAAAGAAAAATCACTTCAGGGCTGTGAACAAACCTGGCAAAATTCAGTTGGAGAATTACAAGATTTTCACAGTTCTAAGTGGTTCAAAATGACTGAAAATGGAAACATTCATGCAACCTTAACTGTAGGCACCATACCATGTTCTGTCTACCGTAAAAATTTATAACAAAACTTACTTTCACTGTCTTAGTCTTAAAGTAAATTTGTGAAATTCTCTTCATACTCTACTTCATTCAAAATGCTGTTCTTACTTCTATGGAAGAAAGATAAGGTTTTTATTTCATAGATTTCATAGACATTAGGGCTGGAAGGGACCTTGGAAGATCATCAAGTCCAGCTCCCCGCCCAAAGGGCAGGAAGTCAGCTGCGGTCACAGGATCCCAGCAAGACAAGCATCCAATTTACTCTTGAAGGTGTTCAGTGTAGGTGCTTGAACCACCTCCGATGGCAGGC
>NW_017728907.1:7225458-7236417 GCF_001723895.1 Crocodylus porosus
CACATCCTTTTTAAATTGTGGAGCCCAAAACTGGACGCAGTACTCCAGCTGCGGCCTCACCAAGGCTGAGTACAAGGAGAGAATGACGTCCCAGGATTTGCTTGAGAAGCATCTATGGATGCAAGCCAGCATTTTAGTTGCTTTACTAAATATTTTAAATATATTGTATAGGCTTGTGAAGATTGATAGAGTTAGTTTCTGTATGGAACGAGCTCTACAGTTCCATATACAGTTAGGACCATATAGAACTGGGTTCTATATGAAACTGGGTAAATTTTATTGCAAATAGTAATGAGGCTAAAAGCAAAAAGCACTGACTAAAACAAAAAAAGGATGGGGAAACTAAAGTTCATAAATTGAGGTCCAATAGGGTACATAGATTTTCCTGAGAAACTTATGGGGAAAATGATTTGAAGTTCTTAAGGACATAGTTTGACCTTTGGGTTTAAATAACGCCAAAACAAAATACTCTTTTTTGGGGTAAAATGAAACATTCCATTTCTCCCAAATGAAACAAAGCAAATTTGAGGTTGACCACCAACATTTTTTTGTTTTGTCTTTGTTTTGGCAAGAATAATATAATTTTGTTTCCAGTAAGACAGCAAACCAAAAAAAGTAATAAAATAAGCAATGATAGCTCAGCATAAGATGAATCACAAATCTAATAATCAATTGCTTTCATTAGTACAAATACTTTAATTTTATTTTAAAATGAAAAAAAATGACATGCTTTGAACAGCAGTTATTCAGTTAAATCAACAGAACCTTTACTCCTCTTAGAGCCATTCTGGCATATAAATATGCATATTGAATAACACAGATATCAGTCAAACAGCTCCACTTTTATACTGCATAATGCATCAAAACTACACAAATCACAGTGAACAGGAGTATTTCATATTGAGCCCTTATTCTTCAAAAGTCAGTTAAATTGGTAACATGCGCCTTTAAAATCATTTATAATTAGATTGAAAGGAATGACCTAAAAATCGTTGGGAATAAATGAAATATTTTAAGTATTGGGGAGGCAGCTTTGATCTGTTCCATTGCTGACCTAATGATTTGAGTTAGATTACCATCCTCTGGCATCCCAAACTGCTTTGTGGCCCTCCTACCCATCTCTTGAACATCTCAAAATGTTGGTGGTCAATCTCAAATTTGCTTTGTTTCATTTGGGAGAAACGGAATGTTTCATTTTACCCCAAATGAATACACTAGCACTTGCCCTGCACTTAGCTGCTACAGAAAAACACCAAGCAGGCCTTAAACCCAGGGTCTCAGCACTGAACACACAAAGCTCCTTTCCCCAGCCTCACCTCCAGCCACCAGCCAGCCACAGGCCCTTGCATGAGCCCCTGGACCTGGGCACCTGAGTCCCTGGGCCATGTGCTAGCAGCCCCAACATCCCATCATGAAGTACTGTACAACATACATGCAGACCCCAACACAATCCAGGATAACCCCTGTGTTAAGGCCCAGATCCACAGACCCTAACTCTGGTATGTTCACACCACATCTCAGAGACCAAAGACAGGCATACTGCCACCTGGATCCCAACATAGACTCTTCCCCACTCCCAAGCAGGAGCCAGTGCAGGTGGCTTACCTCTTGTGGGTCAGGTTGGCAGGAGGCAAAACATCAGCACTAAGCCTGCACAGACAAGACCCTGTGATGTCCAAGTCTTGGCCATTGTTAACAGGTACCCAGGCATGTGCACCTGCCGTGCTTCAAGGACTTTTTGGCCCACATGTTCCTGGAGTACTAGGGCTGGGGACAGTGTGTAGAGCACTGAGGACCAAGCAGGCAGATACCCTTAGAAAATTAAGAAGCAGGTAAGGCATAACAAGCTCTCTTAAGTGTTGCAGGTAGAGGACATTGGAAATTTCTACGCTGGGGAATAAGGCATTGCCAGAATCATGGGGGTATCTGCTGAAAGCCCCTGGAAAGCTTGAGGTCATAGGGTGGTCTGGCTAATGGAGCCCCAGTTATTCTTGAGCATGGCCCACACCAGCTGGAGTGATAGGGTTAGTCACAGGCCAGGTCCCACACCTATGTGCATCTACCGCTACTTCCATCCTTCCTCCTTCCTGCAGCCAGACCCTCACCCACTGCATACACCAGAACCCAACAGTTACTATTGTGGACCATAGAAGAAACTGTCCTGTGCTTCTCCAGTACCCAACCCTGGTCGCACAACTGGAGCCACAGGGAGATGAAGGAACTGGTCACCATCTGGGGTGAGTGGGAGGCCCAAGACCAGCTCTGCAAAGGGCACTGCAACAGGAATATGGTCAAGCATATTGCCTAACAAATGCAAGTGCAAGTCCATGACAGGGACTGAGTGTAGTGCTGGTCCAAGATGAAATGAATGAAGATCCAATACAAGTATATGCCTGATGCCAATAAACAATCCAGGAGTAGGAGGCACAGTGTGCCCTTCGAAGAAGAGCTGTCCCACTTCCTCACCACTGACAGGGCCACTGCCACCCTGCACATGTACTGCACCACATGTTGCTTCCACACAGCAATGGTGCCTGCCCAGAAGCCTCCCCACCAGACTCCAGGTCAGGACTTTTGACCGATTGGCTGGGACCAGCATGCGGAATCTGGGAGGGTCCAGACCAAACAAGGATGTATGGTCAGCCTACCTTTTGGAGTTGTGTTTTCTATTCATCAACACAATAGAAACAAAATGGCAGTTTCATGGCTTCATTAACACAAGTTTGGGCATATAGCACAATACAGTTTAGATTTTGTGACTTGAAAATGGCATCGGGCTTGTCCTCTTTTTATTTTAGTTATAAGGGCTAATTTAATCTTTGTGCATATTGCATTGTTAACACAGGATTGACTGACTGAGCCATGTTTCATTACACTTTAATTGGTTATTTGTGATGTAATTCTATTCATTAACACCTACTGAGCAATAGTTTGTGGCCCACAGCCAAGCTCAGAGGTAACGGAGACATAGGTGGTAGGGAGTCATCCACTCTAACAATGGTTAGGAGATGACATGGACGTCAGGTTTTTACTCCACTGCTGAGGTTTTTTTTTCCTGAAATCTTTGTAAAAAAAATAATTAAGAATACTTTTAACCCTGGCTGACTTTGTATATCATTTGATTAATGATCACCCAACCGTTATGTATGGTTCTTGGTCTGAAGTGAAAAGATGCACAATCACCGCAATATTTGAAATGCTATTAGATTTTCTTTTTTTAGTACAGAGGAGTAATTAGAGTAATTACAACTAGTATGAACATTTAATTTCAAACAAGCACGTTGTCTTTACTGATGGTCTGAGAGGGTGAGATTTCATTACTGAGAGCCAAACAGAGGGCAGCATTTACTACTGTTCTTTTTACTTTTTACTTTTTTCTTTTAAAATCTTGATTTTGCAGTTTCTTCACATGTGGGATCCCTATTGATTTCAATACACGTTTTATTCACAAAGCAGCTTCAGAACAGACCCTGAAGGAATATGCTAGATTCCAATTTAGATATTTGCAATTTTTCCCCCACTGACATTGCCTTGATGCTACATGGAAAAAAAGAAGAAGAAAAAAAGAAAAAAAAGAGAGAAACCTTGGAGGGGATCCCTGTCATGAACATGATGTCCATTGCATTCATACACTTACCTTGAAAAGCTGCCCTGCAACTAATAGTATTGTGCATCAGCCCATTCAAACAATATTGATTTCAGGAGTAGCATCATATTATTTAAAATTATCTACCAATTATGATTCCTTTGGAGAAGCACAAGTGAACCAAACATATGTGCTGTTGGGCACTTCAAAGACCCAGATATGGAGCCTATTTTAAATATGATGTATTCAGGAAACTTAGTTACATATAAAAATATATGGCATAAAGGATGGAATATATAATTGTATTTTACAATTCTAAAAGAATTAAGAGAGTAAAATAAAACATGCATACTATAATATATTACTATATGAAGTGTATTAATATTGGCTTTATACAGCATTTAAAACACATAGTACAATCATGTTTTTATATATATCATAAATATTTTATCACCTGCAAATTGTTCTTAAGTTAGTAGTAAGATGGAACAAAACTCCGACATGTTTATGCCTGCTCTTGTTTCATTAATGAGAATAGTGCAATAAGCTTCTACTTTTCCTCCAAGAAATTTTCTTTCTTTCACTGAGTGGGGAAGGAGGGGGAGGCAAATAATGCACAATCCTTCAAGGATCCCTGTGTAAATGGCATGCTAAAATATTCAGACATTAAGAAATTAATCCACATCTAAGCATATTTGTAGAGAAAAATACTTAGCCATGTCAGTCAGAAGCCAGGCAGGAAGTGGCACCTTGGAGCTCAGAGAGGCATGAGCTTTTGTAAGTGACAATCTATTTGGTCAGTTACTATGGGCACGTTCAGACAAAAGTGCACCTGTGTTTCCCAGGGAACAGATAGCAGTGCCACATAGTTGTGCTGCTGCTATTTGTCCTCAGAGGATGCATATACATATGTGCCTGGCACATGGCAAGTTGCCCCGGGTTGGGTAGTGGTGGATGGGGACAGCACCTAGGCTAGTCCCAACAGCCTTACCTGGGATCCTGGGGAGCCTCCCAGGGTTCCAGCAGTGGCAATCTGGCACACAGAGCCTAGACAGCAGCTGGAGTATGGCTCCAGCTAGCCAGGCTCTGGTTTTGGGATGTGCATGCTGTCACCACATGCACCACCCACTTCTTTCAGGTGTGTGTTTTGTGACACCAGGATCTCCCAGTGTCATAACCTCCCCCACAACACACATACTGCAAATTAGCAGTGCAGCAAATGCCTGCAGGTGTAGCCCATACAGTTTCCAATGCTGCAAATGGGTCTGCGGAGCTGCAAACCGCACATGCATGCTCATCTGGGCATGCCCTATGAACACAATTGGAGGTTGTTTTGATAGATACCAAGCGCATTACTGAAGCCACTAAAGGTTGTAAATATTTATCTGTTATAATAAGTTGGCTACTTTGATTGAAAGCCCGATTTGAAAAGTCTGGTGTGAATTTTTAATGGATAATTGTACAAAAATACTTCCTACTAGAAAATAGGATATTTTCTTTTTTCTTTTTTTGGTTGTTGTTGGGTTTTGTGTTTGTTTTTCTTTTTTGCTTGTTTTAATTTCTTTATTCAAACAACCAGAATTTTCAGTGTCATAGTACCCTCAAAACAACATTCATTTTGATAAATAATATTGCTCAGATAATATTTCCATTAAATAAAAGTTATTTCTGTTAAGTGTTATATATTTCTAGAATATTATTAATTCTTGAACTGTAAGAATGTATGCAGGAAAACTAATTAAATCACTATGCAGGAAAAAGTTTGAACACAAAAGAAAAAGCATTTAAGTCTTAGGATTCATTAATGTTTTCTGAGTTTTTGGAGGGAAAAAAGATTACTTTTGTATTAAAATGTTTTTAATGAAATTTTTGTTTAAACATGTTTTTCCTTTCTGTTGTCAAAAACATTTATGTTAACTGTAGATGCTGGCTTCAAAAACTATGATTTGTCCTGGATCTATCTGTCTTCCTTTTCATTTTATGTTTGTCACTTCAGTTTTCCTTCTCTGACTTCATCAAATTTTTATCTTTAGTAAATTTTTTTAAAAATTTGATATTGTTCCAATCAAGGTAATCACAGGGTACTTAAAACGACTGATAGTGTAGTTAAAAATTAACTGAAAACCCTGCATACATAGATGTGAAGCATGTGAGGTCCCCATTGCAGAAAATAAACACTGATAGAAATAACATATTGTTTTAACAAATAAATAATGTATGGTATTTCCCTATGGAACGGGTGTTTCTGCCCTTCACTTAATTATATGCATTTGGATAGCACTGGGCATGCTACATGAGGTGCTGACTGCACAGTATCCAAATACTACTGTGCAGTAGCATATCGCAGTACTAAAAGTAATAAAATGCTACTGTGCAGAATTATTAGGCTACTGCACAGTAGCATCACTTAAAAGGTATTTGCCAGAGCTACTGCACAGTAACTCTGGTTACTGTGCATTTATTTAACACTAAATAATTGTGCAGTAATGAGTGCACAGTAGCACCTTGTGTAGATGCGTCCATGAATACATAACAGTGGGTGCATCTACACGTGCAAATAACACAGGATCAGTTGACTCTACTGCCTCTCCTAGCAGCAGCCACCTCCTGCTCCCTGCAGCCCTATAAAAGGATCCTGCAGCAGCCAGAGAGAGCTCTAGGCTCCCCTGGGTGCTTGCCCAGCTAGGAGGAAGCACAGGGTCGGGAACCAGCTGTTTCCTGGCAGGGCCTGGAATATTGCTCTCTACCCCTGGGAGCTGTCTGCTGCTTGGGCAGGCTTCACCACAAAAGCATGGGCAGGAACAATGTCCTCCTGCCCCAGCAGCAGGGAGCTCCCAGCCCCTTTTCCATGATTGCAGGGCCGAGGCTGGGAGCATCTTATCTCTCAGTGCCAGCTCCATAGTCACAGGGCCTGTGCTAAGAGATCCTTTTCTCCCAGCACCAGCTCTGTGGCTGCGGGTCCCAGGCTGCCAGTTCACTCAGCCCAGACCCTGTGATGCAAATTGGGGGCTGGGAGCTGGGCCCCATAGCTGCAGAGCTAGGTCTGGGAGATAAGAACCTCCCAGCACCATCCCCACAACCACAGACCCAGCACTAGGAGATAAGACTCTCCTAGCCCCCATACCTCAATCACAATGGCACACCAAGTACTAGGAGATAAGAGCCTGCCCCAGTAGCAGACAGCTCCTGGGGGAAGGGACCAATCTCCCACCTTCTCCTGTCCGGCTGACCAGGACCACATTTGTTCCTGGTTGACCATCTACATGTGTGCTACTGTGCAGTAAGTAATTGAGAATAAATTTGCTACTTGTATTTACAGGTAGTAAAAGTATTCATGATTAGAGCCAATTACTAAGCAGCAAGCACCTGCACGTGTAAATGGTGATGCTTATTGTGCAATAATGAGCTCTACTCTCAAGTAAAGCATCTTATGTGCCCACACCAGCAAGTATTGTCGAGGCTTCTTTTAATTTTTGTTTGATTTACTGTTGTTTCCATCCAAGGTGAACTATTTAAAAACTAAATATCTCAGTAGGTGCATCTATGTGAGACGCTATGGCACAGTAGCATTGAGCTACTACACCATAGCTTGGTTCTATGGTGCAGTAGCATTGCCAGGCACTAACGATGCAGCAATGATACTGTGCAGTAGTAATGAGGTACTGCACAGTAGCACTGGGAAAAAAATATGCGGTGACAGTACTGCACAGTAACACTAGTTACTGAGCAGTTGTTTAGTACTTGCTTATGCAAGTACTAAATGACTGTTCAGTAACAAGCGCACAGCCCATCACTCATGTAGGCATGGCCAGTGTAATACCGCCCTCCTGACCTTATGAGAAGGGGGACAATAATCCACTTGAGTAATGATAAAGAAAAGGACTCATGTCAAATTCTACCATATAAACTGGCTTCATCATCAGAATTCTGTAATAAAATAGTGCTCTCTAGAAAACCAAAGCAGAGTTATGTGGAAGCCTCTCCCCTCTACACACATGACATGCCTTTGCTTGCATCTAAAAGACTACCCACATCTATAGATGGGTACGTAAACAGAGCCGGACTGATTTTCAGATACAATTAGGATCTCAACGTCCCATTGACTTAAGTAACCAGAAAACAGGCCTGTTTGGGCACCTAATCATAGCATTAGATTCTGCTGTAATTTCACTGTTTTAAATTTTTGGCCCCACCTTTTAATGCCATGAACTAAGTTTTAAAGATTATTTTGGGCTGTGGAATTATATATAGTATCAAAACATAAAACAAAAGCAAACAAAAAAAACCTTTAAAATTTAAAATTTTTGTTTTTAAAAGTGCAAACTCTTTTACAGTCATTCTGTAGTAGGCTAAGTTGATGTGGTTTCTTTATTAAATTAAATGTTCCTGTTAAAAATATTTGGAATGTTTATTGGAGCCACATGAGTCCATACATAAAAAAGTGACTGAATTATTATTAAAGAGATCAGCATCCTATTAGTATTCACTAGACATATGCATGTTAAGAGACTTTTTGAAAAGAGCTTATATTCCAGATTGAAAAAAAAGGACAATAGGAAATAAGAAAGGTGAGGAAATTTGCACCAAGTATAAATAGCAGTCCAGTGTCCTATCCACTGGACCTTGACATACAATTACAAATGTAACTCCGGTATCTGATCCAATACCAGTGAACTCAGTGGTTCATTAACTTCAAAACAGTACTGAACCAAGACTACTGCATGATTCATATGAACTTATTCTGTTTTTATTGTGTTGAATTTCCTGCCTATTATGTGTTCATAGACTTTTATTTGCATTTGTCTTGGAGGCCAATGATTTGTATCATACTGCATACTGTCATAACCCTGATTGTATGGAGAACAGATTAACAATAAACTTTCAAAATATTTTAATAAAGAATTATTCATGCTAAAATTGATTAACATTCATGCTGAAATTTGTTCCAGATTTATTCAAATTATAGCTACAAGATGGTCATCACTATCTGCAGGAAACATGAGTGCCACAAATAGTATAACAATTCCACAGGCAAAACAAGATAAGGAAATGTAGCATATTTGAGGGTAATTAGCTCAAACAGTCCCTTAACTAAACAAAATCCTTTATTTCTTAGGGCCCACTTACCCCTTAGGAACCAGTATAAACTCCTTTCAGAACTCAAACTTTAACATGGTCCACACAGGGTTCACTCACAGTCCTTGAAGGATTAATTCACATACTACAAGAAGGTGCCTTTGGCTGTCTGCTGCTTTCTTCTCCCACTGCAATTCTCCTTCTCTTCTTTGGGGTGAGTTCCTTATTGTAGTACTGCTGCCTCCAACTTTACAACCCTGGGTCTCTTCCCAGACCCACAGGGCACATCCAGGATGTTTGATTCCCTGGGGACAGGTAGTAGCAGCATGCCTTGCACTGCCACTGCTTATCCCTGGGGAATGCCCACGCTTTGGCACATGGCAAGTTGCCTCAGGTGGGGTAGAGGTTGTGTTGAATACTGTGCTGGCCCCAGAAGCCTTAGCTGGGGCTCTGGGAGCCTCCTGGGGCTGCAGCCTTGGCGGTTTTGCTTTGTGGAGCCTGGCCAGCAGCCGCAGCATGGCTCCGCTTTTCAACAGCACGCACAGGCTGAGTGCGCATCGCACCATTTTTTTCTGAATTTTTTTTTACCCCTGGATATTCAGGGCTTAAAAAAAAACCAGGGACAAAAATCTTGGTGAAGCGCACACTCAGGCAGCACATCCTTGCAGTGCGGAGAACGCCAGACCGTGCGGTGTGTGGTGCTGCGAACATGTTTGCAGTGCCACATACCACACAACTGCATTCGTCTGGAGGTGCCCAAAGATTCTCTGTCCTGATATTGCATCCACTAGTCAACCAACTCCCTTCCTTTTACTACTTTGTTATCTTACTTAATTCCAGTTCTCCCAGCTCTTCTATCTCAGCCTCTCTGACTCATTTCTGTGGGAGCCTTTTTACTTCCTTTGTCCAGACCCTTATCTTTTACAGCTGACTCAGTCCTCTGAGCAGGCCTGTCATTAACCTCACTGCCTGCAGCTGGCCGTAGTTCTGGCAAGCCTGCAGATTCCTCCAGCCTGGTGTCTCATGTCTGGTGCAAGCTTTTGCCAGCCAGCTCACTAGACAGAATGCGCATACAAGTCCAATATTAGTAATCTATCATATCATAGCAGCAATGATAGGATACTTTTGTGACACATAACATCTGTGCAAAATATGTCCTCCTCCTACCTTCATTTTCTTATTAGTTTTGAAAACAATGTTTTTCTTCATATTTTTACACAGTTACTGCTGAGCTCTTCAGATACAAATGATGTTTTTTTTTTCTGACAGATGGACCAGAGCCTTGCCTTTTTAAGAATATAAGCTGTTGACTAAGGCAACCAAGATGTTGTTCATCATATTTACCATCTCAAAAAAGTTACTGCAATTTTTGATTTACTAACATGTAACCAGATCCTGCTTCCATTTAAGTCAGTGGAAATTGGGAGCTGTCTTCAAGCAGAATCTGACTCACATTGGAACCAATTTCTCATGGGGAAAAAGAAAAGAAAAGCAACTTACCGGATTGATAAGTAAAAAATTCTAATATGTAGAAAGTTGCTGTATATTAAAATTAAACTTTGATGCTTTGCTGAATTGGGACCTAAAGGTCACTCTCTGTCCCTAATCTACATGGTTGTTCCAAACCATTTGCTGCATATGCTGTATGTAGTTTGGGATAATAGTGTATTAGGAGCATCCGAATAATTTTTGAGAACAGCCATCAGCCTTAATTATGAAATGCCTTACCTATATGTCTATCTTATCACTTGAACATTGTTTAGTTTTCTATTTCCCTTTTTATACAATTTCAAAAATACAAAACCAATTATGTCTGTCACAATAATAAATTATGTATATAAATCTGGAATGAATTCATGAAAACTAATATGGTCTGTTGTGATAAAGTATACTAGATATGGGGCTTTATGCTTATGTTTTTTGTTAACTAAACAACTCAGCGATTTAGTATTTTTGTCTGTCATTGAAAATGGGCCGTTATGGCAAACTGAAAAATATGCAAGTAAAAATACTGGTGGACATAATGCAAATTGGGTAAATTTGTCCTGAAAACTTTGCTAATCATCTACCACTGTTCCAGCATTTTAAAGTCCAAAAAGATTCCATATATTGATCTTGATTAAAAACTTGATAGCACTGCAAAGACTTTTTAGGAGTGGAAAAAATATATTCTTAGAGGTATATGTGGAACTAGCACTGATATAAGCACTTCCTTCCACAGAACTCTATTAGGAAATAAACAAGGTGAAAGCAGCTATTTTTTTGGTGGGGGGAAATATATATATGACATGTTTCAT
>NW_017728907.1:7236517-7251122 GCF_001723895.1 Crocodylus porosus
AATATTAAACATTATACACATCAATGAATACATTTGATGTGGATATTTTTAATATATATAAATATATAAATATACACACACATTTTTTGTTTAACCTATATATATATATAAATAAAAGCCCCAGTGAAAAGTGATCTATTTTTTCCAGGGGCAGGGGGGAAAAGGGGTGGGCAGAGAAAAAACTAAAGAAAGAACAAAAAAAAGAACGAAAGAAAGAAAGAAGCTTTCCCCAAAATTTTAGTTTCCAAAACTATGTCAATGATTACATTTCATTTTGGTAATTTTTTTTTAAACTAGTTTTAACATAAACAGAAATGTTTATCAATAAACATTCATTTTCTAGCTTTTATTAAAAAATAGAAAAAGAGGAGCAGATGACTTGTTCTACACAGAGAAGGATGAGGGAGAGACTGCTAGAGACAAGATGCATATGGAAGACTTACTATTCTTCAAATACCTTCTGCCCTGCTCCTTCTCAGGGTCCTACTGAAAGAGGAAACACAATGAAAAAGTGTTCAAAAGATGAAAGTATGGAAACTGTTCCCTTCCTCTTACTCCTTGAAACCACTGGACTTAAGGTCCGAGCATCTTAGGAAAAATTAAGCCAAGGAAAAAACCAAGCAAACCCAAAAGAATCACTTGACCATAACTAACTGGATTGAAGGGCCAAAAACCTCATTTTGGGGAGATACCTGCACCCTGCCCCCAATATTTGACACCAACAGTCAAGTTCCCTAGCCACCCAAAGGTAGCAATTAAAGAAACACAGCCAACCCACATGAGTATCAGGAAAAGACTTCCAGGGCACATTACACAGTTCATCCTAACTAGCTACCACTATACTATTCTGAAGCTACCCAAATCCAGCTACAATGAAGTTCAACCCACAACGTGTTTTTCCCTCTACCAGATCACTTCTCCCACCTTACTCATTCTGAAGGTATAATTAACTTGCTTTTTGAAATAGGTACAATAGTTCATTCTGTATTTCAGTTTACATGGGTTTAGCATTCTGGAATATTTTCTGTTCTCAACTAGAAGTTGATTTCTAGGATTCTCAGCAGCTACACAGTTTGTAACTTCATACTGATCTCAGGTGCCTTATTTTTTTGTTATGGCTCAATTTAAGAAAATAAGTCAAAGTTACTAATAAGATGTATTTAGGCTGATTCCTGATTCATTTTTATCCCAGCATAAAAGTATACGGCTGAATAGACCCCAGAAAACAGGTTTTTAAATGAAAACATTAACACAAAATGTAAGGTTAGCATCATTAGAGATAGTTGCTTTCCTCCCACTTATTGCTTCCCACAGTTTTAATTAGCATTCTATGCTTTTTGAATTTCCTTATTGATGAACTAAAATATGACAATAACATGTGTAGTTGATGTCATTTTCTTTTTATGTCACGACTGAAGGGGAAAAAAAACCCAAGAACAAAATAATAAAGCTACCATGTTACAAAATTATTTTGCAGTTCTTTGAGTTAATCAAATTCAATTCATTTTTCACAAAAAAACTCATAAATTAGCAATACATATTAGTGGTAACATTATCATTTGATAATCTGTAACCATTAATACCTCTTTATACTAATTATTTTTGTATTTAAATTGTGGCAGCACAGTTTAATATAAAGACCTCAGCAAAAATTGCCTATCATTTCTACTAAGTGTACAGTTAACATAGGGGCAACATTAATGTTCTGCAGATTTAATTTAAAAGCTTTATTATATGCAAATACCTCCCTGCAGAACTAAACACATGGTTATGACTGAGGAGCCAAATTGTGCAATCTTTCTTGATTATACACAAAGGCAAAGCTCCCATTCATTTCAGTGGGAATTATGCCCAAGTCAGGGTGCAGAATCTGAAATGTGAGGGCCAAAACACAATTCTGGCATTATTTCAAAGGTTCAGAGTGATTTCATTCTTCATTTGTGCAAAAAATAGATCTTATGTGTTTCTGTGTAACATTTCAGTTTTGATGGAGGGTCTGGAAAAAAGAACATATTTTAGGGGACAGGAATAGATGTGTCAGCTTCTCTATGGTAACTATCCATATAGGAATGGCTCTTCCTCTGATATAAGTGAAAGCTTCCCCTACAGTGAAGGAAGAACAGGCACACATATTAGGGATGTATGAAACTTTGGTTGCTGATTTGATTCGGAGGAGATTTGGCCCAATTCAGCAGCCAAATTTCCAAATCCAAATTGAATCAGGAAACCAATAAAAAGGTCTGAATTGATCTGAAGCCTCCAAATCAATTTGGAAAAAGATTTGGAGGAGATCTGGAGATTCGGTGATTTGGGTAGTCCCCGCTTGCCACACTGCAGGGAGCTGGACTTGGACTCCATGCTGGTAAGTAGGGGGCAGGAGAGTGGAGGCTGGAGGAGTGGGGAGGGGACCATGGGGGGGACCCCCACCAGGCTCCATCCCCTGCCTGTTCTCCCAGCCACCCTGAGTAGCCCCTGACCCCTGCCCACTCTTCCAGCTCTGTCAATGGTTGCCCCACCTGGCCCCAGCGTCCCAGGACTTTAAAAAAAACAAACAACAAACCTACACTCATTGGCTGCTGCACCATCTGTCAGGGCCAATGGGGGCTCATAGCAGAGCCCCCACACACAGCAAAGGGCAGTGGGGGGCAGCAGGGATGGCCCCCACCTGGCAGAAGCTGGTGAGTGCGGGGCTTTTGGGGGGGGGCACTGGGCAAGGCAGCCATTGATGGGGCTGGGAGAGTGGGGCAGGGGAGGGCCCTGTTTAATTTGGAGAGTTGGCTGATTTGGTAGTGGCCGAATCTCTGAATCAGATTGGGCAGAATCAATTTGGGACAATGATTCAAATCACTGAATCGAATCACTGTCCCCTGAATCAGCCAAATCCAAAGTGAATACTAGCTGCCTTGCACAGGCCTAATATGTATGACTTTTCTGTGAGGCACCAGATGGCAGTAACAAAGTTTGACTTAGGGTTTTTACATAAATTGGCTTAAGGGACACAATCCCCTGTAATCTGATTTTACACACCAAAGGTAGTATAAAAGTGAGTATCTAGGAGAGGTTGAGACACAAGTATACTAGTGGCAGAGTCATATCTGGACTATTCCAATCCGCTTGCAGAGAGGCAGGTTTAAGTATAAGTAAACCATTACTTCCAAATGTTTGTCTAACCCAGGGGTAGGCAAACCCTGGCATGCATGCTAGAGCATGGCATGTGGAGGCATCTTGCTTGGAATGCACACTCAGGGCTGATGGTGGGAGAGCCACAAGAAGCCTAATCCTTGTTTTGGCAGTGGAGTCCCAGCCCCTTTCTTGCTGTCTACCTTGAGGTGTACGTGCACCCCATACTGGCAACGATCTGGGCCAGGGCTCTGTGGACCTCAGTGAAGCTGCTTGCAGTCTCCCTGCCACCTGCTGTGAGCAGCCAAGGCTCCGTGGCAAGCAGCAGGGGCCTGCCCAGAGCCTGGACCAGCTGTGGCAGGCAGCCAGGAGGCTTCAAGGAGCTGCACCAGGGCTCTGCTGGCAGTGGGTATACACATGCCTCGGAACAGATGGCAGGAAAGGGGTCAGGGCTGCACTGCCACAACACGGATCAGGCCCCATGCAGCTCTCCTGCTGCCCACCTCTGATATGCCAACTTCTTACAAGTTGAGACTGCAGGTGTTTTTAGCACTCTGCCCCAAAACATTGCTGACCCCTGGTCTAACCTTTCCTTAAATATTGCTAATGAAGAAATTCTACAACAGAGGCCTAAGGAAGAATATTGTGGTTACATCTACAAATGCTATTAAGGTAACACAATAAACTGCAGAGCAGTTTGTGTCACTGTTAACATCATTTACATTTATAAACCCAAGACTGCAGCAATTAGAGCCAGGGCAGAGAAGCCCTTAGCTAACAGGGGGCCTTGGGGGTCACCCCCCAGCTCTGGGTGGCAGTGTCAGGTGACAGAGGGGCTGGCAGAAGCTGAGAGTTTGGCCCCTACCTGCCTGGGCTGACCAGGTGCAATTTGCATATGGTGGTCACCATCCACATGAGCATTTAATCACTGTTAATTACTCCACTGTGAGATAGTGCTGTCCCCCACAGCACTATCTTATGTTTCAGTTAATTAATTTACTGCATCCTAACACTGGTGCACATGTGGATGGTTATATTTTACTGCAGAGCTACCTAGTCAACTCTGCAATAAAACACGTGTAGATGCACCCTATGATACCTGAAAGCTTACCTATATCTGTACCAAATGTACAGTTGGTACAACACAAAGATAACACCCTCAAGAATTCTTGACTCTTATAACAGCTCTATGCAGTTTATTTCACTGTTTTGTTACCCTAACAGAGAAGAAAGTTTTCTGTAATATTCATTTTGGAACTTCTTCGCTGCAAATTAAGGTGATTTCTTCTTTTCCTTCCTCCAAGTAGACTTAGATAATAATTTATTGCTCTCCTGTAAAGCACTTTTTACATACAATTGTCCTGACCTCTTTAGTTTTTTTTCCTTCTTAGAAGAGAGAAATCAAATCTTTCAATTTGTCTCAGAGCTTTTTTTTTCCGTTTCTTATCTTTTTTGTTTTCTTTTTTCTTTCTTTTGGTGTCTCTCCAGATACTTTAAACATTCCTTCAGCTTGCAGCCTAAGGACACAATACTCCATATGCACAGAGCAGAATTATTTACCATGCCTTATACATAACACTTCTGTTAATACATAGCAGGATGAGAGTTGCCTTTTCTGAAGCAGCATAGCACAGTAGATCATAAATATACCTGGGTCAACAATAATCCATAGATCCTTTTCTACCATACTTCTGCTTTGCCAGCTGTTCCTCATTTAGTATATGAAGATTTGATTTCTCCTTTCCTAGTACAGCACACTGCACTTGTCTTTATTGAATTTCCCTTGTTGATTGCAAAAACATTATCCAATTTGTCAACATGATTTTGAATTCTGATCCTGTTCTCCAGTGTGCTTACAGCCCTTCCACTTTGGTATTATCTGCAAATTTTATAAGCACATTCTCTCTTTCATTATCCAAGTTGTTAATGAAAAACTGAATATAATCCAGCCAGGAATAAAACTGTGTTGGAAAGGAAATTTAGGCTAACGGGTCTATAGTTATCTGGGTTCTGTGTCCCTTCCCCCCCTCTTTGAAAAAGTACAAAGTATTACTATACTATGCAACCTATAAAAACTTTCCTCACTTTTCTTGGGGTAAAGATAAAAAGCATTGGTTCAGAGATTATTTTGGTAAATCCCCAAGGCTAGGGACAGACATTATACATAAACTGGTTCAAGTGATCAGAAACTGGTTTAAATCTGTAACAGAACAGATGTTCAGTGCATATAAACCAATTTGAAAATTACTGAAAGCAGTCGGAGGTAAACGTGGTTGAATGTAGTATCAGACTTACCTAATTTGGCTCAAACTCATTTATGCAATGTCTGTCCCAGAACCTTGGATGAATTTAATCATGCCTTGCCACCTTGATCTCTAATCTATCCTATCTAAATGCGCATTAGCTTGTTCTTCCTTTATTCTGAGTTGTATTCCTATATCCTTATTAAATTAATTGTGTTAGATACTTGGTAACAAATAAATACTTTTGTAACAAAAATTATTTTTATCAATGGAGATTTTTAATTCTAGTGGGGACTCTGAGGACCTGGCAGGAAGTAAAGAGAGGTTGCTCCTCCACTTGACTCCTAGTGGCTGGGGACTAGGGCTGTGCGAAGCTTCGGTCACTGATTCGATTCAAAGGAGATTTAGCCCAAATACTGCCCACTTCACACACCCCTACTGGGGACTGAGAAGAAGAGCAGCCCAGCAAACATCCTCCCTTAGACCAGTGACTCCAGTTTGGGGAGCAGGTGGGGAGCAGCAGCTGCTGCTCCTCCTCTCCTCCTAGCCTATAGGAGAGGCAGGAGAAGCTGCCCTCCAAACCTTCTCCAGACTGGGGTTACTTCAGTCTGGAGAAGGCATGGGAGTCTTTCCTTGCCATTTGACCCTTCCTAGCACTGGAAGGAGACGAACAGCGAATGTTCCCCATGCCCTCTCCAGAATGGGGTGACCTAGTCTTGGGAAAGTGTGGGGATTGTTTCCCCAAGAAGAGTCAAGTGGTGGGAAAATTCTCCAGAGAGAAATTTCTACTGAGTTAGGGGTTATTTTTTTTCTGTCAAAACTGCCGTTTTTGTTCTAGGTGAAACTGTGTGAATGCCCGTATGCTCATAGTTTATACTGGGAGAGCTGTGATTATCCTGGTACAAATACATGGCCTGAACCAAGGAAGGTAGTCAGTCAGTCTTCCCTGCATTATCTGGTATTTTCTCTCTTTTTCTGTTTCTCTGTCTCCCCCTTACTTCTAATGTAGTTACATTAATAAAGAAACTTTTCATTAAAGAGAGCACCTCAGGGCAGAAAAAATCAAGAACATAATCCTGGATGCTCCACAAACCTCCAGAACCGGGTGGTTTAGTTTGCTAAGAAGCCGAGTTAATGAACCCAGCCACAGCACCATAGACATGTAGCTATGCTACTTCCAGTTCAAAACAAAACAGAATAGCCATGTTCATACAGGCTACATGATGCCCTTGAACCAGAAGCAGTCCTACTTTTAAACTGGAAGCATAAGTATATTTATGAAGTGCCAGGAAATATTGCACTATATTAAACCAGCTTATCAGCTGAAATAGAACAACTCTGCATGGCCTCAAAAAGTTTAGGCAGAATCACTTGATTGAACTTAGTTTTTCATATTTGGTGAACACCAGAACTCAGCCCTGAAAGTTGAGACAGTTGGCACTTTTGTCATTTTCTTCTTTCTTTTTTTTCCTGTTATTAGATTAGTGACTGTAGTAAACTGGATGAATCTACGTGTGTAATTAGTGCATATGAATAAACTCCACAGCTTATTGCTTCCGAATTTGTTGCTCCTGAGTGTGCTGTTTGAATGTTCTCCCAGGACTAGAAACGTGAGAGACTGGTGCCTCCTGAATCTGGGGGGGCACCCACAGAAGCCATCGACATCGACAGTGTTGGGGGGGCACCAGCCCTACCAACAGCATCAGTGTTGGCTCTGGCCAGGCTCAATGTGCTATGGAGGGGCTGGCTGAGGAATAAAGGTGCTCCAGTGTGGGCCAGTATTGTGCCCCAGCCAACTGGGGCAGCATCTACACATGTGCTGTTGTGCATGAAAAAAACCCAGTATTTACAAATACTATCCTGCTGCTGAGTTTATTAATTTCCTGTGCCCTAGTAGGGACACACATGTAGACACTGAGATATTTACTGTTGAGTTAATTAGTTGGCTCTGCAGTAAACATTTCATGTAGATGTGCCCACTGTCTGCTACATGTTCATTTATCTCATAGTCCTAACTTACTGAGCTTATGCTAACTGCATACAAGATGGTTTGTTTCAAATTTGACCTAGGGAAAAGGGACAACTTACACTACTATTCAGGCCAAGATTCTTAAAGGTATTTAGGTCTAAAACTGCCACTGAAATCTATAAGAGTTAAGCAACTTATGGCTTTTTGAAGATGGGCTTCAATGTCTATAGTAATAATATACATGTACCACTGAGAACAATATTAATAGGGAGATGCCTCACGTATCAACATAGTAGTCTCCTGGAGTCATGAGCATACTCCCGAAAAATATTAATTCAATAACATTATTCACAAAGTGCAGTGTAAGATACTGTAAAGAGTTATCAGTTAGAAAAAAAAACTTAAAAGTTTGCTTTAAAAAGTACAAAGCAAGCATCAAATATTTATTGAATCTCTAATTGGTATTCAATTCTAGTTTTTCCTGAGTAACACAGGAGCAAGGAAAATGGAAAACAAATTATGAGGACTGACAATACTTAAAATATAGATGTCACTTAACTCACCAAACTCATTATGTTCTTTTTCTGAGGCTATAAACAGCTTAGATGGCACTGCATGAAAAATAGTTCCTCTGTGAGGTCATTTCTGTGTATTAACATATTTTTATATTTGCCAGGGAATAATTCTGAGTCCAATATGTACAAAAGACAATGGTATGTATCTGTGATTTTTTACAACTGAGTAACTTAATTATATTATTCCACATAATTGTTAGTTCTATTTGATAATCATAGAGATTTCTATGTATTAAAGTTTTCTTATTTCATTAATCCGGTGCCTAATCTAGACTTTATCTTTCAATGGCATGTCTTTCTCTTTCCCTGGAGAATCAAAAAAAAAAAAAGGAATCAGAGAATAGATGCAAGTTAAATTTGTTACTCTGTACTCCAAATTAGAGAATTATTTATATTGGTGCCTGGCATAGAAACCCCTTGGCACTCAGTCTGTACCCTTCGCCATCAGAGACTATAGTCAAAATTTCAAAAGTGACTGGAAAGTTTTGGTGTTCAATATTTTAAGTATTCAAACTGAGGCCATTTAAGTGTTTTTCAAGATTAAAAACCACCTACTCATGGAAAAACATCTTTCTTCAAAGTTGAGTGTCCAAAATGTTTGGCAACTTAAAAGCACTAATCTAAGAAGAGGTATCTATTTAAAAGTCTGGCAAATTCCTGGAAGACTCATTCAAAACACTAGTATGCTTCAGTTATACCCAGGACACATGTATAAGTACACTTAATGCACACAAATAAATCTATTGCTGCAGATTTTTTTTGCTCCCAGGTACACTATTTAAACATGTACCCAGAAACAACTACAGAGTATATTGCTGTGGTGTTTATTCATGCACAGTACGCTGAGCCCAGTTGGAGCATCAATGGCTGGCAGCAGCCAGGGACTACTCTGACCAAGCTCAATGTACTGTGGAGGGGTGTGCCAGGGCACAAGGGTGCTTCTGCGTGGAGGTAGCTGATAGGCAGTCCCCACACTGAAGCACCCTTGTGTCCTAGGTACCCAGGCAGTATCTACACGTGCTGCTGCATACAAAAAAAAAAAAAAAATCTCCAGAGAAAGCTAGTACTTGTATTTACAAGTATTAGCTTCCTCGAGAGTTTAATAATTTTGTGTGCCCTAATAGGGACACAGGTACAGACAGAGGCATTTACTGAAGAGCTAATTAGGAAGCTCCATAGTAAATGTCTCACGTAGACACACCTCCAGTGCACAAAAAAGGATGAATGAACACAGTTATTTCTGGTAGTTCAGAAAGTTAGACGCTTATCCCCCAAAAAACAGACAGTGCAGCAATCGAGAAGAATGGGTTAGAAATGTTAGAACAGACATTTTATGAACAAAATGAACTGGGATGTATATACATAAAGTTCTTCATCAGGTTAAATTGGAAATAATATATACAATCTAGCTCAGCTAATCAGTGTAGAAATATGATAAAAATACAAATGATTTTGAGAACAAAAACAGTTAACCAAACATTTTAAAACTGCATAAATGTTTCATTTTTTAATGAGATCTTTTTCATGATTTACTTATCCCACTGACTTGCTATCAAATTTAATAAAAATTGAGATCCAGATCTAAGACATGCTTTGAATTGAGGATTACTTAACTGTAGATCCAGCTCCAAAATTTTCCAACATTTAGGGATGTTTGGATCTGGTAGTTTTCAATCCTATCACTACACCTGCATGAATCATGCTTAAAGATATGTGCAATGTATTATAAATTAGTAGGACCTCATGCTTTAACATGCTCCCACATATTTTTATTCCCATACCTACTCTTACTGAAGTCAACAGATGCATGAGTGTGAGCTAATGTTTGCAGTCTGGAGTCATTAGTTATTGTCTGGGATGAAAAATCTTAGTGGAAACTATTGCCCTACAGGTTATAAAGATGACCAAAAAATGTGATATGTGTCCCAAGGCTTCAGACTGAGGGTGCCCATTTGGGCAGAATGGTTAATACTGTAGAAAATGTTAATTCAAAGATATTTTTACTGCAGAATCTCATCTCAGACAGGTTGATTGTATCAGGCAAAGTGTATGTTGTATAATAGAATTGTCTTCTTCCATGCAGAAAGTATATAAATGAAACAGGAATCCATGAAAGTACAAGTTAAAACTAATATTAAAAGAGATGTATTAGTGGCAATTATATTTTTATATGTCTGTAAGTGGCAGTAAAATACCATAGGGCTCTAAAAATTCCCTACTTTAATTACATTTTTAAAATGAGATATCATCGTTCTTATCATTCTATCATTAGTCACTTTGTGACCTTTCCATGTAATAAAAGGTTATCTCACACAATTTGCAAACAAAGTCTGCTTACAGCTGATGTAAAAAAAAAATCACCTTGGGTAGGCAGAAAACCTCCTTTTTCACCATTTATCTTCTAAATCCAACCTGCGGTCTAAATAGTGCCTAGAAGCCAGCATCTAAATTAATGAATTGTTCTGAACTGACAAAGCAAGCTGCTTTCCTAACAACTGGAATTACACAAACTCTCTCTGGATAGTTCCTGAATTAATTTTCTTTAATTCTGCAGTCATTTGAGTCTCTGAGTTACCAGCTAGATATGCGAATAAAAAAGTATATGCCATGATGGCCAGAGGATGGAATTTCCTGAAGTGCTTACAAATCAGCAAACAGTGGAGATAAATAGAAATCACATTGTTTTTAAACACCAACTGGAAATTCTTAATGATAATTTCAGTGGCCACAAGTTATATATAAGCAAGAGTTTTGCTATGTGCATTGTAGCCAAAGTACACTTTCAATGAATTATAAGTACAGTTTTGTCAATAAACCTCTATCATATAGATATATTTTAAACATAAGAACTTTAGTTACATGCCTTCCATTAAAATTACACTAAAACACTGCATAATATTTTATTTGTGTTCACAACACAGTAAGAGATGGCCTGTTCAGAAACAGCAGCTATTTGGAGTAGACTGTAAAACAGATTTCATGCATTGTTCTAATTTTTAATATCCTTTGGATGTGATCTGCATGGGTTTACTTGAATCATCACTGTCCATGAACCAAAGGAAAAAAAAATAGGGTGATATTTTTGTCTGAAAGTCCATTCATAGAAACAATTTAAATGAAATTTGGATTTGCTCCAAAATAAAATAATTTATTTCCTTCTACTTTAGTTAACATTTATAAAGCTTTTCCTTCTGCTTATCCACCCCACCTACTAACTTTCCATAGTTCCTGGGGAAGATATGAATGAAAACAACACATCAGGGAGTACATTAAATCCAAAAGCCACAGAGTTTCTCATATCTCTCGCTTTCTCAAATACCTCTTACGCCAGTCCTCTGAAGTTCCTCCACTTCCGCTTTTCAAGATATTAAATTCACCACTCTCTTCCTCCTCTGCAATTGAACTCTACTAATTAGTTTCCATTTACACCCATTTAATGTTATGTATTGTGACTATTTCTATTGATTCCTCTAAAGTCATGTGAAGTCAGTAGGACTTCTCATAACGGATAACATAAGTATATTTGTATAGAATTTGGGTTTGAATACAAAGGGAAAAGACTTTAATTACTTTAATGATGATCTCAGGAAAAACTTTCTTGATGGTAGAACAGTAAAACAGTGGAATAGACTGACCAGTGAAGTTGTAGAACTTCCTTCATTAGTGGTTTTCAAAAGGATGCATTTGACTGAGTTGATGGGGAAGAAGATGCCAAATAAGCATTTGACTGACTGAGATGCTGAGGAAGAAGACGACAACCTTCTAGCAGTCTTCCCTGTTATATGCTAAAGCAGAGCCAATGTCTTTAACTCAATGAACAAATGCCTGTAAAGGGCTCCTAATCAGGATGACAATGCCTAACAC
Source organism: Crocodylus porosus (assembly GCF_001723895.1). Taxonomy (NCBI): domain Eukaryota; kingdom Metazoa; phylum Chordata; order Crocodylia; family Crocodylidae; genus Crocodylus; species Crocodylus porosus. The sequence continues at coordinate 7,248,289 of NW_017728907.1, forward strand.
CTTTTTCTAGGCCAAACATCGCAATGTGGGACCACCATATGTGTGCCACTTAGGTTAGGGACAGAAGTTACACGTAAACTCATTTAAGTGTTTAAAAACTGGTTTAAACCTAAAACAGAACATAAGTTCAGTGCACATAAACCAGCTTCAGAATGGCTGAAACTGGTTTAAGATAAACCTAGCTGAATATAGTATCAGACTTAACTGATCTGGGTCAAGCTGGTTTATGAAACCTCTGGCCCATATCCCTTCCTGCTTCAAGTTAAATCATAGTCCCTCAGCATCGCAGCATACTTTCTAGCCCTTGGCTGGGCTGGACTGTCTGCACTAGAGAACGGGGTTTCCTAGCTGGAGCAGTGAGGGCAGGCTGATAAGGAACTGGGGAGTGGGGGGAGGGAGAGGGAGAGAAGCCCAGCTAGAGATGCCACATAGTCAACATGGGAGGACTGCTCCCCAGGCAAACCCTGGATGAGGTCCTGCAAAACCCAGAAATCTCAGGGGCAGCAGGAAAAGAAAGTGAACACATACCCAGAGAGCCATGCTCTAGCACCCCCCTAGCTTCTGGCCTGAGCCACTACAGGATAGAAGCCACATTTCCCAAATCCAAAGTAAATGTCTGTTCACTTCTGTTTCCATTTACTATGTGCATCTTAGCCTAACCTGCAACGGCTAAATCTATTCAATCTTGGGCTTTTTAACTATCTGTACCTAGCCTTCAAGGTGGAGAGCCTCAAGGCCCAAGTGTGATTCCTTGGGAAGAATCTTCAAACTCCATAAGACTGAGATGATAGTGCTTCAAGAAACCCATAAAACTAGCACTTAAAGAGCCTTAAAAATGAAGATCCCGGGATTTCTTCTAGTCACAAACCACCATTATCCCCAACATGGACTAGCAAGGTATGTGAAATCCGGTCTTAAAGATGTCATCACAACAAATCCAGAAAACAGTACATCTAGGGCTACTACTGTTAAAATGTGGGATTTATCCATGATAAATATAAACCTCTAAATACCACATGAATTCCAAGCATGCTGCCTACCGTTAACGATCCAGCAGTTTTTGCCAGCAATTTTCACATCCACCACACAGCTTGGGGCTACACAGATGACAAAAACTGTGAACAGTTCATTGACTGGGCAATGATAGAAAACCTGTTCCTTCTGTTTGATGCTAAAGATCAAAGCACCTTTCACTCCTCATGATGGAGAAAGGATTCAAACCCTGATCAATGTTTTATTAAACACGATAGCTTGGGCGAATCTTTGTGCACTCCAGGAATGGGATTAAGTGATTTCCCGAACAGCCAACATAGGCCGGTCCTGGTACACATAGGGGTTCAAATTCCAGCAATAATAGCCTTTCCCATGCCATGACATAACATTGGAAAGGCTAATTGGGAAGATTTTACTGAGGATATCAAACGCACTATTTCTTAGATTCCACCGAAACAAGAAAATTTTGAGCGCTTCACGAAGCTTGTGCTCAAGGTGGCCCAATCACACATGCCCAGGGGCTAGCAGGTAGAATATATGCCATGTTGGAGTGAACACAGTGAATTTCTGTTCCAGGAATTCTTGGCTTAAGGAAACCTGGAATGTGGCAAAGCTCTCTTACACACTCAAACCATAAATCTTGGAGCCTCCTGGGACATCTAGGAGTGGCAGTACTAACAAATAAGACCATCAATATAGCCATAAATGCCATTGCCTCAAAACTGCTGTTGGATGGAAAGCCCCTTGGGATTGCCAAACTAGATAGCAAGTAAGGGCTCAGCTCCATCAATCAATGATAGAATGTGTACCAAAAACAGCCCTGTCATCTCCTTTCACTGAAGAAGAGGTCATCAAAGCCTTAAGAGACACCAGATCAGGGAAGGTTGCAGGATTCGATGGGATCTACCCTAACATGTTGGCCAAAAAGGATGCTGTTGGTTGCCTAGACTCTTCTCCAACATAATGCCCACAAGCAAAATTCGCAAGATACGGCAGCAAGTGAAGGTCATTGCTATTCCAAACCATAGAAAATCAACCATGGATCCAAAAAAATGTCCACACTATATCCCTGCTTTGCACAACATATACATGTCTAAAAAAAGTGCTGCTGGATCACATGTCCCATTTTTGAGAAGGTTATACCAGTTGAACAAGCTGGCTTTCACTCTGGATGCAGCACTTATGGCCAAGTGCTGGCACTCACTACACGTATTGAAGCTGGATACCAGTGCAAAGAGATCACAGGAGGTGCTTTCAGCAATTTAACAGCAGCCTATGATACTGTATGGTAAGATGGCCCCCTGCTGAAAGTTGTAACTGTTTTTTGTTTTTTTTCTTCTGTATAACTGCCGCACGGCACTCTCATATTTATGTAACCTTGAAGTCTTGACTGTTAATCAAAATGAGTGCTTTGTACTTTTCTCCACTGGCATTAAGCTACACATGCGCATTCTGTAAATTTCATTTCTTATCTAGAAGTGTCATTTCTGCAGAAACGAAACTTATGTAGAAAGTCTGCCTAGCAATTACTGTGTAAAAGAAACTATCCTATCCCTGTATGCTTAGCTTATATCATAGTGTCACAGAGGCATTCCAACCAACATCTATAAAGAGGCAAAGAAGCAGGAAACAGCAGAGACGACAACTAGAGAATTCTATAGGCCTGATCACCCTGCAGACCAGTTCTCAGCCTCCCCGCCTGGGCGTATCCCAGCGAAAACCAAGGCCTTGAAAACCCGACAATCGACAATGGCTCACCGTGTTACAGTTTTGTATTCAACATCCCATTTATGAGCTGTTGACCAGTGCTGGGACTTAAGGAGCAGGCAGCCGCACCTAGC
>NW_017728907.1:7251222-7278140 GCF_001723895.1 Crocodylus porosus
TATTTACTGCAACTTCGTTCCAGCTGGCCTCCCCTCTTATTCATAAAAGGGTGAGGCCAGGTGAGTGAATAAAACCTTTTGTTTTACCTTATATCTGCTCTGTAATAACTTCTACTACTAACATCCCATCTCAATGAGCTGTTGACCAGTTCTGAGACTTAAGGAGCCGGAAGCCGCACCTAGCATTGGACTGGTTCCAGTGTTGGAACACAAGGGCTAGCTCTGGAACCTTGTGAACCAATGGACATCCTATAGACTTATTACAAAGAAATTAACAATGTACTCTAAGTCATCTACTTGTGCCAGCTCGGCGAACCTCGAGGGCGGCTATAAAGCAACCTCCAATCCCGCCCCACAAGCTGCGCGTTCACCCGCTCCGCAAAGCCCGCGGCTCCCCAAGCGGTGCCGGAATCGCTAGCCCAGCATTCCACCACAAAAGTGTCAAGGGTCATTAGAACTTCCAACTCCTATCAGCACTCCTATCTAACTGGTGATATGTCCATTTAGGAAACACTATCAGTAGAACCCATCTACTAAAGAACGGTGTCCCACAAGGATCAGTGCTTGCACTTTTTAATTTATACGTAAGTGATCTACCTGTCACCACCAGCTGGAAATTCAGCTATGTCAATGATTGGGTACTTGCTACTCAAAGAAGGACCCAGGCTGAAGTCCAGACAAATCTTTGAAAAGACCTCAAGTTACTTGTAGACTGTTCTGTGTGTTGGAGACTTCACCCAAATCTGAGGAAAACTATCATCACGGCATTTCATTTAAACAACACCTATGCCAATCAGAACTTCACCATCACCCAAAAATGCCTCGGCAGAACTTTCAATTGTAGCCTTACCTGTTGTAAACATCTACACAATGTTGCTAAAATAATGAAAGCATGAGTTAACCTTGTGAATAAACTGGCTGGAACAACATGGGGAGCTAATGCAACCACAGTTCAAATGGTTAGTCTAGCACTTGTTTTCTCTGCAGAAGAGTATTTCTCCCCAGTCTGGAACAAAAGCATGAATAAACAGATTGTTGATACACAGTTAAATGCAGCTATGTGGATTATATCAGGAACGCTACAATGTACACCATTGCCATGGCTTCCAGGCTGTGTGAGCATTGCTCTCCGACATCTCCTCCTCAATGATACATGCATGAGGGAATACCATAAGGCCATCGGTAACCAAAACCTCCCAATCAACAAGGACATCACCACACCACCACCAGATAGGCTCAAATCTAGAAGACCTTTCTGGAAATACACCAAAAAGATAACAAGATATGATGATAACAAGAGCATCGAAGAATAATGGAGGGAAGGTTGGGTAAATACCAACCTGCTGCAGAAATATATCGTCAGCGACCCTACAATCCCCTAGGATTTGACCTATCAAAAAAGATTTTGTCCTCCCTGACCCTCATCTAGACACTTAATGGAAAATGTGAACACCCACTTCATAAATGGAAAATCAGAGAGTCTGGTTTGCTATTGTGGTGCAATTTTTCAGACAGTGCAACATATTGTGAACAATTGTCCAATTAGGTCATTCATTGGCAATCTAAAATCAGTCCATGCTGCTACCCCTGAAGCAGTCGAATGGTTATCAAATTTAGATAGTAATATACAAATTTTGTAATCCTAAAATGTCATATGAAACACAGAGAGATAGAGAGACTGAGATTATTTATGACTAGCATTTGATTTTTTTTAAAAATTTTACTTAAGAGCCATTTCTGATATGGAAAATAAAAGAAATTCCACGTTTTAGAATTTGGTGGTGGCCTTTTAGAAAGGTATTTAAGAAAGTAACAATTTTGAAATAAAAAGATTTTTTGTGCAATTATTGGGACTTACATAGCAGTGGGGAACACTGATGGTGGCATTGACAAATGCACCCATTTATGACTATGAAGAGAAGTGATTTTGTTCAATTAATGATCACTGTACACAAAATGCTTTTATTTTGAAATAGCCATTACTTTCTGAAATGCCCTTAAATTTTAGCTTGTTTAGCATCTGTTATCAAAAAGACAACTGTAGGTTTCCTTTTCTGTAAGACTAATGAGAAAAAGCAGTCAAAGAAGGTCATAAACTTAGGCAACCCCAAGAACACATAACTTAGCTATAAGGAATATTTTATCTTGCCCTGGAAATAAATTGCAAAATATTTGGGCAAGTTTATTTAGGGGAATATATTTTGAGCAATAAAATGTATACCATATTAAATAAATATATTTATAAATCATTCAGATGCTTTATTTAATGACTGTGGTATCAGGAGAAGATAATTATATTTCATGGAGTTGTTCTATTAATTTATTTACTTACAATATGCTGAGCTGCTACTTTTATCCAATGCAAAAAAACCCAAAACCAAACAAACAAATGCTGTTGGGCAAGGAATGAGGAGTTCATATCCAACGTAAATGGGTTTCCCTTTTTCAGTCACTCCTGTCATCTTTCAATTATGAAGTGCGGTCTATGAATGTGCAAGAAATTAATAATAATAAAAACAATTGACGGTCAAATTTACTCATTTCATAAAATATCCTTTAGAGTTATTGTACACATCATACACTGCACACTACAAGCTATCTCTCTATCTTTTCAGGTTATCTCCTGTGGCTATTTGGCAATGACTTCTGCCTCTCCTTTGAAAAGGGAGCTAAAGCCACCCCTGTCCTACTGGTCTTCTCCACAAGTCATAAAGTAAGTGATACTCATACTTTTGTGCGTAAGGCTAGAGGGATGAAAGGAACTGAACTGTGAGTAACTGCAATATAATGGCTCTTGTTCTTTTTTTTAGGCCCTGCACAGAGGCATATATGGCCAAAGGACTCTTGGCTTCCAAAGGCCTCAAAAAGTTAATTTCTTTTCTTCGTTTTATTTAACATGTACATGAAATCTTTGGAAGATCTGATAAAATTACTGAAATGTCAGCAAAACATGAAGGAGACTGTAAATCTCTATAAACATCCTTACAACAACTATATTTCTTAGGCCCTTTCTACACATGCAGGTAAAAGAGCCATGGGATCTAATGGCTAATCAGCATCATCACACCTCCTGCCACGCTACAAGCGCATGGCAGGAGGCATGATTGTGGGATGGTGCGTTAAATCCCATTGTGCCTAACTGCTGGTGTAGGGGGAGTCCAATCCTCTTGACATGACTCCCAGCCAGAGAAACTATGCAGAGCTAGAGCTGAGAGTCTTGCAGCTGAGGGGACTCTCAGCCCTGGCTCCACTTGTGACACAGCCAGGAACAAAAGTCCCATCAGCTGTGAGACTCTGTTCCAGCAGTCATGGGGCACTATTGTGATCTCCTAGCCCATGGGGTATGTGGAGAACCCTGTGTCTGGGAGATCACAATGGCTGAGAGACTGCAGAAGGTTCAATCTCCTAGCCACTGCATAGAGCAAACAAAGATCTCAATGGCTATGATCTCCCAGCCTTGGGGGCTCACTGTGTTCCCCAGTGCCTGGAAGATCTCAGCAGCAGAGGTCTCTCAGCTTCAGACTGCCTTTATGTGCTAATAAAGCTGGATAGAAACCAACTATAAAGTTATTATGATTTTTCAAGCAATAACTTTATATCTGGCTGCAGTTTTTTAAGGCTCTGTAGTTAATGTGCATGTGTAGCCAGTCTAAATTTATTGGGCAATTAACAAGGTAATTCCATAATAGATATAGCTGTAGAGGGAGCCTTATAAACATGATCTGCCTGCTTCTTCAATGCCTTATTAAAATCAACATTTAATAAAGTATATGACTAGTAAAGCATGATAATGAATGACAGGCAGATATGGACAAAAAACAAACTTACTTTAGAGAGAGGATGGAAGCATTAAGAAAAAAAATATACCCCTAGCTATTAAATATCCAGATGGTGCATTTACTGTTGCTTAGTTTTGGATCATGAATCAAGCATAAAAATCATAATATCCTCAATGGCTTGCATTTTTTTCAGCTGATGTTTATACTAAGAACAAAGAAATCCAGATCATCACATTAAACTATTCTGAGTAATGTTCCCTCTCACTTTTTAGTGTGTATTTATTTCTGGCCATTTCTACATATATGGTAGGTTTGCTGATAGGTATCTAGGCAGAATATAACAAGAAAACTGCTGATTTTCACTGTGTAGTATTTTAAACTGCAAATGCTTTGCAAGATATAGCTGGATGGTGGATAGTTATAGATCTTACAAGTAGCAGCAGAGATGCCTGGGAATGAAACATCAATGTTGAGACAGGGCTTTGTACAGCTTATAATGGATGTCAAGGAAAAGCATTTGGCCAAAGCTTTTAAAGGGTTGGATTCAAAGTTTATAAGATATCTTAATAACATATATTTGAGAGAATTTACAGCAGTTAAATATTCAGTCCTGGATTGTGAGAGACAGCTGTTTTCAGAAAATGGAGATGGATTTACCTCTGCTAAGGTCAGCTTAAAAAAGAACCTTCCATGCAGCTAAAGAGATATTAGATTCACATCTCAAACATAATCCTCTGAAACAGCCCAGAGATAAGAGCCCTGGACTGGATGCTTAGTTGTATATAGCACCCTCCACAGTGGAGACTGCTTTTCTGCTTTCTTTATTAATCCTTTCTAGTACAATATACAGCTTCAATTGTGCATTTATTGTAATGTGCCATCTGTTAGCCACCTTCTATAAACATTCCATCTGATTATGTTGACACATGAATGCTGCATCCAGCACAGGTTTTCAGACTTCTTTTAAAACAGTATTTTCTATATAAAGAGTAAATTTAGTGATGATGAGTATAGTCATTTGAATACATAAATAATCTTGTGGAAGTACTGTAAGACCTTCCAATTTGGGTAGGAGTTTAGCAAGCAAGGCTAGGTAGGGATACTGTTTAAAGAAACTTTTATTTTATATTCTACTCCATTTGCTTGTATATGATGTTCTTTCTCTTACTGTAAGCAGCCCTGAGCCATTTTTGGAATGGAGACATATAAAATCTAATAAATAAAATAAAAGTCTTACATTTCTCCAAATGGCATACAGAGGGTTTATCTTACTCTCACTTCCTGCTTGGAAGCTATTGAATTCAACACAAATGAGAAGACTCATTTCAAAGTTAAATGTACAATATCTCAAGTTTCCTCTATGGGCGCTTGTACACATGAGGAGGGTTTAGTTCCCCTACACTGAAACGGGCTTTTAATTTTGTGTATTTTTAATTGTGACCCGCCATTTCAATTCAGGGGCTTCCGTTACAGTAATAAAACGATGACATCCTGACTTCAGCTCACCCTCCCTGCCCTGCCCCCTGGATGGGCTTCACCAGGAAAAAACAAAAAACAAATACCCACAAGTAGCTCAATCCTCTTTTTTTCCTTTTGGTGCAGCCAGCCTGCCTCTTATACAGCCAGGGGGCAAGCTGCCAGTGGCCCCTAAGCTGTGGGGGGGGGATGGTCCTTCCCTCCCAAGGTGTCACCCACATGCTAGCAGCCTGCCCAGGTGGCCCCTGGGGGTGCCACTGCTATGGAGGGAAGGACTGGAACCCAGTGGCAATTTGCGCAGGCAGACTCTCCTGAGAAAAAAAGCAGTGAGGGGCCTAATCCTTTTTATTTTTTTGCCCCCCAGAGCTTTTCCACATCTCCCATGACTGGGGTGCGAGCTACCAGCAGGCTGAGTGGCCCCATAGCTGTGGGGAGCCCCCACCAGACATGTACATGCCCAGGGCCATATGGGCATGGTGGTAGCTGTGCAGGTGCTGCCCCAGCTCAGGGGCAGCTCCCACCAGATTCAACTCTTCCTGAAGCCCATGTGTGGAGCAAGGCCTGGTGGGCTTCCAGTGTGCAGACTCAGGGAAGAGTTGGATCTGGCAGGTGCTGCTTGTGAGTTGGGACAGTACCCATGCTAGCACCCTGCCCGGTTAGCCCCAGGGGCCACCACTGCCACACTGGGAAGGACCAGGCAGCTCATCCCACAGCCACATGAGAACTAGGCAGACTCCACCAGAAAAAAAAAAAAAGCTATCCCCTTGCTGCCTTTTTCCCCCCCTCAGCCTGCCCATGTGAGCTGCTGCCAGGTCATGCAATCCCTGAGCTGTTGGGGGAAGTGGGGGTGTTTTCCTCTGCAGTGGAAATGCCTTCTGGGGCTTCCCAGGCAGCCTGCTAGTGAGTGGGTGCTACCTCATCTCACAGGCAGAAACAGCCAGATCCAGCAGGCTTCCAGCACCCTGTGTACCATCCCAGCCACCTTCCCACTGCCTGGGACTGCCTGGGAATGGGTTGGCTAGACCCTGGGGCAGTGCAGGAAGGCAGCAGGAGGGCAGCTGGGTGTGCTGGTGGCCAGAGAAGGCAGTGGGGATGGTGCATAGTGTGTTGGAAGCCCACCATGCCAGAGCTTCTCCAAGCATGCCCGGGCTTCCAGCACCCTGTGCACTGTCCCCACCACCTCCTTCAGCCACCAGACATGTACATATGCATAGGTTTTTTTATTTACAGTGGGACAATTTGTCTTGATCAAACTAAAATACATTAGAGGTGGTCTAAGTTGCCATGCTGAAATACATCTTTACACGAAAAAAAAATCAAGCATATGCATATGGTGATGCCATGACATTAGACAAATGACTATTTCTTGTCACTTTTTGTCATGTGTACATGGCCCCACCATCACATATACAAGTGCCCTATCTGTTCAGCTTTCTATGTCTCTATAGCATTTACAGGGTGGTATGTACTGGATGTCCCATTTTCTGTTTGAGACCACTTGTGGTGATGTAACATATCCTATAATTAACAAATCCCTTCCTGAAGAGAGGTTTTTTCCCCATGCTGCAATAAGCTTCACAGTAGGAAACAGTACCTGGAAACCACATAAACTGTACCTAAGGAGTCTGGTGAATTTTACATGGATCATGAGATGCCATGTTGGGAGAATCACGCGTTGACATTAATTACAGTACCTGTCTGCAAATTATTGTCCATGAAAGTAATAAAGTACCTTTCTCTTTCTCCCTTGTTTCATTTATTTTTTGGTCTACTGAACACAGTAAGTGTTCAGAGCAGCAGTTCCCAATTTAGAGAGGATGCCACAGTGGCAGCCCATGGGGAGCCACGTGGCAGCAGCAACAGCTTCAGTGCAGGAGGTCTAAGCCACAGTAAAAGCAGCCAAGGTAAAGAGTGATCTGAGCATCCTTCTCCCTGCCCCACTCTCCAATATTCTGCCCAGGGCACCATGCCTCTGACTATACAAATAATAGAGCTTATAGCCTATAACAAAGAGATTTGCCTTAAAATTAAACAAAACTCCACTGAAGTAGAAGTAGCACAGGCAAGTTTATCTTCAGTAGATGTGATTGCATGATATACTTTCAATTTTTTTTTGATGTAGCAAATTCATGCTGCCATTTTAAAAGGGCTTTCTAATTACTTCAAACACAGTTGATTTATTTATGAAAAAATTTTAATCCTAACATTTATACAACTATTAGCATGGATATCTGCAACTGGAAATTGAAAGCTGAACTTCATTATTTTTTATTTGTTACTCAGTGAAATATCCAACTGGCCACCCAGCAGTGATACCACATGACTTAAGTGACCAGTCTTCCACCATAAATAATGAATAGTTTAAGGGAATAACTAATGGATACCCATATGCTGACATGCCTTTGTACAAACCATTCAGCAAATGTTAATGAATAATAAATACGTTTATAGCAATCATCAGCAATTTGCAAACAGTTCATAAAATGAAGAAAAAAAAAGATCTAAGTTTGTGGAATAATTTATTTCACTATGAATAATTCAATCAGTATTATCTATCAAGGCCATTAGTTCCACCATTACTTTTATAAGGGGAGCTTTACCTTGATTTCCCGCAGTAATTTGAATGAACAAGAATAATCCAATCCATTCCCCACAGTCGCATGAAACTTGTATCAATGAATCCCTATGGTCACAACATACTGAAGGCTATACACAGTGCTTATTTGTTCAATTTTTCAGGAACCTCTCTGACAACCTCCCAGATATTGCCTAGGGCACCTTCTACCCCACTTCTTTGATCCTCTCCAAATCCATTGAGAAATCTCTTTGCAAACAGTGACAGTTACTTACGAGGATGACATGCCCTTTCTATGGCCGTCAGGGTTATATCACTCTGTGGATGGCACTGATAGCTCTGTGAGTGTCTACTGAACTTTTTAAATAGATAGTTTCCTCTCTTAGTACTTTAAACTCAGTAGGACAAATTCACGTCTGGTGAAAGTACACTGGGGATGGATCTTTCCAACCAGATTTAAAACTAAAGAGCTCTTTCATATTCTCACTCCTCACTCAAATTGTTCATTGCTTTGTTCTATCACATACTTCTGAAGTTGTTCTCTGGAAAGTATCCTAGACTCTACACGTATGTGAAACTTTATTTTTATACAACAGACTCAGGTATAAAATGTCTCAAGCCCTGCATCAAAACTATGCAAAGTTTATTCAAGAGATTTCACTTTAGGTATTGTTATTTTAAAAGGTTTTTTAAAAGGGAAAACAAGCTGAGCAATTTACCTTCCATCTTTCTGTTCCTGTTCAAGAGAAATGGTCTCTTTCTGTTGAAAGGAGAATAAACAAAACAAACAAAGAAAAGCCTTTTATCTCACTGTCTCCTTTAACTGCTATCTCTTACGTATCTTCCATAGCAAAGCAATAGTTTTGAAGAGCTTTTTAACAATTAAACATAATAAAAGAGGTAAATTTGAGATTCTTCTTCCCAGTTATTGAAGAACAAGGAGGGTCAAGTTATATCTTGGGGCTGCTTGAGATAGCAAGAGGCTGGATTTCATTACACTGGAGATCCTTAAAAGTCTCAGACTCCTAAATTTACACTTTCCACACCAAATCTTCATTTCATATTACCTCTAGATTATTTAAGAATCTAACATCACTGTCCTTCCCTGTTGCTCTGATAAAGTTACTCAGTTGCCTCATTACAACCATCCTCTTCTTCCTTCTCCCTCCTACATTGTTGATTTTTGTCATCCATACTTTCAACACCCTTTTAAACCTTTGCTTTTATCACACCCTGAAAACTTTCCCCTCACATCTATTTTCATCTTTTGTTCTTCCTGATTTTTTCCCCATTTTTGACCTTACTCTAACTCCTCTCAAATTTTGCTTCTTTCTGGGCATGTCTATATGTATCATTAGAGGGCAGCAATTAACTATGCTATTGCTTATTGCTTCACACGTTATTGCTCCCAGGAAGCTTCTGGGCATGCATCTGTACATGCACATGCACCTGGAACACAGCACATTGAGCCAGGTTGCAGCAGCCCCAGCTGGCACCGAGCCCGGGGGGAAGGAGGGCTGCTCTGACTGCGCTCAGTGTGGCTGGCTGGGGCACAAGGGTACTTCAGTGCAGGGCTAGCCAGCAGGCAGCATGCCCTCATGCCTTAGCCGGCAGCACCTTCATGCCCCAGCCAGCAGGTCAGTATCCACACATAGGCTGCAGCACATGGAAAAACTCAGCAGCAGGTTAGGATTTGTATTCACAAGTACTACCCTGCTGTAGAGTTTGTTAGTTTTGTGCACCCTAGCAGGGGTGCACATGTACATGCTGAGACATTTACTGTGCAGTTAGTTAGTCAACTGTGTAGTAAATGTCTTGTGTAGATGTTCCCTTGTTGTAGTTTGGAACAGGTTCCACATTCTTCATTCTCCTTTATATACCTCTCATCTTTCTCTTAACAATTCCTAAACTGTTATGACAATGTCTTCATGATTCATTGCAGGAGAGATGTTGTCTTATACATTATAGCTTAGATTCCACGTCTTTGGGGGTACAGAACTTGTCTTACTTTGCTTTGTAAAGTGTTTTTAGAGCGATTTAAAAATCATATTTTTTTTTCTTTTAGTGTCCATACAGTCTTTCTGCTATGAGAGTGGATTCTACAGGTCACAAGGTCATAATAAAAGTCAATTCATGGAAGTGTCATACCTTTCTAACTTTATCTGCAGATCAATTAAAAAAAACAAGTTTTTGGTTTCATTAAGGAAAAAGGTAACTTGGTTTCATTAAGGAAAAAGGTAACTGTGACGGGGTCCATCTCCTGGTCTAACATAGGCCTGCCCCTGTCTTTGGGCTACCTGCCCACCTATCTCACCTGCCACACCTTGATGGAACAATAATTATGGTGTCACTCATGTGGGAGGCCACCCATTTACTACCCCAACATTGGGGGTCATTATCCATCACTCCAAACCTCCCCTAAATGGTGGTGCATGCCTTGCAGATGGTATATAACTGCTGACCTGTGCCCTAGAGCACTGGGTCAGCTCACTCCTCATCATTGTGCCTCTTGGCACTGGGGTCTGCCCGCTGTCCCTGTGCCTCCTGGCACTGTGCTCCCTGGCACTGGGGTCTGATCACCCCCTTGTTGCTGTGCCCCTCAGCGCTGGGGTCTGATCACCCCCCTGTTGTTGCATCCCCCCTGGCACTGGGGCTTTGCACAGCAATGAGGCCTCCTCCGCTCCAAATAGCCTCAGTCTGATCCACCAGATTAAGCAATAACATAAATAAGAGTCCCTGGGCTATAACATAATACATGTCATAAAAGCCACCTTCTGGCTCCTTAAAACCCCAGACTGCTCCTCACACATTGAGCACCCTCCCCCAGCTCTGGTTATCTTATAGACTCCTATAGCCTTATTAGCCATAGCATTCTTGAGTAATTCTGCCATGCAGGAGTTCTCTTCCCCTGACCACTTGCCAGAGATCTCCTCCTGCCAGACTTGGCCCTGGGGTTTATATGTGCCCAGAGGCCTATCGCCTTTCTGTCAGCTGACTGGCTTGCATGGTGGGCTATTAACTCCTACCTTCCTGATGCTTGTTGTTCTTACAGTCTTGGGTCTTAAAGGGGCATCCCTGCTTCTTAGTAACAGGGCTAGGATTCCCTGTTACAGTGACCTACATTGCATCAGTAGAAAACCTCAGTAATTTAACGCATGAAGCTTCATACACTGCACAGTATAAAGCTTACAGAGATAAAGTTCAGAAACACAGGACAACTGAGCCTTTTATCATATTATAAAGACAAGATTTTAGACTCAGCTGTCTCCCTCAGACTTGTGCATGATTTACCAGCCAACAGAGAGTTAGTGTAATGACATGTGACAGGCCGCAGCAACCATTCCTGGTCACTAGTAAATAGGATATAAATCAAACTCAGCTTCCCTTTTCCTACCACTCAGGAAGTGTAATAAGAAATGGCTGAGGAATGTAGCTCAATTTAGCTCCCCATAAGGAAGGTGGGAAATTCTACGTATGAGTAGTTCTTTAAGGTGCAGACCATGTCACTACCACAGTCAATACCATGATGGGGTAGTAACCTAGACTGAGGTTTAATTTGGTTTTTACTAACACGGAAATTATTTTGTTGCAGTCTGAGTGAACTATAGTACCTGCAGGAAATAAAAAGCTTTAAAGATGAACTTTGTTGGCCAGAAAAGACTATTTTGCTTTGAGTATTATACAAGGTAAGTTATTTCAACGATTTACAGGAGTATGAGAAAGAACCTTATTTACAGAAAAAGCCTAAGTCAATTAAAAGAAAAAAGAAAAAAAGAAATGAAATAGAATTAATACAGTGATGTCCCAATACCAACAATCCATCAATAGTAATTCTATTAGGTCATCAAGTTCTAACTCTTTTAAAGCTGAAAACTGGGACATAAAACTAATGACACGATTTAATAATTTCTCCTTGAATATCAGCAATAATCCTCACAAAACTAATAACATCTTGCAGGTCTGTGAGTTACTTTATGGTTTTATACAGTCAGTAGATGGCTCTGTTTTTTATTAATGTTCACTTCAACCATTCCAGCTATGCAGCTACAGAGAAAGGAGTCAGCAATGGTGTTCAGCTGCAGCAGTTTTTATCTCTGCTTCTAGAACACTAACGAGGAAGAGAAACCCGGGCCCTAAATAGATAAATATATTATTTTCTTTTTTTCTGGGTATGTACTGGAGGCTGCTAGTTTAAGGGCTCATTTACATGAGTTAATGTACTTTACTTTGCTGTGTTTACACATGCATGCCCTTACTGCTCAGTAAAAATGGCTAATTGTGACTAAATTTGATACCTGCAAATTCAGGTATCAAATTTAGTCTCAGTTATTTAATGTGCAGTAATGCACACATAGACATAACCCAGCACTAAGTTTAGTGCTGGGTCTGCCCTGCCATTAGGGGGCTGGCTGAGCCTAGACTCAGGGCTCCTGGCTTGTCCCCTGCACTGGGTGCTGTAGCAGGTGTCCAGAGATGGCATCACAGGGACAGCCACATGGGAGCCCAGAGAGCTGGCACAGGATGTCATGTCCTCACCATCCTCCCCTTTAAGCCCTGGCCCTGCCCACATGCACACACCTATGCCAACTACCCAGGCCCCTAACTGGACATAGGAGGAGGTTGGTGGCCTTGTGGCACTGGGGTGATGCCGAGGTGCTCAGGCAGTTTGAGCAGGTTGAGCATTCAAATATCCACATTTATGAGATCCTGCTAGGGATATGCAAGAACAAGGGCACTCCTGGCCAGTGCTGCAGTGCTGCATTAAGGTCAAGGCCTTGAGGGCACAATGAATGGCTATGTCCAAATAATCGTCAGGCTGATCAGTCATGGCCACAAGACCATGGCTTTTATGTGGGAGCCAACCGGGACTTTGGGGGAGCAACCCTGGGAGTGTCACCAGCAGGGGAAACCTCACTGAGTCCCCATTCCATTCTGACCCTTCTGGTGACACATCCCACCTTGACCTCCTCCCAAACTGTTGCATCCATTGGCAGTTTGGGGAGACCTGGCCAGCAGCTGCCTCATTCTCACAAGCAAGCTAAAGAAGTAGGGGCAGCTCCAAAACATACCACAAGAATTGGCCAGCAATGTCACTGCCAGCCACCAGTAGCACCAGCTCCTGGGTAGGGGAGAGGTCCCTGGCCAGGTGCTGGACTGCCATGCACCACAGACTGTGGACACCAGGCACAGCCTGTCACTTTTGCCAATGAAGAGGCCTGTACCGAGCTGCCAGCCACATCAAATCTAGACAGATGGTAAGTCCTGCACTGGAGGAGGGCCCTTCCAGTCACCCCCACACTTGCCCCTGTCCTGGTCCTGGCCCCTGGTCCCTGGCCCTGGCTCCTGCCCCTGCTCCCTGACTGACCCACCCATACTCCCCTGGCCCTGGGTTCCCCCCACCTAGGACACAGAGAGTCAGGACATACAATTCAGAACTTTATTCAATAGTATGTGTCCTCACAACTAGATGGGCATGGGCCTGTCATACCCTGAGGAAGGCATCGATGGCAATGGCAATATCCTCCTCATCAGAGTGGGGCAAGGGTGAATAACGTAGCCACAGGTAGCCCTCCAGGTGATGGCAGAGGTTGTGGAGCAACCTGGGCTTGCCTCTTACTCCATCATAGCTCAGGGTCCCAAACCAAGAGTGCAAGTGTGCCCAGAGTACCAGGAGAATCATCATCAAGAGAGTGTAGTGGCTCAGGCACCCCGCAGCCTGCACGAACAGCTCATCACATACCATCCAGGACACACACAGCAGGGGCATGCTCAGGGCACAGATTTTCAAATTATCTGCACTGCTAATAATAATATGAAGTAGGCCTGTGTGAGAAGGCAGCTATTCAATCCAGCTTCAGATCCGGCTGCTTCAGATGCCAGGGATCTGATCTACAGTTCCAGACCAGGTTCCTGCTTCGATCTGGCTGAAGCAGCGCTGAAGCTTGGATCCACTTGTGGACAAGCAAAACTCATGACATGGGTGACACTGTGTGTGTTAAGGTGCAGCAGGGTGAAAGCTGCAGGGATGGTAGCCCCTGCTGTGGCCACACTGCCTAGCATCTGCTGAGGCGATCAGTGCAGGGCTTCTGGGTTCTGGAGCCCTGCACCCCTAGATGCTGACAGGCAAAACTCATGACATGGGTGCTTGTACAACTGACTGTCTCTGTCTTGGGAGGAACTACTGCAGGCCCTGCAGCTTTCAGCCCCCTGTACCTTAACACATACAGTGTTACCCAAGTCATGAGTTTTACTTGTCAGAAGCTTGAGGTGAAGTTCCCCCCAAGCCCCTGCACTTATCTCCTTGAAACCGGGCAGGCTTCGTGGCCTGAGCAGGGGTCACCACCCCTACAGTTTTCAGCCCACTGCAGTTTAACACACGTAGGGTCATCTATGTCACTAGTTTTGTCTGTCAGCAGCTTGGGGTGCAGTTCCCCCCAAACCCCTGCACTGATGTTCTTGAAACCTGGCAGGCTTTGAGGCCTCACTAGGAGCCACCACCACTGCAGTTTTCACCCTCCCCCCCACCCCATGTTGTAACACATAGACGTGACACAAATTTTGCTTTCAAGAATTTGGGGTGCAGTTTCCCCCAAACCCCTGCACCAATCTTCTTGGAACTTAGCAGGATTAATGCTCTCTGCAGAAGCTACTACTCCTGCAAGATTCATCCAAATCAGACAAAAACCAACAAAGTTATAGATATTTCATTGATTCCTCATTATGCCCTGTGGTCAGATCTCCGAAGTGGTTCTGAAGCTTTTCCGAGGCAGTTCGGAAGCTCCGAACTGCTTCAGAAAGCCTAACAAAGCCAGCGCTTCAATCTGGACATGCTGCTTCAGATGCCGAAGTGTCCAAAGCTTCTTTGGATCCAAAGCAGGGTCCGAAGCCTTGCACAACCCTAATATGCAGTGGTCCACTCTGTTACAGTTTCTCTAACAATCTCAGAAGTTCAAATTACTCCATTTTCTTTTTTGTCCTACATTATGTAGCAGCTTCCTACTTATTTCCCATGTTAAATGATGATTTTATAAAATTAAGTTTCTGAGAAAAAGTCAGGTGCCTACTTCTTAGAGCATCTTGGGGAAAAATAACCAAAAGAGTAATAAACATCTAATAAGTAACAGACCTGATCAACATTTCCCAAATTTTGAAAACGCAAAAATCAACATTTCTATTTATATTAAAAAAATTGTAATTGTTTTGCAAATGTTTTCTCTGCTTTCAGAGACTGATGAGCCAGTTTTGAAAAGGAGAAAAAAGAAATCACATGTTGATTAAGGAAGAGCAATTCCAAATAGACAAAATTAATTTTTTAAAGGAAAATGTAAAAAGGAACATATAATTAGCTTTATAGCAACCAAATATGTTTTACCAGTACACTGAATACTCTTGCCTCTTTCTACTGGTTTGTATACACTGGAGATATTATGATTCAACTTCTTGATAAAAAGATGTTGGTTTTGAATGAAAATTTGCAATATATATTGTAATAACTGTTGTCACATTGCTTCTGTTTGAAAGATTTGGTTAGACAAACATTTTGGTCTTAATTCCTGAACAAGAAGAGGAATGGGAAAGTTCCATTATATTTGAAAATATTTGCATAGATGTTCAATCATTGCTTATGTTTCTCTGACATGGAGAAGATCTATTTAAGCCTGATCCTGTATCTGTAAAAATTAGTGACAAAACTTACATTGAGTTTTGAGTGAGTGCTGCTCCATTATACACCTGTGCTGCTTGAGAAGAGTAAAAATGTGCTATAATAGATTTTTTGGATGTAATTTTATTGTCTGCATCCCCTTCATTATTTACACATTTTCCTTAAGTAAAATTCTTCCTAGAAAAGGCATGAAGTAAATACTTTTTCTCTCGCTATCTGAATTTCACTTACAGATATAACTTTAATAGCTCAAAAACATGAAACTAGGAGAGGGTTATTTTTTATTTCTCTGATAGTTATGATTAGTTATTTAATTTGTGTTAATTATTCAATGTTCTCCATGTTTATAACATTTAACAAGCTCTTCATTTACTGAAGGGGAGTTTTTGGCTCTGACAACAAACTTTTGTTAAAGTTTCTACTCTATATTAATTCAATAAATTATCTCACATTTACTTTTCTTGGATCATTTCCTTAACTGATCTGCTATTTCCCTTAAGACCAGTTTCATACAGAAATTTGCCAGTGCCACTCACTCACAGCATGGATTTCTTTGGCACCACTGAAATGTTCACTCAGCTAATTGAAATAATTGCAGACAAATGATGTGTAGACAGTGCAGGGGGACATACACACTTTCCACTATGTGAATCTGTCCAATAGTTACTCCGTAGTGGGTTAAATGCATTTTTAAAATCTTTTACAATAATTATATATGGTTTACACTATCAAATCTTTGGTATATAAGCAACATGGAAATTTGAGATTTGTAATTTTGCAAAACCCTCAGAATTTATCATAGAAATTATTACAAATCTATGTTCATAGTAAAGTGGACAGGAAAATGGGTAGTAAGGCTCAAATCTGGTAAGAAATGAAAGATTCAAGTTTGTGTGTTTTAAATATATATCTGTTACTGCACCAACTACATACTTGGAAAAGATACTAATGAATCCTTGGGCAAGCCCTACATTGCCTCCCATCGGCTCCACATACCCAGAGCAAATGCTATGCTACCTCAGTGGGACAATATGCACTTGGATTGGCCCCCTGCCACTGCCACATATATTAATTAACATATTACTTAATATAATGGATGTTAATTACTACTTACATAGTATAGTAGTACTATATATTCTTACTAATATACTATTGTTTTAATTTTAAGCACCTTTAAATATATTGTTATCCTTGCATGTCAAAAACACTTATTTTACTGCTATGAATAAAACAAAAATGAATTAGTAAACCTTTACAATGTTACCAAGGGCAAATCATGCCTGACTAACTTGATTGCCTTATATGATGAGATGACTGGCTTTGTGTATTCGGAGAGAGCAGTGGGTGTGATATACCTTGATGTTAGTAAGTTTCTTACAATATTCTCACAAGCAAGCTAAGGAAGTAGGGATTGGATGAATGCTCCTGTAAGCTCCTTGTTCTGTCCTCTGTCACCAATATAGTTTCATAGTTGGTAGGGTCAGAAGGGATCATCAAGTCAGCCTCCCTGCCATGGCAGGAAAAAGTACTGGGGTCAAACAACCCCAGCAACGTGTTCATCTAGCCTCCTCTTAAAGACCCCCAGGGTAGGAGCCAGCACCACTTCTCTTGGAAGTTGGTTCCAGATCCTAGCCACCCTGACAGTGAAGTAGCACCTCCTGATGTCTAGCCTAAATCTACCCTCTGCCAGCTTGTGACTATTATTTCTAGTCACTCCCGGTAGTGCTCTGGGGAACAGGTACTCTCCCATTGCCTGCTGGTCTCCCTTGGCCAGTTTATAGATGGCCACCACATCCCCTCTCAGCCTTCTCTTGTGGAGGGTGAACAGATTCTGGCCCCTTAGCCTCTTCTCATAGGGCCTGCCCTGTGGCCCCCTGATCATGCAATTGGCCCTTCTCTGGACCATTTTCATGTTGTCCACATTCCTCTTGAAATGTGGTTCCCAGAACTGGATGCAGTACTCCAACTGTGGCCTGACCAGTGTTGCATAGAGTGGGAGGATCACCTCCTTGGACCTGCTTGAGGTGCATCTGTGGATGCATAACAAGGTATGGTTGGCCTTCCTAACCATGTCCTCACACTGCCGGCACATGTTCATTTAGGCATCAATAATGATTCCAAGATCCTTCTCTGCCTCTGCACTGACGAGAAGGGAGTTCCCCAGCCTGTAGGTATGGTGCTGGTTCTTCCTCCCCAGGTGCATCACCTTGCACTTTTCAGTGTTGAAACCCATCCTGTTCTCATCTGCCCACAACTGTAACCTGTCTAGGTCTGATTGTAGCCTATTCCTCCCTTCTAGCATGCCCACATCCCCCCCACATCTTAATGTTGTCTGCAGATTTGAACAGGGTGCTTTTTACCCCCTCATCCAAGTCCCTGATGAAGATGATGAACAGTGCGGGCCACTGTCCACATCCCTCCAGGTTGAAAATGACCCATTCACCACCAATATCTGGATACAGCCCTCCAGCCAGTTAGTGACCCATTTGACTGTGTAGGTGTCGACACCACAGTCCCCCAGTTTTTTAATGAGAATGGGGTGAGAGACAGTGTTGAAGGCCTTCCTAAAGTCCAGAGAAACTACGTCCACTGCTAGTCCTGCATCTAAAGATTTTGTGACCTGGTCATAGAAGGCCACCAGGTTGGTCTGACAGGACCTGCCTCTAATGAACCCATGATGGTTGCCCCTAAGCACAGCCTCTCCTACTGACATGCACCAGGATAATTCTCTGAAAAAGCTTACCCAGGATTCAGGTAAGACTAACTGGCTTATAGTTTCCTGGGTCCTCCTTCCTCCTTCTTCCCTTTTTTGAAAATGGGAACCACATTGGCCCTTTTCTAGTCCTCTGGCACCACACCAGAGCACCACGAGTGCTTGTAAAGCCATGCCAGGGATCCCGCAATGACCTCTGCTAATTCCCTCAGCACTCTGGGGTGGAGATCATCAGGACCAGCTGATTTAAATACATCCAGTCCCTCCAGAAGTTCTCTGACTAGATCTTCACTGACCCTAGGCCTGGGTGTGCCTCCCCTTAATAGACATTAAGAACAGTCTATCTCTATCCTCTTTGTAACCACCCTTGAGGCTGGTATTAAATCCCCACTCAGTTTTCTCCAGAATAAATAAGCACAGTTTCCTCAGTCCCTTCTCATAGATAGGGCCTGGCTAAAATCACGGGCCCAACTCACAGTATGGCAGCTCCTCTAATCTTGGAGCTGTCCCTGTGTGCCCTCTTGCTGCTGACTGGCAGAGGAGCCCTGCAACTGTTTTCTCCTGATGGCCATGAGGCAAAAACCATGGTTTTAAATATGCTGAGGTTTTTGCTTTCTGCCCCATGCTGCTGACCCAACAGGAGGTAAAAACTACAGCATATTTAAAACCATGGTTTTGGCCTCCCAGAGTGATCAGCAAGTAGCAGGGTCATGGGGCTCTTCCACCAATCAGCAGCAGGGAGGGCACATTGTGGGGGGAACTCCAAAATTAAAGTTGCTACTGTGCCATGCTCCACTCCCTGGCCAGTGCTTGCAGGGGTGGCACCGGTGCTCCTGCCTGCCCCCCCCCAGACAATCCCTAAGTGGTGAGCATGGCTGGTGGATCCTGCCTGACCCAGGTCTATGCCAGGGACATGGAATTGGGCAGGAGCTGCACCAGGGTTGGGCAGGAGCTGTGCCTTCTATTCCAGCTGTACCCACATGGACCAGCTTGAAACGATGCATGGGAACACCGTGCAACACCACTTTAGCAGTGTCTGCAACCCTACCAGGCTCTGATCTAGTCTGACAGGGCCTGGATAACTTGCAGCTCCTGGCCCTCATCCCCTTGAAGCCCCTTCACTACCAGCAGGGAGAACCATAACTGAGCTTCAACTCTTTCTGGGGGCCAGGCTTTCTGGTCTGCAAATGAGCACAGGATTAAAGATGCATGCCAGCCTCACTGGACAGAAACCTGGCCAAGAGCTCAGCATCCCCTGCCTTGGAGTGTACACTAGGGACTGGAGGGGAGGTGTGGCTGCCTAGCCACTGGAGCTGGAGCTAGAACTGCTGCTGCTGCAGCAGCCAACTATGGCACAGAGATGGGAGAAGGGTGTGATGTTCTGAAAGCCAGGGCATCCATGGGCTGCATACATTTCTCCTTCAGACATACAGTTCTGGGCTGTATAGAATAATTTGGTGGGCTGGACCTGGCCCACAAGCCATATTTTGTCCACCCTTGTACTAAGGTCAATAAGTCCATCCAAGGTAGCTGGGAGCTCCAGCCAGAACAACTCATCTTTAACATGACCCTGCACCCCCTGACAGAAGTGGAACTGTTGGACTGCCTTGTTCCACTTAGTATCAGTGACCAGCTTTCCAAATTTGGCAACAAAGATTGCACTCTTGCTGGTATTTCTGGAAAGCTTGCTCCACAGTACAGACCTGATGCAGATCTCCAAAGATCTTCACCATGGCCTGGATAAAGTCATTGAACTCTTTGAAGAGGGCTTCTGTTGACTCCAGAAATGGTGAGGCCCAGGCCACGGTATCACCACTCAAGAGGCTGGTTATCAATTCCCCCTTGGCCATTATCTGAAGGACAGGCTTCAGTGCAAAGACAATAAGTGAGGTAACAATGATCAATTAAACCCTGAAAGCAGTGGCAATCCCCATTGAACTTGGCAGGCCTTGGAATCCAGGATTTGGAGTGCAATAAGTGGCTGTCTACCCCAAAGGGCCCAGTGGTGGAGTGCATTGGGCCTGAAGTTCTATAATCTGGGTTTGTAACCTCTGTAGGGCAGTCAGCAGCTCAGCACCAGAAATCTGTCCTGATGATTGGTCCATCACCCCATACCACCATGGGTTTATGAAGCACACTTTGCTCTAAGGGTTTGGCTGAGACATAAGTGGCAAAATCTGTGGATAGGCCCTGGGAAACAAGGAGCAGGTCAGTAGGATCTGGACACAGATTACTGGATTATCAGGTCAGGGCCAGGGTCAATGGGTCAGAGTGCATGGGACCAAGTTCTAGGGAAGTGAAGAGGAGAGACCCAAGAGAGTTAGTCCAACACATAAGCCAAAGTCAGGAGCCAGGAGTCAGACAGTCAGTGCCAAGTTCCAGGGAAAATCCAAGATCAGGGTCAAGGAAGCCAAGCTGTCAGGATGTCAGGGAAACTAAAGGGATACCAGCCAGTGCTGAGTTTCACATGAGACCCAAGAGCAGGGTCAGGAAAGCAAACGCTGGGGACAGAAGTCAGGAAAACTAGGGAGATCAGTGAATGCAAGACTTGCCAGAAAAAAGTGATGTTGTGTCAGGGCACCTGACGCTGCAGATGTGCTTATAAGTGGTAAGTGGCAGTTTTGGCAGCCAATCCAGCTGCAGAAAGCTGGGGCAGTTGTATTAGCCAGGGATCAGGGGCAGGTGTGGTAACTCATGTGGCTGGCCCAGTTGGGCATGCTTGATCACTGATCAGAGGCCCTGATACTGAGTGTGATCGTGTTGTCACAGAGAGCGTTTATGCACGTGCTCCAGGAGTGGGCGGGGGGGGGGGGGAGGACTTTAATTAGAGCGACTCGAATTAACATGCCTTGGAGAGTCATGTGTATCAGTGTCCTGGTAATAAAAAATGGCAGTGGGGGCGCTTTAACTAAAGCTTATAACACAAGCTTTAATTAAAGCACCGCACCACCATTTTTCAGCATGGGGATGCTGATGCGCAAGATGCTGGAGGATGGTAATTAATAAAAGTTAAGATTTTTCACAGGAGAGATATATCCAAATTGTAGTGATATATTGAGCTATCATTGGACTACTCCACAGAGATAACATAAGTTCAAAATTTTGGTGTAGTATGGAAGCTGGGACCAACAATCATCTGACTGTCAGTCTGGGGATTTTACTAATTAAGGTTTGTGTAGTGTGGGGGCTGGGACTGAAAATTAGCTGGTTGTCAGTATTGGCCCCAGCATTGCTGAACCAATTCAAGCCATTGATGCACTGTAGGGGCTGGAAATTTTATGATTTAAGCAAAATGCCTTTTTTTCTTCTCTTAATGGGCACCAAAAACATAAGAGAAGCAGACAGGAGCTAGCATTTAGCAAAGAAATTCATATTAAATGGACATATTTTTCTCGTTCAGGAATGTATTTGGTACCTGTGTTGGTCTGTGACAAAAAAGAAATGCAAAAATCTAGAACACTTTGTTGAGAGATTATACCTTTTATTAGACCAACTGAGAAATCACAGAAAAGTATATACATTTTTTTGCGATTTCTCAGTTGGTCTAATAAAAGGTATAATCTTTGAACAAAGTGTTCTAGATTTTTGCATTTATAATTTCCCTGGAATTTTTATAATATTTTTGTAAAATGCCAATTTCTTTTCACTGTGTCAGCATGTATCATTTGCAGTGGGACTTTCCCCCCAACCTGGTTTCAAGAGGGATCTCTCCTCTGGGAAATTCTGTGAAAATACCTGACATGATAAAATCTGTTGGCTTCTAAAAGCAAAATAACTGCTTTTCTAAAGCATGTTTATAGCCCCAGAGGTGTCATCTGTAGCAGAATTGATATATCAGTATCCAGGGAAGAGATAAAAATGAAACTAAACTAAATTACCTCTATTCTGTGGTTTTTCATTCAATCATTCACTTATGCATTTTTTTTTCTAGATTTTGGCCATAAGAAACCTGAAGATGTTCCTGGGGAAGACATGGAATAGCAAGTTTTAGTGAGCCTCAGTAAACTGGTTCCTCAGATGGCTTAGCTATGGGCAGGTCACAAATTTCAATTGTCCTATCAGTCAAAAAGTAAAAAACAGCAGTTTTGTGGGGATTACAATGATGTTGAATCTATAAAAGATTTAGAACTCTTACCAGAAACTGTCTAGCACATTTTGTTCCCAAGACAGTAAATGGAATCAGCAGAGAGGTAGGAGGAAACTGGGTAGCTGACTAACTGAATATAGCCAGCCATATTTACATTAGTGGTATGGGGAATAAACTATAGCCTCTAGGATGGCATTAGAAAGTATTCATTAAAACTAATCTAATTGGCATTTTGGTGCTATTGCTGTTCCACAAAAAATATTCTGACAGACCATTTTTCTGCAGACTCGGAAATTGGTAGGCATGTAGTTACAGGGGATTTTGGATTAAAAAAAATAGATGGACATCCTGCTTTTAGTTGTTATTAATATGTGGAAGTAGGATAGCAACATACACTTGAAAGTACAATATTCTGGGTCTATTAAACTCATATAAATCCCAGAAGGATTGGCAGAAACTTTAAAACTATTCATTTATTGGTGTTGCCTGTCACATCTGCAGTGTTCAAAGTATTGTGTGCAGATATCCAGACTGTATGAGGATGTTGCCACATGGGAAATATAAAAACATGAGAATGCGATCCAATAGTCCTCCATTTACGAGGGTTTTGATTAATGTTGCAATAAACGGTTGTGAGATTAGAAAAAATAAGCAAACTCAAGTATTTTATCAATGGACCAATTTCACTATTATAATTCTTTCACAGAGAAGTTACCCCTTGTATTATTTACAGTACTGTTAATATTACTTATTCAAGGTATACATATGAACCCTAGTCATGCACTAGGGTCCATTGTGCTAGGCACAAACACAGAGCAAAATCATTTTGGATACACATACACACACATACACACATATATACATACATACATATAAACATGAACAAAAAATAAAGTATACACATGCACAAATATAGATTGGAGATTGTCTTTTTGTCTATGAAGAACATCATCAGTTTGTTAATAATATACAGAATGAGTTTTTCTCTAGTGTATGAGAAACATCAAAATGAAACAGGTATAATTTAAATGTTGCTGGATGTAATCAAAAGTTGTAAAAGCAAAACAAAACAAAACATATTTGCCTTACTGATTGATAGTGTTTGTCTGCTATTGGTTGCTCATTAGCTCAGTTTGGGATTGTTATTTGATTCTAGATTACTGTTGGGCAATTCCTATTTCCATCAGGGGCTGGGAGGGCCATCTGTTGTGGGGCAGATTGAAACTAATTTTTTCCGGCATAAACATAACTCTGGGTGCATTTACACATGTGCTTTGTGTGGATTTGACTAATTAGGTCCACAGGAAAGCATCACCATCTACATGTGCATCTGTATTAAGGCACAGTAAAGTTAATTAATTCTGTGGTAGTATAGTACTGTCTGAGACAAGTACTAACCTACAATTGAGTAGTTTGTGTACCAAAATGCACATGCAGATGGTGACTACAGTTAGATGGGGCTATGGTCTGGGGACTGCCTGCTGGCTAGTCCCACACTGTAGCACCGTTGTGTCCCAGCCAGCCCCTTCTCAGCACACTGAGGTAGGATGAAGCAGCTCACAGCTAGCAGGCTGACCCTCACTTCTTCCCACTGCCTTTTCCCTCCTTGTCCACCATCCCATCCCCTGCCAGCCCAGAGCTATTCTGTCCCAGCTCAATGTGCTGCAGTCCCAAACTGCACCAGAGTTTATTGCTACATATTAGGTGTACCTGTAGATACACCCACTATGAGATAATATATGTCTTTCTATAGGACTACCTCTTAAATCCATCTAGAGTCTAAATCTGGACTTATATATAGCAGTCTTTTTTAAGATGTGTATCTTTCACTAAGCATATTATAATAGTGCTTTGTGATCTGAACTGAACCTGTGATATAGAATTTGAGGTACCAGACTTAATGATAAGGCTTAAAATAAGCTGGGGCAAGCTCATAAGTGATGGTGTTTCATCTCATATGCCTTTTCCCTAGGCTAAAAGGAAGCACTTCTGCTAAGTAGCTTCTTGGGAGGAACTACCATCTTCGGAGCTTGTTAACCCATTTGATATGAGATAGCTTATTGACCCTCTAGGCACACTACAAGGGCTATAGTAATAAAGGAAGGTATAGGTATTGATTGAAGTGTATCTATAGAAAGAATAGAGTATTAAAGGTGCTGATTGATACTTTCTAAATACATTGGGGTGTTTTCTTACTGAGTTTTAATTAATTGTCAACAACAATTAGGATTAAGATTTTTACTTATTTTACATCGTTTATTATACATATAAATACCCAATTTCAGTTTGCCTAATACAAGATATCAGATTTACCCAAAGAACCTCGACTGCCTATGTCCTTAGACCAACACAGCTACAACTTATACCCCAGTCACCTTTTTAGCACATAAAAAAATCATTATTATGCTAGCATATATCAAATTGAAGCCAATAAAACTTCCATGGCTAGATCAGCAGTCTTAACAATCCTTGTAATTCTAGACTCTTTTATCCTTTTTTGGACCATTTCCTAAAGTCATATTACATGAGAACCTTCTTTTTTTAATTAGTTTACAAAAGCCAGGGCTATATTCTATTTCACTTTTCTTGCCAGAGAATGAGTGAGCAGTGTTTCTATGTCATGCTACTCATACATCTCTTCTGGAAACTTCTAAGTGATGTCAGTGTTTCTGGAGCTCTTGAAGTAGCAACCAGCTTCACCTACCCCAGGAGGGAGCCAGTGCTTGATGGCATAATCTTCATCAAGGAAAGGAAGCATTATTCCACAAGTCACAACAAATTCAGCTGCATATTTCTGTGTCTATGTGCAGCCCTAGAGAAGCTAAAAGGCACCAAATTTGCCCAGCAATGACCATATTTTCATCTATTTTCAGTTTGTCTTTTAAAAACGATTGCTTTGGGAAATACGGCCATTGATTTTGACGCAGGTTTATTAAATCAATACATACTAACAGCGCTAAATAAGCAACAACAACAACAACAAAAGGAAGTAAAACAATAAAGGTAAAGTTGCAATTTAAAATGCAGGATGAACTCTTATTATTTTTTCAATATTCTGTAGATTTGTACTGCCTAGCTTTTGAGTGTAAATAATAATTTCTGGGGTTGAGGGGGGAGGGTTCCTCTCTCCAGCTGCTGAGCACATAATTGGAAAGTGGATGTGACCCACTGCTGGCTCATTCATGTCAGATTTTATACTGTTTGTGGATTCATTGTTTACACTCCATTACACCGCCCCCCCCCCCCCGCTCCAAATGTGTGTTTAGACACCCTGGCTACGCTTTATAGAGACATATGTTTCATTAACCTTCTTTTTCCAAAATCTACTATAACCTGAACAACAGAAATGAGCAATTATTGGTATATAACTGCATTCAGAATGATGAATGCCGCTGGAGAGGGCCAGAGTATTTGACTTGATATTTTTGTGGGTGCTAAAAAAAAAAAAAATTACTGCTGAGGAGTAGTTACATGGAATTGTAATTCATTTACTGTACTGTCTCTTTGGAAACTTAGGTACTCTCCTGATTGAAGAAATGTTTTTCCTTTCTTCTTTCTTTTGATTATAGAGCCTTGAATCTCCCTCTGGCAGGAAACCTTTTTTACAGGCTTGAACCTTTTGTTAGGGGGAATAGAATTCTTTTCTTTCCACTTGTAGCCACGCAAAATAGCTTAAAAACACACATACTGTGGACTTTTATGACTTATTAACTGTAAGTTATAAAAGAAATGAGATCATCCCGGAGCACCCTTAAAATTTTTCCTTGTTCTTAAAGCAAAATATCTTTGACTTATCAGAACTTTTTAAAAACAAAAGTTAATTTAAATTAAAAATAACTCCCTTGTATTGTTAAGCTTACAACTCTCTCCAAGTAGATAGTTGCATGCTTAACAATACAACTATGGTAAATATTGCACCACAAGCAAGTCTAATTAAAATTCAATTTCTACATTTTTTTCCCGAGGGAAAACAAAGCAGAAATTTCCCTATTATCCTCCGCCTCTACTCCAAGATAACACCATTGTGTTCTTTTAGAAATTTACTTTGTATGCTTATATGTTAAAAGAAAACATTAACCAAGTGAAGTAAATACAACATTATTAGCAACAAGCTTTAGAATTCTCAAAACAGTACAAAACTCTTGTCATATATCCTCTTTTAATTTCCATTATAAGACAGTAATTTAATAGGGGAAAATATACATACAGGCAGTCCTCAGACTTATTACTCAATTGGTTCCTGAAAACCACATCTTAAATTGAAATATTGTAACTCAGAACAAATTTTCCCATAGGAACAATATAAATGAGTGATTGGTTCCTTTATGATACTTGATACAGCTGTATCCAGCTGGTAAGTCTGTTGTGGTGGAAAGGAGAGTGGGGAAGGAAGGGGTGTGGGAGGGGCAGATCAATGTCCCCACAGTGAATGAAGGATTGGGGCTGGGACAGGGGCTGGGGCAAACGCTGCCCAGCCGGGGTGGTGGGGGGCATGAGATGAAGGTGCAGCTTGTTTGAAGGATGTGGCGAAGGTGGGGGGTGGCTCCTGCCACTGCTTGCCACTGATTTGGGAATTGCTTATCCAGTGGATCCTGCTGATGCTCCCACCACTTGTCTAGGAGGGC
>NW_017728907.1:7278240-7294990 GCF_001723895.1 Crocodylus porosus
GGCAGCAGGGGCTATGGGGAGGCTACAGTGAATTTTTAGGTGGCTGCAGCCCCCACATAGCCCCCCACTCTACACCCCAGCCCAATCCAGGGGCACATGCCCCCCCATGCCTCCCAGCACTCACTGCTCACCCAGACAGGTTTTGGGGGGGGAGCACTGGACAAAGGTGCAGCTTGTCCAGGGGGCACAGGAGGGGGTCAGCTCCCACAACTGTGTGCCACTTGTTTGGAGGCAGTGGAGCAGCTTCATCCCATGCCCCCCACCCCACCTCAGCTGAGTGAGTGGTGGCAGGGAATAGCCCCTGCTTCCATCACCACTGCACCTGCCCATAGCACAGTGTGGTGCAGCCCTGGCCCCAGCCACCCCATGCAGATCTGGGGGCACACGCCCCTCTGTGGCCTCTGAGATAAGTGGCAGGAGCAGCAGTGGGACCCACCGGATGAGCAGCTCCCAAACCAGCAGCTGCAGGAGTTGCCCCCACCATCTCCCATCGCCCCCTGGCTGAACTGCACCTTCATCACATGGCCCCCCGCCCTAGCTGGGCAGCACTTGCCCCAGCCCCAGCCCCAGCCCCAGCTCCAGTCCCTCCTTTGCTGCCAGGGCGTTGATTTACCAGCTGGATACAGCTATATTGAGAGTCGTACAGTTGAAACTTGCTTCTGAACCTCAAAACATGGTGTAAATTTATAAAGGTCATAAATGCCACTCGTAAATCGAAAAGTCATAAGTTGAGGAGTGTCTGTACACCCATTTGTGAAAGAACAACTCCTCTGGAAACATAGCTCAGAATATTAAGTGAAGAATGCTATCAGATCCAAATAGAAATGAGGTTTAAAAAAGCATGTTAATTACATCTTAAGTTAGTTACCATTTAACTGTGTTTTTTAAATACATTCAGTAGAACTGGTTCTGAAAAAAAAAATATTTCTGGTTAAATACAAAACATCTTACTTAGTTTTGACCCTTTTGATTTTTTAAATTTAGTGAACTGCTTTAAGGTGACTTGTCATTTCACAAAAACAAACCAAAATACAATATTTTAATTCTAAAAATGTCAAAGTGTCTTTTCTATTTTTTTTAACAAAAACAAAGTTCACCACAATAATTTTATGCAAAGTGATGAATGAATAAAAATGCCTTTTTAGGGTAGAAACATGTTAAGCAAAAATTTTCTCACCCAGTCTAACAACCTTCACATTTTTTTTCTAAATACCTCTAGAGTGGTGATATTTAGTCAGACACTGCTAAATTTGACCCTGTCATAGCTTCGGTAGTGCACCTTTACTTTACATGTAGGGAATCTATGATAAAGCAGCCTAAAGTGGAACAAATTTGATACACTGAACTATTCTGATGGAGGTGAACTTAACTAAAGACTGACTTTCAAACACATGGCAACTTTGGATAAACTCAAAACTGGTTAAGAAATACATAGCTTGAGCTGTTTCTAGTATCTTTTGGCATCTCCTTCTAAAATAAGTCCAACATCCAGTGAGGATGTATACTCTCCCAGGCTGATGCAGGTTTTGCTTCAGATTTAGTTAGTTTTATGAAATTGGAATTATTTTGTATTTCAAAAGTATACTATAAACATACGTCACAAGTTGCAATGTCTTAATTTTTTTTTAGTTAGCCTGTTTCTTTTATGCTAACCAAGGGAAAAAGAACAAACTTCTCAGTTACATACATTTGTGGGACAATCTTCGTTTAGAAAAAGGAAGCATTATACCACAAGCCACAACGAATTCTGCTGAAAATCATTTCCATCATTTGTAAAAGTGTGAACCTACAAAGGTGCTAAGCCCCTTCAAGGTTGTGTTTCCAGAAACACAGTTCAGCTTTGGAGTGAAATACATTATTTATTAGCCTGGAGGGTGAGGTACTAAGCTGCATAATAGATACAGCAATTGAAAGTTGATCTAATTAGCCACATAAAGCAGGCAGGGTAATCAACTGTCTGTCAGTAAATTCTATGTAAATTGTTTTCTTTGATTCATGTTTGTTTTCAAATAAAGTTGTGTCAAAAGTCCTCATTAAAATTCTAAGACTGACCACACAAAGCCCTGGTAGCCCCGTTATACATGTCACTTATTGGCAATACTGAGCTGTGAACAGCATCAAGGTATTCTCATTAGAAAGTACATTTTATTGTCGCCTCTGAATCAAATAAAATACATGAAACTTTTTTCAGCCTTTTATTTGAGCAGACCAGGACTGGAGGTAGTTTTCTATGTCTACAGGTAGAAGTTATTTCTACCCTGGCTCATAGGACCAAAAGACTGTATTGGTATAATCACAGTATATGTGCAAAACCACAAGAATGTTACCTTATTGCAACATATCTTACAGTCAAGGGTTCAGAGTCGGATGCCTTTGCACATCCCTGCACAGCTGTGGCTTAAGGAGCTCTTGGAGCTACACAGTGGGCTTCCACAAGAACAACCATTTCATTAAAAAGAGCACAAGCAAATGTTGCCACCTGCTGCCACTGTAGTTGAAATGGCTTTTATTACAAACCCAATCCCCACTGTGTTAGGTGCAGGACATAATGACTGGAGTGGAAGCAAACAATATTTGATTCTAGTGTTCACTGGGCATGTTTTATTCCATCCCAGCAACCATGAATGACTAGGGATGAGAAACACTCCATGTAATCTATGTCAGGTGCTGTGAGGGGAAATAGAATAGAGCAATTGCCAGCCTCTACAGCAATGGAAGGTATAATGCTATATCTGGAACCTTCTGGGGTTGCTGATCTGGTATAAAAACAGAATGACCCCTTAGGGGACCAGAAAATTGGGCCCAGAATATTCAAAGAAAGCATTAAAGATCATGAATGCAGAGCTTGATTTACTCATGAATAATAAAGAATGTTTTTCTTATGGCTACATAGTCTGTGCCCAAAAATATTTTGCTCCACCATATTTTAGTGGAGAAAAGGTATTTCCTGGCTTTTCTCCACTAATGTTCATTGGGTTATGTTCAAGTTTTAGGGCTTTATGAAACTCTGTAGATACTGTGGGTCAATATTTTCTATGAGCTTTTAATTACTAGAAGAGAATTAACTGAACATACAGATTGCTCTATTATTTCAACACTTCCTATTTCTTTCTATAGCATCAGGTCTGCATTTTCCTTTACTTGTGAGGGTAAATTTAATTTTCATCAATGAAAGGAACACTAGACTTTTGATCTGTATATCTTAATAGGATATTCTCTTTCTAGTCATCACAGACCTTGGAAGACATCTGGGACTTCTATTTTGTGCTGTCTTTTTTCTCACTTTCTGTCATCCTGTGACATTTACAGCAACAATATTTTTCATTAACTTCTGACACAGTCAGTACATTTGCCCTTACTATAGAAATTCTATTAAGTGATCCTAGTTTTTAATAGAAGCTGTCATAGTTATTCCCTTTGCTTTGGTACAGTGGTGTCCTTTAAAAAAAACAAACAACTTTTCAGTTTAACTAAAAAACCCAACATGTTTAACTCAGTCCCTACAATATTCCTTTATACTTCCCTAGGTTTATCCTAGAAAAAACCTCATATATTACAAGTACTAAGAGAATCTCACTGCATGTAGTTATATATGTCTTAATCTTGAAGTGAGGTCCATGTGGAAGTATTCCTAGAAACACTTGGAAAGATTAAGAGTTCGGTTATTTGGCAAAGTTTGTCTAAGACAATAAAGGCTTTCCTCACCGGCCACGTGTACATGAGATGCTGACTGCACAGTAGCTCATTACTACTGCACAGTAGGGGTGTGTGAAATGGGCAGATCAGGCCTAATTTGAGGGATAGTGATTTGATTTGCTGATTCAGATCACTGTCCTGATTTGATTCGGCCGAATCTGAATCTGAAGATTCAATTCTGATTCAGAGAACCAGCAATTTAGCTATGGACACAGCTTTACATGTTTTTTCTACATACCTAAAGGTACCAGGTGTGGCTCATGAACACTGAGATGGTGGGGTGGATGGAGCACCCCATGGGAGCGTGGGAAGGGATACAGCTTGGCATCAGCTAGGAGTCTTCAGTGGGGGAGAGCCTCTTGGGGCACCAAGATCATGTCCTGGTGTTCTCCCTGCTCCTTGCCTCATCCAGCACTTCTGGGAGCCCGGGCCAGTGGCAGCCATGCCAGCTTTTGATGCACAGCTGCACCCGAGAAAGCAGCCCAGGGATAGCACCACCCACCCTGATGAGCTTCAGCTCCTCCCCAGAGGGGACCACTGCCTAGTCAGCTCAGTGCCATGCCCCTGCTCCCCAGGATGCTGGTGGGAACTGCACATCATTTTTTCCTGCAGGGACAGAGTTGGGCTTCCAGGGATGTTTGCCATGCCCATCTGGTCAAGCCTACAATGGGAGTAGAGCCCTTCTCTCCCCTTCCTACTACCCCTCCCTGCCCAGCTTGCCTCAGCTCTCCCCTGGCCCTTTGAGTTACCCACCACGGCATGAAGGGAGGTGGGAGGCAGTGCAAAACTTTATTGAGCAGCCAGTATCCTCCCAGCTAGGCAGCCATAGACCTCTCACATGCAGAGAAACACATCAATGGCTGTGGTAATGTCATCCTCAGGCACAGGGACATATAATATAGGTACAGGTACCCCTCCAGGCAGCAGCACACATTATAGGGAAGCATAGACTTGCTTGAGTCACCATTGAAGCTCAGGGCCCCATGTTAGGTTTTCAAGTGTGCCTGGTACACCATGGCAATCATCATCAGCAGGTCATAGTAGATCAGACACCCCTTGGTGCATGTAAAGAACTCATAAAGGTGCATCCAGAGCACTCTCACCAGAGGCATAGGCCACAAATTGGGAGGATCCTGCTTTGGATTTCCTCCCTGGAGCAGCCCCCTGCGGGGAGGGCAGGAGCAGCACCAGCTCCACATCACAGTTGGGGTTGGTGAGGGAGAAGCTTCCACCCAACTGTCATGGGCCTGGCAGCATGGGAAGAGACTGCCCGGATGACAGAAGTAAAAGAGGGGAGTGTGTCTGGAGTAGCCATTGTAGGTGCTGCCAGGAACCAGGTGTTTCCTGGCCTGGGAATGAGGCAGGACGGCAGGCTTCCTGTAGCAAGAACCAAGTGGGCTGCCTGCCTCCCTGGAGTGATCAGAGATGGAGGGCTTGGCCAGTGGCCATCTGTCCCAGGACCTTCCTGGCTCACTTACCATGGTCCCCTGGGGACCTATGTGTGTGCATGACTCCTGATCCGAGGCTCTGCAGATGCAGCAGATGCATGCAGGGGCGTGGCATCAAGTGCTGCTGGGGATGTATCTTCAGGATCACCACCACCCTCAGCCAGGGCTCTCCATATGTGCCAGCTCTATCAGTGGTAGACAGACTGAAGAAAGGACTCTGTTACTGGATCATCTGGTCACCGGGGGGGAGGAGCATCTGGCAAACTCAAGGGCCTGGCATGTTTAGGATATCACACACAATTGGGAGAGGATCACACACAAGCAGGATGGGGACTGCAAGAGGGCCTGAGAAGACTGGATATTCTGCAAGATGCTCCTGGCCCTCGAGGAGAGTCACATTGCCTTCATTTAGAGGATGGTGAAAGACCAGGTGTAGCAGGCCACCATGATGGCCAGAGGTGTGCAGGCCATGGAGGAGGAACACTGGGTACTGGACACCATCCTGGCCCTGGCAGTCTCCTTCATGCCATCCACTGCCTAGACACTGACCCTGGCTCTGCCTGCTCCCTGGAAACCACCTTCCACCCATCAGCAAACCTTCGAGTGGGCTTGGGCTAAAGTGCAGCAGCACCTCCAGTGTCCAGGACCCCTTGCCTTAGCACCTGCCCTGGTTCCTCCACAAGCTGGACTCCCTGCCTGCCCCCCCACCACCATGTGGCCCCTGAGCAGGAGCTGCCTGCAGCAGAGTCAGCAGTACACACAAGCCATGGTGGCCCTGGCCCCAAGCTACAGGAGAGTGATCTGGCTTTGCTGGCAGGATAGCAGCTTCCCTCACCTCCAGGTAAGGACCCCACCCATCAGCCTTGCTGCAACATGCACACCCAGAATGGTGCAGGCATAGGCTAGGGTGCTGGACACCACTCCAGGATCTACCCCTAGGCACCTCCACCCTACTGTCCCCCACCCTGAGAGGGTACACAGAGCACAATTTACATAGTTTGCATGGGAAAAAGCATGCGTGACTGGTGCCTCCTGAGTCAGGGGAGGCACTTGCCCCCCCATGGCCAATTGTGCCAGCTGGAGGGGTTTCCCCATGACCACTGGCATTTTTGGGTGCTTCTCCTGGTGCCTGCACTCCCCAGCCAGCGCTCTTGAGGGGGCACCAATGCTCCCACCTGCCCCCCTGCCTGTCACCTTAGCAGAGACTGCTGGATTTCAGGAGGTGCATCAATACTTTCAGGGGGTACACATGCACCCCCATGCATCACCACTGCCACTGGGGAAAAGGGTGATTTATTAGTGGTGGGTGGGGTGGTTGGTGGTGGAGTCTGTCCTCAGTAAGTATAGTTCTGGGGTGCACAGTAATTATAATAAATAGGGAGGCTGCCCTTGAGTACATGTTTGGACATGGTTCTGATGAAACCCACTGAACCCTGTGGGTTTCTGGACCCCTTTTCAGGTCTGGCTCAAAATAGATGCCTCACAGGACACCCTCACCCTTATGGACTAGAAGTGCAACTCTAAAACCACCCCATGGCTCACAGATGGTATTCAAATGTTGCCTCTGAGGCCTTGCTGTAGCTCAACCTCCCTTTGTTGCTGGGCTCACCACAGCTCTGTCTGTGCCTTCACTGGCACTGGGCTCACCACAGCCCCTTTGTCACTGCGCCCCCTGGCTCTGCACCCACTGGCGCTGGGGTCTCTACACTGTAGTGTGCCCCAATGAGGCCTCCTCCTCCCCATAGCCTCAGACTAGTCCACCGGTTTACAAACAACAACCAAAATATGAGCCTCTGGACCATAACATAAAACAAACAGTGCAGGGTGCACTCTGTTTCTTTACATGAGGCAAACTTTGCCCCAAGCATTAAGCACCTTGTAGCCTCATTGCCTGGTGAGCTGCTGGAGCCCCATTAGTCCTGTAGGCAGCATATCAGGTGGTCACTACATCTCTGGGCAATTCCTCACTGCAGGCTCTTTCCCCTAGCTGCTGCCAGAGAACTAACCCCTACTGACCTCAGCCCTGGGGTTTATGTGCGCCCAGGGCCCTGCCTTTTTCTGATCAGCTGACCAGGTGCAGGTGCAAGCTAATTCCCTCATTAGCCTGCTGCCATAATAACCTACACCTGTCGGGTTTCTGCCTGGTAGGGCCCTCTCCCTAGGCAGTTTCTGCCCTTAAAGGAGCAGGCACTTTAGTGACCTGCAAAAGACTGCACAGTAACAAAGGCACCATACAGACATGTGTAGCTGTGCCCCACGTTGGCACATCCAAAACAAAGTACTAAATGATGGTGCAGTAACAGGCCATAGTGCATCGTGTTGGTGGCGCATGGTTATTTTTAGCCCCTGTGTTAATGTAGCAATGCGCTATAATGAGGGAATGCATTGCTACAGCAATGTAGCTGCAGCATCATGGTTTCTGCCCACTGATTTTACATCACCATAGTGTGTTGCTACACTGATATAGTGTCACATGTAGATGCCCCAGAGTGTCCAGATTTTAGGCAGAATTAAAATTAATCTGACATTCTTGACCAAATCTAGTCTATTTTTCTAAATTGCTTCACTTCTACATCCCCTGCCCCCAAAATGTTTTTCCCAATGTCCCTATTGCCAATTTCTCTTTTCAAATAATATTTTAACTGCCTCAGGTTAGGAAAAGTACCAATTTGGTTAAAGCAAGGAAAGCAATGTTTACAGTTAGTTAATATTTACTCTCTTTCTTAGTGTGAAGGACAATGCCAAGGACATTATATCTAATAGAAATAAACCTTACATGCATATATTTCAATAACAGATTTTCATGGTTAAATGTTTTTCACCCATCAGAATAGCTATTTACATAATATTACCAGTTTCTAAAGGAAATAACAAAGTTGAGTCTCTCTGTGAAAGCTCTCCCACGAAGCAACATCTAAGAGCTAAAATGTATTTCATCACATTCATCACATGTACTACAATGGCAATACAGTACTGAACTGTCACTTGATGGGGAACTTGGTTGAATTTGCCTTAGGAAACAAGTAAATTATGTTTTATCTCCTTTCAATGTCAAATACACAGTAATGCACAGAACAAACTACCATGCTATTCCCAAAATTGGTACTCTTTTCTCAGGGAGCAGCTAAGGACTGAATGTCTACTTATATTTTCTTTCTCCTTCAGGGTTTATTGTTTGAGTGTTTGAGGGAAACCTGCATTGTACCATGCTGATGATGAGAACAGTCATGTCTTAATGCCACACTGGCAACATCTTATGCATAAGTTATTTTGCAAAAGAAACAGTATATTTAGTAAGAATGGCATTAGTTTTAGAAAAACAATATTTATTTAGACACTGTTTTTCTGTCAGACTCTATATTTGGTAGTTGCTAGGTTTTATGTTAATATTAAAACCATATTATAATAAAATTGCAGATGTAATTTTGCACATCAGGAAAAATGATGTCAAAACTGGAAATATGTCCTGAATACCTTCAGTTATAGGAACATGTTATATTAGAACAGATTTGTAGATCCATGTGCTGTGGATCTGTAGATCCATCTTATTTTTAGCGGTGGCCAGAAGATTAAGAAAAATGAATAAAAATCAACACAGTAAAGAGGTATAGTCTGTGTTGGCCTTCATGTATGTATCGAACCTTCCATTAAAATTTCATAGATTTCATAGATTTCATAGACATTAGGGATGGAAGGGACCTCGGAAGATCATCAAGTCCAGCTCCCTGCCCCAGGGGCAGGAAGTCAGCAGGGGTCATAGGATCCCAGCACAATAAACATACGAATGGGACATGAAGGCATTCAAAGTAGGTGCTGAACCACCTCCGGTGGCAGTCTATTCAAGACACTGGGGGCTCGGACACTAAAGAAGTTCTTCCTTATGTCCAGCCTGAAACGGTCTTGGAGGCGTTTATGACCATTCAAACTTATTATCTCTTGGGGCGCTCTGGTGAACAAACATTCCTCCAGATCCTGGTGGGCCCCCCTTATAAACTTATAGGCAGCCATGAGATCACCCCCAAGCCTGCTCTTTTCCAGGCTAAAGAGTCCCATAGCTCTCAGCCTGTCATAATAAGGTCTGTTTTCCTGACCTCTGATCATGTGCATGGCTCTTCTCTGGTCTCTCTCAAGCTTCTCCACATCCTTTTTGAATTGTAGAGCCCAAAACTGGATGCAGTACTCCAGCTGCGGCCTCACCAAGGCCAAGTACAATGGGAGAACGAAGTCCTGGGATTTGCTTGAGAAGCATCTATGGATGCAAGCCAGGATTTTCCTCACTTTACTAGCAGCAGCATCACACTGATGGCTCATGTTCATCTTGTGGTCAATCGTGACCCTGAAGTCCCTTTCATCTGCAGTGCTAGCCAGTGTAGTACTGCCAAGCCTATAAGCATGCTGTGGGTTTTTCTTCCCAAGGTGAAGAACCTTGCATTTTTCAGAGTTAAACATCATCAGGTTCTCATCTGCCTGTTTCCTGAGCCTGTCAAGGTCAGTCTGGATCGTCCTCCTGTCCTCAGGTGTGGATGCTTTACCCCAAATTTCGGTGTCATCAGTGACCTTGGCCAGTCTGCTTCTGACTCCAAAGCCCAGATCATTAATGAAGATGTTGAATAACATAGGTCCAAGGACAGATCCTCGAGAGACCCCATTGGTAAGAGCACACCATGATGACTGACTTCCATCAACCACCATCCTCTGGGTCTGACCACAGAGCCAATTCCCCAGCCAGAGGATCGTGGTGAATCAGAGGCCACAGTTGGCCAGTTTTGCTAAGAGGTGATCATGGGGTATCAGATTAAAGGCTTTTTTAAAGTCAAGATATATGATATCAATCTCCTCTCCCTTGTCCAGGTGATAGGTCACCTGGCCATAAAAGGAAATAAGATTGGTCAAGTAAGACGTACCCGCAAAAAACCGCTATCCCTCAGGATGTTGCCATCAGCCAGTCTATTAAGAATGGTCTCTTTGATAATCTTTTCTAAGACCTTCCCTGGGATAGAGGTCAGGCTGAAGGACCACTAATTTGCCAGACCCACTTTCCTCCCTTTTTTGAAGATAGGCACCACATTGACCTTCCAATCTTCGGGAAATTCACTAGAGCACCAGGAGTTCTAGAAGATCTGTGCCGGGGCTGAGCTATGATGCTTGCCAGCTCCTTGAGTACCCTGGGGTGTAAGCTATCAGTGCTGGCTGACTTGAAGGTGTCCAGCCTCTCAAGGTGTTCCTTCACAAGATCAGCTTTGATGGAACGTAAGGAATCTCATTCACCTAGGCCTTCCCATGCTGTAATGGGCAGGGGCATCCCTTGGGATTGGTGAAAAACTGATGCAAAGTACCCATCCAGCAAATTGGCTTTTTCCTGGGCATCGGTTGTCAGTTGTCCCATCTGGATTAGTAGGGGTTCAATGTTACCCTGGCTTTTCCTCTGGCTCCCCACATATCTAAAAAAGGAGTTTTTATTGTCCTTGATACTTGTCACTCATTGGAGTTCTGTCGCAGCCTTGGCTTTCCTGGTTCACTCCCTGCAGGTCTGGACCATTGAAGAATATTCCTCCTTGGAGTTGGATCCAGTCCTCCATCCTTTGTATTTCTTTCTTTTTAGATGCAGGAGGTCTGCTAGTTTCCTGCAGAGCCAAGGGAGCTGCTGTGTCCTTTTGTTGCCTTTCCTCCGAGACAGAATAGACTTAGCTTGTGCCTCCAAGATTACTCCCTTGAGGAGCAACCACTCTTCCAGAACTCCCCACCCTTTTGGGTCATGGTACCTTAGGGCCTCACCGACAGGCCTCCTGAGCTTGTCAAAGTCAGATTTTCTGAAGTCAAGAACTTCTGTATTGCTGATTGACTTGCCAGCTTTATGGCAGATGGTGAAGGTGATTAGCTCATGGTCAGTGTCACCCAGCTTCCCTTCAATCATTAAGTTGCTGATTAAGTTATCCCCAGTTGCCACTACCAGGTCAAGCAGTGCTTTACCTTTTGTTGGCCTGTAAACTTCTTGTGTCAGATAGAGCTCTTCCACGCACATGAGGAAGCTTTGCGACTCTTCGGATTTGGCCGAGCGCTCTTCCCACGAGATGTCTGGGTAGTTGAAGTCTCCCG
Organism: Crocodylus porosus; assembly: GCF_001723895.1. Taxonomy (NCBI): domain Eukaryota; kingdom Metazoa; phylum Chordata; order Crocodylia; family Crocodylidae; genus Crocodylus; species Crocodylus porosus. The sequence goes on from NW_017728907.1 coordinate 7,289,481, forward strand.
TGACAACCATGCACCGGAAGCATGAGGCATCAGCCAATTCCCTGGTGAACTCCTGGTCAAGCTTTTAATTGTTTTACCAGAGTATATTTTTCCCCAATATTTCTTAGTATTAGCTATTCCAACCCAGATATTTTAGTTATTGATATAAATGGCCAGTCTTCTTGAATCTTTGTATTTTTCCCTCAAAAATCTTGGGGCAGTGAATTTCATGATTTAACTATACACCATGTGAAAAAAAAATTTAAATATCAGTTTTGATTTCATAACTCTTAATTAGTTTAAATATCCTCAAGTCTAGATTCTGAATGAGTTTTGTTTTTCAATTAAATCTGAAATAGGTAGACATGATTAATAACTGTAAAATTCCATAGAAATGTATATAAATGACTAATTAATCTTTATTTCTTATCATCCTATAAAAAATCTTTAGGACCTTGTTCTGCTTTCATATGCAACATTTGAACTGAAATCAAACTGAAATCAAATTTGAAAACAATAGCTACACTGCTAACATAATCTAGAGATTTTGCGAATTTCATTATTTCAGTACTCTTCTGGAAGCACCAAAAAAGCCAAAAATAAAAGCAATTACTACGTTATGGTTTTTCAGAATATATTGAGGATATTATTTCAGCACTCTAAGGGCCTGATCCATAGCCCACTGAAGTCAATGGGGGAGTCTTTTAATCTATTTCAGTGAGTTTTGATTCAAATTCCAAATGACCAGCTCCTTGGCGCCACAAAGGGACTTTTAGTGAGTTGTCGTGTGTTGGGTCACCACCTGCCTCTGCCCTGCTCTGCAAGAACTCACCAAAACTGCTTTAGTGGCTCTGCACCACTTGGCTGGTGGACCACAGGGCCAGGGGCCTAGAGCCTGGGACAGAGCCATGATCTGTCCTGGGCTCCTGGCTTGCACATACCTGCAATGGGTGAGGGTACCATGGACAAGGACATACAGGGAGCAGATGACAGCTATGCCACAGGCCCCAGTCCTGTGCTGAAACCATCGCATGATCCCAGGGTTTCCATGGAGACCAGCTAGGACCCACATGGGCAGGGTGCATGGATGGGTGAATGGTTTGAGGTCACGAGTGGTAAGGGAACGGTATCTGGGGCTGGGATTTTGGGGTGGTGACAGTGTGAGGCTGGGGCCTGGGATCAAACCAGCAGAATTTGCTCCCCACATGCCCCTGCATGTGGAACTTGTTGCCATTGCAGGGCTGTGTGGGCAGTGGATCATGGCTCTGCTTCAGCCCTGGCTCCAGCCATGGCCCTGGCCCTGGCCCCAATCCATCACCACCCCAGGATTCCCTCTATGATCCCAGCCTCAGCCACCTATCCCACTCCAGAACACCACTCTTTGCCTGTCTTGGCCCCATCCCACCCACCTGGACATGCACTCTGCTTGAGTGGGTCCTGCCCCAGCAGTATGTGTGGGCTAGATGGGCTGGGGTGCCCAGGTAGTGGATCCAACTCCAGCATCAGCAGCTGGAAGGAACCATTCCTGGGGCTGCCAGGGAATTGAGACAAGCCACCACCCCACCTCAGCCCTGCTGCAGACCTGAGGGTGGTAGGACTGGTTACCTGTGTCATGGCCCGGGCTTCCCTCTGTGCCTGGACTGGGTAGGACCAAGGGACTCATTATGGGCCAGACATAATCCCTCAGTGAGCTGGATCTGGCCCACAGGCTGTATTTTGCCTACCCATTCTACCTCCTCTCTGGGTAGCCTATTCATTGCTTTACTACCCTCCTAATATCCAACCTAATCTTCCCTTGTTGCAGCTTGAGATTATTGCTTCTTATTCTATGATGTTGCATTGCTGAGAACAGTGTGGTTCCATCCTCTTTGTAAACACCCTTCAGGTAATTGAAGGCTGCTATTTAGGCTTCCCTTCAGAATAAATAAACCCATTTTACTCAGCCTCTTCTTATGAGCAGAGCTCTCCTCTTTTGGTCCAATCCTCCATTATGTACCATATAAATCTGTATATTTATTTAGAGGTTTTATAAAATGGATTTCTTCTGAACAGATTGTACCAGCTGTAATGATTATACAGTGACTTATTGGAACAATTATAACAATGATGCCTTGAGTTGATTATGAGCTGTTTGATTTTGTACTGACACTGATGATGCTACTATCTTCAGATATCTTTACAACTCATACAGCTTCTCCTTATAGCTGGAGCCCCAGGGCCAGTGGGGGACCAGGGAGCAGGGACACGAAGATAGCATGAGAAACCTCCTGCTGCCTTTGCTGTCCCCCGTTGACCTGGGTGAGGGGAGAAGCTCCACAGTAATGTCTGCTATGATCCTCTGCAACCCAAAAGGAGGAGCTGCATAGGGTTCCAGACTTAAAAGGAGACCATGGTAGGGGTGAGCAGATTCCTTCTTCTAGCACCTACTCCTAAGCCAATGGGAAATGCCTGGAAAACACTTGGGGGAAGAGTGTGACAGAGTGCAGGTTCAAGAAGATAAAAGAGAGATCTGGTCTTGGATGCCAATAGTCACACATCCTTCCATGTCATGTGTATATATGAGAAAGTGCAATGTTTGGGAACAGGGATCACTTTTTTATCCTAAATAATTGTGAGACTACCAAAAATGAAGCCCAGCATCAAAGAACTGTCCCTGATACCACCTCCTGATGCTGCATTTCCCACAGCACCCTCTCAACTTGCCAGTGAACATGCACATGAAGCCCTGGACTACAATCTTTGCCCAGGATTTTATCATTGCTGAAAGTCTCCCTCTCACCCAGTGAGTTTGTACCCACACACTGGGGAGCCCTGCATGATACACAGGCTATCAGCTCCCCCTGCCTTAAACCTGTAAAGCTTAACGTTGGGAGTTGCATGAAGTGTTGCTCGGCACATGGCCTTAAAATTCCTGGGCAAGGGTAGCCAATCGGTTCTTCATCATGCTTTCAATTAAAAATGCTTTACAAACCAGTGACAAAGTTTTTCCACATTAAATGAAACTTCTTTGTGGCTGGTTTCCTATTTTGTGTCGCGATGCACTGGGTGTTGAACTCGTGGCACATTACCACTGTTCACTTAATAAATGTAATGTCTGTCAGTGGAAGGGTACTATAGGACAATGGAGCAAGCCTGTGAAAAAAATGGGTTTCCGCTGGTCAAGACAGGCTGCAAGAATGTAAGATTCTGAAAACTTCTGCCAACTGATAACAGGATGGTAACATCTGCATTTCTACACTGCTTACATAAGAATCTTTTGAAAGGCATATGTATCTGCTGTAAGATATGTGGTGATTGGAGAGCAATGGAGCCTGCCCAGAAACTGTAGGAGAGTTACATAGTTGGTGATTTGCCACTATTATGGAAAAAGTCATAAAAACCTGTAGAAAGGACTTCACAGTGTTGCCTTTTTACATCAAGACAAGAACCAGAACCAAACTGCGCTTTGGAGAGCCATGCCAGTGATCCCACTCCCAACATCAAGCAGCTGAACCCCCATTTGACTGGCCATTGATCGAGGACAGCATGATCTAGTGTTGTATGAATGAATGAGTGTGCACATATGTGTGTGTGTGTATTAGACGGGGGCAGGGTTTTTATTAGAAATAAATATATAGACTCAATAAACTTACCTCTTTTTAAAAGAAATCTAAGACTTAGTGCTTTTTGTTGCATTACATCTTGTCCCTCCCTGGGACTCTCCCACTTTCCTCCACCCTGCCTCCTGCCTCCCTCTCACCCTTGGGGCATTACTTACTTGTGGCTGCCTATGCTGCCTGTGCCACAGGGGCAGTCAGGGAAGTGTTAACCTACCTGCCCAGCTGGGTTGCTGCTCTTCTAGCTCAGACAGCAGCAGCAATGGCAGCAGCCTGCACTCTGGGACAGACAAGTAAGTAGGGGAGAAGGGAGCAGTGATCTAGGATGCTGGAGGGGAGGAAGTAGGTTTAAAATGAGCCAGTGGGGAAATGTGTGAGTGAGGTGTTTACTCTAAAGTGTAGCCTAGTATAGCTGCACCTTAATGTAACATGACCATTTTGCATGAATTAGACATAATCCTACCCTGGAGTAGCATAACTTTAAATTGCCTAATGAGAGCTTAAAAACAGTTTCAGGTGTTAATGTCTGGACAATCCAGGGGTTAAGAGCTTCAGGAGTTGCCCAGTATTACTGTGTAACAAGGCCCTTATAATTCATGAATGCTGTGTGCCCCTGGCAGTGGCAGGGGCATGGCGGCAGTGGAAGTATGGCTGTGGTTAGTGGGGAGCCTCTGCAGAAACCACTGGTGCTCCTGGTGGTGGGGGCGGGGGTTGGCAGCAGCCAGCAGGAATCTGCCACCCACAGTGTCGGCAGAGCTTTTTTGTAGGGGGTGCACAGCCACATTCAGGGGATGTATGTGCACCTGTGTACACCCCCTACATGACCTTCCCTGATTATAATCAAGCAATACCCCACAACATTTTCAAATAAAGACCACTGATGTTTATAATTGTTACAATGGGCAGCTGGCCCAATTAATATTTAATGCTTTACAGAAGATAGCAACTGATTGTTAAAACACACAATAGTGGACTTAAATCCCAGTGGTATCATTGTTAGAGTAAATTTCATTTATGGGATATGTATCACATATTTATTATCTTTATATTGTTCTATTAACTTGTCCAGAAGATCCACTGATATAGGATGAATCAATATGCTGCTTATATTTCAGCTCACAGTATTTTCTAATTCCAATATGAGATTCTCTCTCTCTCTCTCTCTCTCTCTCTCTCTTTATGTATGTATGTATGTATATACATATATATTAGGCCTGTGTGAAGCAGCTAGTATTTTCTTTGGATTCAGATTCAGCCGATTCAGGAGACAGCGATTCAATTTGGTGATTTGAATCACTGTCCCAAATCGATTCAGCCAAATTGCATTTGGAGATTTGGCTTCTGCTGAATCTCCAAATCATGCAGGCGCATCCCCCATCCACTCCCCCAGCCCCACCAATGGCTGCTTTGCCTGCCCCAGCTCCTGGCACTTAGAAAAAAAGAGCCCTAATTCACCAGGTGCTGCTGGGCATGGAGGGCAGCAATTCCCACTGCCTTCCACTGCCCTACACCATGGCCTCCCAACCCCCCACTGTCCCAGACCCCCTCTTGGCTGCCCCACCTGCCCCAGCTCCCAGCCCTTCAATTAAGAAAACAGACAAAAAACCACCAGTCTCACTGGTTCCTGCCCAGCAGGGGGTGATCCTCACTGCCCCCCACTGCCCTGTGCTACATGGGAGGTTCTTCCACAAGCCCTCTGAAGCCCCAAGGCCACTGCAGAAGATGACAGGTCCTGGGGTTTGGGTGAGTTTTTTTCTTAAGGGGACAGAGCTGGGGCCAGCGGGGCAGCCATGGGGGGCTGGGGAAGTGGGAGGTGGTCAAGAGGTGCTCGAGGGAGCTGGGGGGAACAGGCAGGGAGTGGGGCCTGGCGGGGGTTCCCCCATAGTCCACCCCCCTCCAGCCTCTCCTCCCCCGCCCCCTAGTTATTAGCTCTTA
>NW_017728907.1:7295090-7312579 GCF_001723895.1 Crocodylus porosus
CTAGTTATTAGCTCTTAGTCTGGCCCTCCCTGCTGCAGTGGGAGCAGATTCCTCAATGGTCCCCTTCCCCCTCCCCAGCCTCTTCTCCCCTACCCACTCCTTAACAGCTCTGAGTTCAGCTACGGCTCCCTGCTGCAGTGGGTGGGGACCACTGAAGCTCTTCAAATCTTTTCTGAATTGATTCAGAGAGCTTCAAATCAATTTGGGCCTTTTTATTGGTCCCCCAATTCAATTCAGATTTGGAGATTCAGCCACTGAATCTCCTCTGAATTGAATCAGCACCCAAAGCTTTAGACAGCCATAATATATATAGATATATAGATATAGGGATATAGATATAGATATATCTACATATAGACACTTTAACACAATATTTTCTAATTAAATATGGTTTCTTTCACTTACTTTTCCAAGCCACATGGTTTTCAGGATACCAGTCCTACTGTATCAAAACCATGATAGGTATTAGCTGGTTCAATGTTATGTTTCAATTAACTGAATACCAAAAAAAAAGGTTTTTTTTCATTAAATACATTATTAGCATAATTGTTTTTGCATTGTTTACTTCACTGAAATTTAGCTGAGTATCTTATATATATATTCTGTTAGTTTGTTCTGCTTAATGTGCTCTCTCTCTCTCTCTCTCTCTCTCTCAAGATAGCAATAGCACATTAAGCAGAACAAACACTAGCAGATCAGACTAACAGAATATATATATAAAATATTTAGCCAGATTTACAATGAACTAAACAATGAAAAAAACAATTATGCTAATAATGTATTTAATGAAAAGCAAACATGTAATTTTTGGATTCAGCCAACTGACCTGTAATACTGAACCAGCTAATACCTACTATTCTCTTGATACAGTAGTACTGGTATCCTGAAAAGATGGCCTGAAAAATTAAGGGAAAGGAACCATGTTTAATTAGAAAATATTTTGTTAAAATAGAAGTCATAGGAAAGGATTAATTTCATGTTGGACAACTATAAAAAATAATCACTTTTATGTTATTGGTTCATATAATTTTGACTTTTATTAAAAAAATAATGAAATTAATATTATTTTCTTAATTTAAAATTATATAGATGTTGCATTTTAACATTAATAAATAAAAAACACTTTCTGTATCCCAATCAAAATTGTCTGAATCTTTTCTTTGAAAATTCTCTTCTTTCAAATATTGAAATGTTCAAAATTTCACTTTTTCATTCAGTTTATGAATAACTTCTGCAATTTGAAACTGGAATATTCCAACAAAAATTTCAGTTTCCTTCCAGCCCTAACCCCTCAAATACTTTGTAAATTTACCTTCTATTGAACTCCAGTAATTTCAAGGACAGAAGTTGTCATGCAGTTTGAATAATGTACTTTATTTTTAATTACTAGCACCTATTGTTCTAGGTGATGCATAAATATAGACAACAGTGAAAATTGGAGAGGATGCGACAAGGGCAACCAGCTTTTTATACCAAAAAACAACAACAAAAAAAGGCTTAACTAAAGTCCCTTCATGTCAGGGGCCTGAACAGGAATCCCAGCCTGGACTAATTACTTAGTTGACTAAACCTGCCTAGGAGCTCTGCCTGGCAGCCCTACCTACCCCAGTTAATGATTCTATGTGGCTACTATTAGGCAATCTTGATTGGCTGTTGGGGAGCTCAGTGTCTCCATTTAGCTCCACCTGGGACAAATGGTTTCCAACAGAAGTTGGAAATCATATTGAAGATGGTTTACAATAGAAGTTGATCACTGGTGCAGCATTTGTTGACCTATCTGCTGCATATGGTACTGTCCAACACTGCATCACATTATGATCCACAGACTGTACCTTATGACTGATGACTTAAATCTAAACCAGACCATCCATAGCCTGTTGGAGAACAGGTGCTTTGATGTGGAACTAAATGGCCAGAAAAGTATATGGTGCTTCCAAAAGAATGGCTTACTACAAGGCATTGTGCTTGCCCTACTTCTATTCAACATCTACATTAATGATCAGCCATTTCCAGCCAAATGTCAGCATTTCATCTATGCTGACAATCTCTGCTTTACCACACAGAATAAGAACTTTGAGGACACAGAGAAGATCCTGGAGACAGAACTAAACAGATGTGAGATTATTACCTAAACAATTATCTCAAACCGAACCCTAGCAAAGCCCAAATCTGTGCTTTCCATCTGAGAAACTGGGATGTGGAACAACATCTGAAAGTCATCTGGGGTCACCAGAGTCTCAAACATCAGAAATACCCAGTCTACTTAGGAGTAACACTGGACCATATACTTTGGTACAAAAAGCACATATTAAATACCAAAGCTAAAGTCAATACATGAAACAACATTTTGTGTAAACTTGAAAATTCCAAGTGGGGAGCACATCCTTCCATTCTGCACACTACTGCCTTAGCACTTTGCCCCACTGTGGTTGAATATGCCTTCACCACCTAGAAATGCTCAAATCATAGTAAACATATTGACGCTGCTGTAGATGATATATGAAGAATTACAACAGGCTGCCTAAAACCCACCCCTGTTTCCCAGCTATACACACTATCTCGCATAGCACCCCCTTAAATCAGGAGGAAATTAGCAGGCAATATTGACCTGCAGGTACATGAGTCAGACAAGTAAGTGCACAAAGTGTGTGCACAAATTGGGGAAAGTCCAGTAGAGGACAACTAAAATGGTTAGGGGCCTGGGGCACATAACATATGAGGACAGACTGAAGGAACTGGCCTTATTTAGTCTTCAGAAGAGAAGACTGATAGGGGATTTAATACCAGCTTTCAACTATCTAAAAGGGGGTTCAAAAGAGGGTGGAGCTAAACTGTTCTCAGTAGTGGCAGATGACAGAACAAGAGCAATTGTCTCAAGTTGCAGCAAGGGAAATTTAGGTTAGATATTAGGAAGACTTTTCTCACTAGGAGGGTAGTAAAACACTGGAACAGGATACCCAGAGAGGTTGTGGACCCTCCATCCTTGGAGGTTTTTAAGACCCAGCTAGACAAAGCCTTGGCTGGGATGATCTAGTTGGGGCTGGTCCTGCTTTGAGCAGGGGGTTGGACTAGATAGACTCCTGAGGTCCTTTCCAACTCTAATTTTCTATGATTTTAACTCTGGTCTTTCCCACCCCTCCCAGGACTTGTGCTAATCCATGGTAGTCAAGTGAACAATATTGTCTAACTAAAGAGGAGGATCAGGATTTGTTTTTAGCATTAGAATTCAGACTCTGAAGTAACAATAAATTTAAAACTGGGTAATAGCAAATCAGTTCAATGTTAGGCATTGGTTATTGACCTTCTGGGGATAGAGGTGGTACTGAATTTCACACTCAGGCCCCCTTTACATGTTACAGGTATTGCACAATTAATTGCACAATTAACTTGAGACCAGCGTCAAGTGCAAGGTAGCTATCACATGATAAAAAGCTCCCACCAGATATAATATCAGACCTTGAAAATGTATACTCACTTTATATCTGGTTGCTATTGAGCTTTAATTTGCATGTGTGATAGGTTCTCCCCTGAAGCTGAGAGTCCCATCAGCTGACAGGACTCCCAGCTGCAGGGGTGTACAGTGCCTAGCATGAAACTCTGGAGGTTTTCTTCAAGACTCGGGGATGCATGAAACCCTCAGGCTCACATGGAGCTCTTAATCTGGCTGTACTTCACACATAGCCAGGACCCAGAGTCCTGTAGCTAATAGGACTCTGGGAGTGGGGTGTGCATAGTCCCCATGACTGGGTGCCCCCTTTAGTAAGCCTGGGCTCAGGAATTTACTAAAGGAGCTCCCAGCCATGGGTGCTTTCCTCTTGCTGATGAAGGGGGAGCGCAGGATTGCACTAGCAGCTTCCTACTCACTGGGTGCATTTACACAGGATGTTTACTGGAGTTGCCTAATTAACTCTATAGTAAAGTTTCAGCATGTGTAGATGCAGGCCTATTAGGCCACAGGAAACTAAATAACTCTGTGACAGGTTAATACTTGTAAACACAAATACTATCCTATGGCAAAGGTCTTTAGTGATCAACAACACTTGTATAGACACTGACAGGGCTGGCTAGCCCCACACTGGAGCAGCCTTGTGCCCCAGCTTGCCTCTTTGTGTATGTTAAGGCAGGTGAAAACTGCCCCAGGCTGGCAGGCTGACCTCCTGGGCCCCCAGCCAGATGGGGATGCTTTGACTTGGCTCAATGTGCTGTGGTCCCAGGCACATATTCAAACACAGTGCATGAGACCAATAAATTCCAGTGATATGCACTGGAGCTTATTACTTTGTGCTAATAGCATGTGAAGATGCACCCATTAGGATCCTGTCCTTATCACTAGTTTAGTGTATTGGAGAGGTTTGTTTGTCCCAGTGAAACCAGACAGGTAGCAACAGGGACTGTGAGCTTTATTGTACAAGCAAAAGGCTTAAATGAATGTTCTTTAAGAATAACAGCAGGCAGCAAGAGGAGAAGAATACAAGGTAGACCCTCCCCCCCACCCACCCACACTTGCAGAAGTGCACACATGTAACACTCAAAGCTTATCAATCTAAATTGCAAAGAGAAAGTGGGGATAGAAACTGAGGCTGAAAAAAGAAGTAACTTTCTTTCACACAACGGGGAACAGCAGGGAACCTGAGTCTTTTGCTTTCCAATTCAGTGATATAATCATTATGCCATCTGGTTCAACACATCATTTTTAGATAGAAAGTTATATAGCAACAGTTTCACTGTGAGCTACAAGGCAGACACTGGAACTAATAACAGGGAGAGTTAGTTTGGCATTTGTGGTTCTGATCTTTATACAATGTTTTTTATAGGAACTTTCTAATAGTACAGTACACAGCTCATCTCTGCCAGACAGGAGACCACAATGCAACTTCAGTCACTAAGCTCATGCTATTATATTAGCAGGAGAGAATCAGTGGCTGTGATTTTTTATTTCCCTAAGGTGAGGCTGAGAATTTATTAGGGATAAGTTTTTGGTGGATATAGATCCAATACAGGTTTACTCCATTTCTAACAAATACTTCTGGAGAAAGTTCTCAACACAATATATAATTTTCACAATTGAATCATTTCCAAATGACTGTAGTATTTGTAAGAAGTACCAGCTTGACAGTACTGAAAACTGAAGATCATTGTTCACACAGAATAGGTATATAGTACTGAAATATTCTGACTACTATGATGGCCTGTAAATGTTATATCATTTAAATGACAATTGCAACAGTAAGTTTTTTTGTGATACCTGCCTACTAACAACAGAAATGAAACTTCCCAAAATTCCACCAAAACCTCTGGGAAAAACAAAAAACCCCGGAAGTGAACTGTCAGATAATATATTCACTCTGCTTTAATCCAAATCAGATCCAGTGACCCAGATGGAAATTAACCATTGCTCAGGCAAATATAAGCAAGTGAGACAGATTCCTTCTCTCCTGAACTGTCACACTAGATGTGTAAATGTCAGCTCCCTGTCTTTTGGGAAAGAAAATATTTATTTGTTTTGGTTTGCTTTTGGCACTGTAAGAAAGGATAATGGATCAGATACTTATTTTGGAGGTTGGTGTAATTGGCTGGAAACTTAAGTCCTTGTTACACATTGCACTTAGCACATGCTTTGAGCAGTCCAGGTTAAGAATTAATAATACCTGCTCTGACCTGCCTGTAGAGGGATGACAAGCAGGGGTGGGGATAAAAGCAAAGTTGACTCTGTGCCTTTAACCGAGTAAATGTTGCTCTCCCTGAATGTTTAGACTTGTGCAGAGCAGAAGCAAGATCACGATGCTCTGTTGTCCTATCATCTTGGTTGTTTTGAATTACTTGCTTTTCTGATATGCTTGAAGAGTGCAGTCTCTGTGTTCAGAGGAACACAGGTCCTGTTATTCATTTATGACTCTTGGATGAGGGCCACATCTTTACTGTGCCCTTCCACACCTTCAGAGCTAGCTTTGTCTAACCTGATAGATTTAGATATGTAGGCGCTCAAGCAACTGGAGGCATTTTAGAAGTTTAGAATAATTTGCAATTTTCCATTTGAAGTGACATGTCCCTATTTTACTTTCGTAGGGTCTTTTATATTTCAAAAGTACAAATTCATATATGATTGTAAAATATGGTATACCATAGTTAAGAATGTGTGTCACATTTAATTTCTTCAGCATCACTCTAGTTCTTCTGTTGGTTCATTCAATTTTGAGCTCAACTCTGATGAAATATCAGTAAAAGGAAATTTGAGTCATTTTCCTTACTATGAACTATTTCTACAGCAACTCTTCTTTTCAGCTGAAAAAATAAATCAGCTGGTTGTCATAGAGAAAAGAGCACAGAAGCTTACGTTACTAGTATTTTGTAATACCCTGGGGTGACAAGAAGAGGCACCAGGGACTCCAAATCCAAGCCAGTAGAATGTTTGCAACCAAAATATTGGAGCTACACTTGTCATGAGTTCACAAACTGGTTCTCTCAGCTGAAATCAAGTGACAGATCAGTGCAGCACCAAGAGGGTAAATACATCTAGTCACAGGTGGATCCAGGATTGAAGCAACAGGGGTGTGGTGACACTCCCTTCAGCTGTGTGGTAGCGTGTAGCAAAGAGAGCTCATTGCACATGTGCTACACAGTGAAGAGGCTGTGGCTTCAGCTACTTGCTGTGCTCCTGGATATCCGTGAGCTCTCAGAGCTCACAGCTATGACAACACAGCTCCTGCTAGAGATCCACATGTATTGGGCACTCTGTGAGGGTCTGCCTGGAGTCCCGGCTTTCAAATGGCAGTGGGAAAAGGAGGGGATGAGCAGTGGCAGCATGTGGCCCATGGGGGTCATGATAGCAATTGCTGAGTGTTGTTGCCACTACCAACACTACTGCTGCTGCTCCTCCCCTTCTTTTCCCTGCTGATGAACTGATGGTGGGGGAAGGGAGAAGGTGAGAAGAGCAAACTGCAGCAGGCTCAAGACCTGCTTGAAAGCAGGGAATCTGGGCAGACCAGCTGGTGAGCTCACAGCTCGTGCAAATCTCACAGGGGGTGCTGCACTGACAGGCATGTAAACTCAAACAGCAAACAGTACATGGAGTCAGCAGCCAAAGGGGGTGGGGAAGGTGCAACCACACCATAGATCTAGTACCTTAAATCAGTCATTATGCATTTCCATATATGATACATAATTTCTTCACCTAAGCCCTCCAAAGTGGACTATAATAAAAATAATATGTACTCCTCAGTACCAGAAAATCAACATAAGCAAAAAAAGAAAACGAACAAACAAACTTTTTAAAATTCAGAAGCTGCTTCTGGATCCCTGAGGCTGACACCCTGTGTACCTTTTCAGTCTGTCAGTTCCATGGGACTCAAATATATAATAATTTACAGCTGAGGTGTCCAAATTGTTTGCTTCCCCCAGCCAGATCTTGATTGTTGGGCTCTCTGTGGGATAGAACTGGACCCAGCTCCAGCAGAAAAACAAGCAGTAGTGGTGTCTGCCTGAGCCACTAGGGTGCTTGCAGAGTTGTGGGGATTAATGTTCCTATAACATCCAACTACTGCCAAAACAAATCCCCAGTGGGGCTCTGTACCCTGGAAGTCAATGACAGGCTCCACTTCTGTTCATACTACCCCCACGTTTTCCTCCGGAGCACCCTAATTAGCTGAAATAGATCTGCAGGCTAGATCTGGCTCACAGGCCCCATGTTTGACACCCCTGATTTACAGAACTATCATAAAAGTAAAACTTTAACAATGACATCAAAATACCATCCAGTCACTCTTTCTAGTGCCTTCTGCCTGCAAAAGAAGCTGACAGTCTGAGTTTTCTATTAATGATACAAGGAAGTTGTACCTGATACAATGAAGCATAATCACATGAGTAGATCCACTGAAGTTTAAAATTAAGCAAGTTCTTAATTACCCTCATGAAATGAGGCCAGGGTATGTGACACTTCACAAGATCACTTCTGAGTAGTAACTCTATATAGCAATGAATAGCCCCCTAAGAAACCTTTCCTTAGGGAATAGAAATCTGAAGTGATAACATTTCTTTATATCATTAAAAAGTAAGGAATAACATTCATTTTGTATAATGATTAATTAAGTGGTAAAACAGAATATAATAAGAATTATTAGTAATCATCCATTCAATTGCTATTGAAAAATAGAATCATAGAAAACTAGGGTTCAAAGGGACCTCAGGAGCCCATCTAGTCCACCCCGCTGCTCAAAGCAGGACCAGCCCCAACCAAATCATTCCACCCAAGTTTTTGAGCTGGACTTTAAAAACCTCCAAGGATGGAGATTCCACCACCTCTATAGGTAATCCCTTCTGGTGCTTCACTACCCTCCTACTGAGGTTTTTCCCAATATTCAACCTACACTTACCTTGCTGCAACTTGTAACCATTACTCCTTGTTCTGTCATCTCCCACCACTGGGAACAGTCTAGCTCCATCCTCCTTGGAACCACTCTTCAGGTAGTTAAACTGCCCCTCAGTCTTCTCTTCTCCACACTAAATAAGTCCTGTTCCCTCTGTCTTCCCATAAGTCATGTACCCCAGCCCACTAACCACTTTTGTTGCCCTCCGCTGGATTCTTTCCAACTTTTTCCAATTGGTCCACATCCTCTGTGTACTGAGGGGTCCATAACTGGACACAGTAGTCCAGATGTGGCCTCACTATTGCTGAATAGAATGGAATAATTACTTCCCTTGATTTGGTGGCAATGCTCCTACTATTGCAGCCCAGTGTGCTATTAGCCTTTTTGGCAACAGGGGCACACTGTTGACTCATATTCAGCTTACTGTCCTACTGTAATCCTAATGTCCTTTTCTGCAGAGCTGCTGCTTAGCCAGCTGGTCCCAAGCTTGTAGCAGTGCATGGGATTGTTCTGTTTTAAGTGCAGGACTTTGCATTTGTTCTTGTTGAACCTCATTAGATTTCTTTTGGTCCAATCCTCCAATTTGTCTAAGTCACGCTAAATCCTAGCCTTACCCTCCAGCGTATCTACTACTTCCCCCAGCTTGGAGTCATCTGCAAACTTGCTGAGGGTGCACTACATCCCATCTTCCAGGTCATTAAAAAAGATATTGAACAAAACCAGCCCCAGATCCAACCCCTGGGGCATTCCATTTAGGCTGGCTTCCAATGTGACATTAAGCCACTGATCACCAGGGATCCTGGTTTTCTCTGATTAAAAAAAAAAAAAATCAGATTAAAAAAGTAACCCAAAATCTACTTTTTTCCAATGATTAAAATGAAACACCACTATATACATATCTCTATATTGGTGGTATTTCATTTTAATCATGGAAAAATGTGGATTTTGGGTTACCTTTTTTATCTGAAAATTGGGGACTTTTTTTTAAATTAGAGAAAACCAGGATCCCCATTGATCACTACACACTAAGCCTGATGATCCAGTCACCTGTCTATCCACTGTACAGTCCATACATCCAACCCTTACATCCAACCCTTATTCCCTTAATTTACTTGCAAGAGTGCTGTGGGAGACTGCATCTCCCATAGTTTTTTAACGTATTTATTCTTTTTATCTTTTAGAATATATTTTAATACATTGTCTTACTAACTTAGAGGGAAAACTGGCTCTCCAGAAGTGCAGAAAAAGGCACAAAGAGGACAAGATGACTAGCCAAGAATGGGAGTCAAGATTTTGCCTACATTAAATATCCTAAATAGATTTGCTTGAGTTAATATGGTTCCCTGAACTCTTGATAGTGCAGATCTGGTGAAGGAAGGAGAGCAAAGCTAAGAGATTGAATGTGCAATAATTTACATGGGTTCCACTTCTTTGCCATGGGAGTCACCCAGATGACAAGGCATTTTATGAGCAGTGGTGGTTTGAGGAGTCCCCGGAAACGCATAAAACTAGAATAGAGCAGGAAAAAGAATTTCACAAATATTCCTTGTCTCTAAGTGATACTGAGCAATTTGTATTCTTTGTGGATTGACTCCTTCAGCTTCTTCCATGGCATGACAATCATTGCTTTGGATGGATAAGGAGATTCTGTCAATATTTCTCCACACTTAAGGCCCATATAGGCAGCTTGATATACTACCATAATACCATTCTATTGACTGCATTAGCAGGAATTGTGTTTTAAACACTTGCCTAGTGACAGAAGTTTGTAGATGTTAATGAAACTTAAAAATGTCTAGAAGATGATTCATTTTGGAGTAGGTAGTCAAAACTGATAACTTAATGGTTGGTTTAACAAAATGACTTTAAGTTAAACAATTTGACAAGAAAAACTACAGTTTGTGTGACTATACTTATTAAGCTTGCCTTTCTTGGTACTAGCTTGAATAATTTAATATACAGGTAGACCTTAGAACCTTTCTCTCATTCTTTCTTTCTGTCTGCCTATCTGTCTGTATGTCTTAGTAAATCCTATTTTTACTGTATTGCAAACTCCTTAATCTGAATCTCTGCTCTGCTGACATTTATATCTTTTCCTATCACTGGACCATTTGACAGACAAAGTATATTATATTCTTTTGTGCAAATGCTATACTTGGACTTTCTTTATAACCCCAAAATAATTTAGTCATTTTATCTCCACATTCTTACATAGAATCTTTTTAAAGAGATATAGGTCTCTTTTCCCCATCCATATGTGACTGAATGTGTTTATTTTTCATGATCAACACAAGGATCCTTAACAAGGGGCAAGTGTATCAGTCAACTTACACAAAACTCATTTTAGGATCAGGGCTAACAATACACAGTATAACTATGCTCTGTACACTCTTGATGCTCTTTTAACATACATATTTAGACAGTTACTCCCAATCAATACATGATATTCAAGCAACAAACAATTTAAAGAAAAATCTAAGTGCTACCTTGTAGCTCCACACTATCTGAACCTTCATAAATCTTGTCATCTTCATGCAGGGAAAAACAGATGGGGTGAGAAAAGGAGATTTATAACCTTAGGCCATTTCAGAACAAGAAGGGGACCCCTTTATCACAAGGTGGGAAGCCTTAGTGAATGTTCCAACAGCCAGATCGCTCTGGTTATTTTGATGAGACTAACTCTTGTGATTTTATCAGGAGGGTTTCAATATCTTGCGGTTTTGTTGAAAGCCTGTGCTGATAGCATGAAAACATTTATTTTTTAAGGTATTGGTTAATGCTTAATGTTTACAGCATTGCCTACTTGAGCACCTGTGCACTGCAGGCAACTGTGACAGTCTACAGTAGGATAGTTGGGGTGGTGACCTATACTATTAAGGACTATACAGGTGAAGATGAAGCAGGAGAAAAACAAGGGGTGTGTGAAGGGACACCAGCCCCAGGCATCAACTTAGGAGTGGTGTCAAATTGTCCCTAACCCCACCTTTTGCACTACAGCAGCAAGAGCAGCCCTGCAGTGTTTCTCTTGCAGCAGAAGCAGCCAGTGCATTGTAATCCAGGGAAAAATCAGGGGCAGGCAGAGTACACAGCAGCAAAGCAACCAGATAGTGTTTGGCAGTTCATGGCATGGGTAAGATTCCTGTAGCCCCTACTCTCCTGAAGGGTTTGTTCATGGCAGAAACCCTGCTTGCTATGCCTCTGAGATCAAGAGCATAAATTCTTTAAACAATAGGAAGTTGGAGCAGATCATAATGAACAGAGCTTGTATTCTCTTCTTACAAAAAGAAATAAGGACTTGTAAGAGATCTTGAGAAAACACATTTACAACTTCCAGCAAATCTTAAGGGGATTTATCCATCTAATTCCTTCATAATTTCATAGTTAGTAGGGTCGGAAGGGACCTGAGCAGATCACCAAATCCAACCCCTGTCATGGCAAGAAAGAGTACTGGGGTCAAAAGACCCCAGCAAGGGGATTGTCAAGTCTTGTCTTAAAGACCCCCAGGGTAGGAGCCAGCACCACTTCCCTTGGAAGTTGGTTCCAGATCCTAGCTGCCCTGAGAGTGAAATAGCGCCTCCTGATGTCTAATCTGAATTTACCCTCTGCCAGCTTGTGACCGTTGTTTCTAGTCACTTCTGGTAGTGCTCGGGGAAACAGGGACTCCCCCAATGCCTACTGGTCCCCTCTGACTAGTTTGTAACAGGCCACTAGATCTTCCCAAATCTGCCTTGTATTCTAACCCAGAGCACTTCCATGTGCCCCTTCTCTGACACTGTGCTTTCTGGTGTATTCCTCCTTAATGTAGAGCGCCACACCCCCGCCTTTCCTCCCTATCCTGTTCCTCCTGTACAGCCTATAGCCCTTGATATTCACCATCCAGTCATGTGTTGGGTCCCACCACATTTCAGTGAGCCCCATTATGTCTGAGTTGGTGTCAGCTAGCAGGAGGGTAAGTTCCATTAAGACTAGGGATGGACCTGAAACATAAACTGGTGTATGTGATCAAACACTCGTTTAAACCTGTAACAGAACAGGTGTTCAGTGCACATAAACCAGTTTGAAAATGGCTGAAGCCAGTTTGAGATAAACTGGTTGAATGTAGTATTAGACTTAACTGATTTGAGTTAAACCAATTTATGCAATGTCTGCCCAGACCCCTTCCTGGTTTAAATTAAACCAGAGTCCCCCAGCATCCCAGATGGTTTGCAACTCTGAGTAGAGCTCTGCTCTGTGCTCCAGGCAAGCAGGGCTGGCCCTGCCCCTCTTCTCCTTGGCTGGAGCTCTGTCAGAGACTGCTGATACAGTGGCATCTTCCTGCCTTCCTCCTGTTCACTCCTCCCCCCATTACCACTCTCTGCTCAAGCAGAGATTCCCCCTTCCCACCTTCTGGCTTATACAGACACCTCTCAGCATTAGCTAGCATTCCACATGCTGGCTATGGTCTGTGCTGTGGGGAACAGGACAAAAGCAGACAGGACAGTGTCAGCTTAGGGCTTTTTGGAGCTAATCAACAGGTAGCTGGTAATGTCCCTCTATTCCTTCCTTGGAAAAAGTTGCTTAAGAAGAGCTTAAACTAGTGAGAGAAGCTTTTGTTTTCTTTGATAAGCTGATAAATGCTAACAACTCTACCCCTCCTTAATCAGAGCACCCTGACAGGGCCTAGTCACCCCCACTACCACATCATGAGAAGCCTTATAAAAAAACATTCTTTATGTATACAATACATTCTAAAATAATTATTTACTATTAATTCCATCCAGGAATACCACAAACTAACTGCATACCCTTTCTCAGCCTGACAAAGGTTATTTGTACCTGAAAGCTTGCAAAGAATAATTTTTCCAACTACTTGATTTGGTCCAATAAAAGAGATCAGATTTACTCAAAGAACCTTGTCTGCCTTATAAAATACATGGCATTCTGAGACTGTTTTGATGAGAGGTGAAGAAAAAATGAGTACACTAAAATGACAGCAATATTTGAAAACTCTGGAGTCTTTCTATATAGTGTTAATATCAAAGAACAGAGATTTTGTAATTATTGTTTTCTGTGGTTATTCTGTCAGAAGTATTTTTGCATAAAACCTAATTAGTTGATCTTGTATCCTGTACTTCTAACTCACAATGGTAAGCCATGGGATCCAGGTCAGAGTAATTAGGTTTCTTAGTGGAAATGCTTTTCAAGACTTCTTTTATTTACTTTATAGATATGTGAGAAAGTACTGCATCCTTCACTAACTATTCTTTTATCCATAAAAAGGATCTCCTTGGATTTTAAAGAGGTTAAAATAGGCACTAGTTATACTGGATGTACATATAAAATATGATATCTGAAAAAGAAAATGATGTGATAGAGTATCCAGTATTGTAGAAAAGCCATAGAAACTTTCTAATCTAAGTTATCCCATATGACTCAGGAATGTCAACCTCCATTCTTATTAGCATATTCATTTAGGTTGAGGGAGCCTGACTCTTGTCCTTTATGGAACTTTCTGTGTCTTTTTCACTATTTTTTCCCTGGAGAAATAGCAGAGTAGGCAAGTCCTTCATCCTTAGGTAAAAATTGCATGGGAGAAGGCATAAGAGAAGGCAAGAATTATTTTAGAATGTATTTTCTATATAAAGAATGTATTCTATAAGGCTCCTCATGAGGACTAAGGGCATATTTTAAGGGCACAGTTAGTTGGATGCACATTTTGCCGATGGCAGTTATATTAATTGTTCTATTACATTATATTTCCTTGCAATATTTTTATTTGGGCTGCAAATTAAATATTATCAAGCCATCTATATCTTATATGCATATTTTTTGTATGTTTAAAATAACTGCACATATCATGTGATTACATGATCAGGATTCAACTCTAGACTACTTATTCAGGAAAGAAACCATTCCATATCTGTTGCAGTTCCTGGAAGGCCCTGTCACTCAGCAACCTTAACTGACCTTAAAAAAGAAATAAAGGTAGGAAGAGACACTGTTCTGTGAGCTAATAAGACCAGCATTCTATATTTAAGATAGTGAAATGAGCCTAATGAGAAGGATTAGTGGCAAAGTTGCACAAAAATGTTATCTAAGAAAAATGTGGGAACTAGAGGGGCATTGTCTTTCTCTCAGTGTACAGTGACATAATTGCAATGACTCAAGGGTGGGAGGAGACCCTCCCATCTTTTAACTAGGGGTTAGGCATTACTTCATTCCTTCTCCAAGACTCCCTTTGTAAGCTAGAGGGTGTGGGTCACAGATGAATGCTGCTATGTAAAGGAACAAGCCCCATGTTCCATCCTGGTCCCTTGCTCTGAGGTGTCCCTCTTAGCCATTTCATATTAAGTACAAAGTGCAGTGTCTTCACTTCAAAAGGAGGACTGGAGCAGGCTTGACTTGTGGACTTGTTGGTAAAAGCACTGACCTAGGAAAGTGCTTTCCTTTTAGTGGTACAAATCCCTTTAGGGTTGGGGGCTATGATTTGGGGTTTTGTGGGCTCTAATCCCTCATATACTGGGTTAAAACATGGGATGTCCTTCCTCCTGGTTTTGTCAGGCTAAACTTTAGGAATTATCCTCAGGTATATACATATGGAGGCTGAATACTTTCCTGGCTAAGAGCAAGCTAATGAGCATGCTCAGTAGCCCTATGGATGTGTAAGCACAGACAGTAGGATCCCAAGCTGTCCATAAATGCCATAAATGGCAGTTACACTGGAAAATTACCCTTTGGGTGTATAAAGTGAAATAGGATTTTGCTATAACTAACAAGAAATGAAAGCAGTGAACAAAATGTATCACATATTTATCTACCTTGGAGATTAAAAAAGGAAGCATTCAGCTTCTTCAGTGAAGAGCAAGTCAAAGCTGACAAGGATGATATGAGACTATTTGTAGGCTATGAGTAACAGCCTAACTTAAAGAAAGAGAAACATGCAGAATCTGGAAGAGTCATGGTTGGCTGCCTTAGGCTGTTTAAAATGACTGGGGAAATCAAAACACAATTTGACTTGAACTATCATGCAAACTTATTGCTTCAATGAAGTGGTTCTTGAAATCTCACAGGAGTGGTTTTCCATTGCCCTTCATGTTTTTCATGTAGTCATTTACGCCAATTTAAAACGAGTGCAAAAAGTTATTAAAAATAGAGTAGTAATATAATATGACTTCAAAACTTGCAGTGCAATAGAGAATCAGGCCTCTAATTTTTCAACCTTACATCTTCTAAGATATATAGTCCTTTTATTTTATGTAATAGAAATATTGCTTAGGAACATAGGACTGTGAGGGAATTCCCAGATTATCAAGTCCAAACCCTTTATTTGGAGGCAATTGTTAAACAAAGACTCTCCAAAATTACCAATTTAACATTCAAGGAAAAGTACCTGAAACACTCCGAAAATCTTATTACATGCCATATGTAAAAAGGGAGAAGGGAATATTCCCAAAGCTTTGTCAGTGCAAAAAGAAGTACTCAGTTAGTATATGTTCAGATGATGCTGGGAAGAGGACTGTGTTCTACATAACAGAGGAAAGGATACCCTTCTTTTCTCCCCGTCTTCCCGCCTTCTTCCCCTTCTGTGCTAATCTGACATAAGGGAAACATTCCTTTCTAATCCCAAATTTGGCAATTGGTGAAACCCAAGCTTATCTCTGAACAATATCCAAATGACTCAGAGGAATGGGAAGAAAAAGCTTAGAAATAAGTAGCATTTTTTGAGAGGGAAAAAAAAAAATATTTCCTGGGCCCAATTTATGACTAGCACAAGTCTCAAGGCTTGGGATTACCAGTTGCCTTCCATACTCCAAAGGCTACCTTCATACCCCAGGCTGGAGGCTGAAACATGGCTCCATATCACACATTAATTGGTGAGCCAGAACTATCATACTATCCTCTTCCATAGTCTTATCCAATTCAACTTTAAAGTGATCCAGGTTCCCTGCTGCCATGACCTTGCTTGGCAAACTACTCTAAAATTTCACTTCCATGAGAGTTTGAAATCTTCTAATTTTCAATCTAATTGTATAGATCAAAACATGTAGCTATTTGCTATTTGGCCGGCCTAAAAAAAACCTTCTCATTCCCTAATATTTACCACATGAGTGTACTTGTAAAAAAGTGATCATGTCATCTCAATTGCTATTTTGCTAAACTAAATAAGCTATAATACTCATAATAATAAGCCATAATACTCATAAATAGGATTCTTTTTCCTTATCCATCTTAGTGGCCTTTCCTTGAATTTGTTAAAAAAAAAAATAAGAACCATAACACTGGTGATTAGAACTACACATGGAACATGTCTATATGTTCATTAATGCATTTGAGGTAATACACATTAAATCTAGGACCTCCATTGTGAGCTACTACAAAAATGTGCTTTAGGCTATTATAATGCACATTAGGTAAAGAGTACCTTTTTGTGATATTAATGTGCATTAAAATAAGCCAATGTACATTAAAGTGTACATGTAGGCTGCAGTTAGAATGCAGTAGGTTCATCTACATGTACACTTAAATGCACATTAGCTTATTTTAATGCACATTAAAGTGTCACAAAGTGATGCACTGGAGGCCTGATGCTGAACACACAGCCTGTCAGGCCACACATTTCAGCACCAAGGTAAGGAGACAACCAAAGAGATGCTCGGGCAGCCAGAGCATCTCTGTGGAGGAGCCAGACTGTGATTGCCTCATAGTCTGGGACTGTGCCCTGCCCTGCTTTTCTAAATTTCATTTTTTTTTAGACCCCTTGGATATCCAGGGGTCTAATTTTCTGCCAGCACTGCAAATTTGCAGCACAGGGAACATTTTTTCATTCCCACATGTGCCTCTTGCCCCATCTGAAAGGGGTTTGAGATGGGGCAAGAGTCATGTGCACACTCATCTGGATGCGCCCAAGAAGCCTAACAGCATCACACTAGCACGAGGCAGCCCCAGCAGCTCCAGCCTGGGCCGTCCTTGCCCCTGCTGCCTTGTGCTGTCTGGGGAGATCTGCCAGGAGGCCCTGGAGCCTCCCTACCCTGCTTCTAAGGTAAGTAGAGGCTTTTTTCCCCATGTTTTTTTCTGTTTTCTTTGTTTTTTCTTTCTTTTTTTTTCCTTTAAAGTGATGGTGTCTGCAGTTGTGGGGGCAGCCATGGG
>NW_017728907.1:7312814-7375875 GCF_001723895.1 Crocodylus porosus
GGCCTTGCAGGGGGGTGGTATCCCCTGCAGGGGCCATTTGGCCCTGATGGGGGGCTGTAGCCCCTGTGTGTGCACTGTAGCTCTTGTGTGGGGGCCAAACTCCATGTTGGGGGGCTGTAACCCCTGTTGGGGGGCTGTAGCCCTTGTGTGGGAGCCAAATCCCCTGTTGGGGGGCTGTATCCCCTGTGTGGCAGCTGTATCTCCTGTTGGGGAGGCTGTAACCCCTGCATGGGGGCCATATCCCCTGTGAGAGGGTCAGCAACATATATATTCATATATTCATGAATTCATGAAATATGTGTTTAGAGTTCACTTTCCTATTATGATAAGATACATGCTTTAACGCTGTAGATATATCAGTAAAAGATTGCCTAACTGACCGCTGTCTCTGTCTCACTCTCTCTCTCTCTCTCTTTATAGTGGTCTTTAGTTTACCTGTGGAGGAACATGGATTTTGGGGTATTTTACAGAGTGACTTTGGGATTTTCTTTATCAGGGATTTTTAGTTTTCTAATAGGGAACACCAGAATTCCTGCAAGGAGGCTGGTGACAGGGCTCTGCCTGCTCAGAGCTGGCACCTTGGACCCATGGCTGTGGCTGTCCTCTTGGACAAATGGGGCCAGGAGGACATGCTTTGACAATTCAAAGCAGGTCACCACACCTGGAACATCTTCCGGGTGGTAGCTGCCCAGATGGCTGGGCAGGGGGCAGACATGGCAGTAGTGCTGCACAGAGGCCAAATTTATAGCCACAGCCCACTGCAGCTGGCCCAGAGGGGCAAATGCCTCTATGGGCCGTACAGTCCCCATGCGAATCTGGAAGGTGTGCAGCAGGAAGCAGCCCCCACTGCCAGACTGCTGCAGTAGGTAAAGTGTGCAGGGAACTCTAAGGGGTGCTTCAACAGTCCAGCTGACACAAGGGGTAGTGTCCCCAGGTACCATCTGACTGGGGCCCAGAAGCTCCTGAGAGCAAGTAGCCCTGAACTACTTGCCGGGGCAGCTTTTTATACTCCTGGGGACAGCACAGGTGCTGGACCCGAGCTCTAGCTCCCCTTGGCTGCAGATCCGGAAGGAGCCAAGCAGGGTTATTTTGCCCCAAGTGGCACAAAAAGTGCATGTCCAAGCATGTGTTCTGAGACAAAAAGCCCCGGCTCAAATTTGCACCATTTCTATTTGAGCTGCTCTAAGTACACATGCTTAATATTATCCATATCTATCTATCTTTCTATCTATTTATCTAGACACATAGATAGATTAGATATAGATATATTCTTCTTTGTTCGACAAGATTATCTAAATCTTCCAATAAAATAACCTATTCCACTTCATTTCCACATTAGTTTGGGAGGGCATTGCCAGTGTTGTCTATAAACATCTTAAGGATACTTCTAGCTTCAGTCTCAAGATTGCTGATAAAAATGTTACAAGTGGTGTTTGTTAAGCATTCCCAAGCCAGAGAACTCCTCTTGCCACATAACTAACCCATGTTGCCTTTTGTCCATTGTCCATGTCCTTCCATACCTTTAGTTATTCTTTCCTTCAGTATCTGTTCTACGATCTGTTTAAGTCAAGCTACAAGGCACTTAGAGTACTATTTCTGAGTTGTCAAATTTTGTGAAGAACTGTGCTAGTAGAGTTATTTTGTGTGTCATTTCCTTCAATATCTTCAGGAGAAAGCTATATGGATCTTCCAAGTTCGTAATAGCAATCCATCTAAGTTTGGCTTCCATCTCAGATATAGTAATTTCTCTATTTGTGTTCTTGTTGACACATGACTGGTATTCTCAGCTACCTCTTCATCTCAACTAATGAAAAAATAAGGCAAATATTTACTCAGTGCTTGGGCCATGACTAGGTTGTTTCTTGTGTCTACCCTTCCTCAGCAAATAATAGCCTTACTACTTCCCTTCTGAGTCTCTCCACGTCCTTTTCTTTATGGCTCCTTTTTTGTGGTGAGGGGAAGGAGAACATTAATAATACTTAACCCAGATCAATTATGTTTCTTCAATCCTTCAGTTCCCAAATTCAAGCCACCTGGAGAGCTTGAGGAATGGGAGCATGGATGGTTTCTGCTATTTCCAGGAATAGGGAGTGTCAATGCCAAACAAAGTCAGTGTATGAGCATTCTTATTCTACAAGGCAAGTTAATATTTTTTTAGAGTCCCATGTTGAATATGAAAAAGAGCAGCAAGCTATTTTTTGTTGCTAGGTGTTCAATAAAAAACAGCATAGGTAAATCTGTGATAATGATACTGCTGGATGTTAAGAGACTCAGTGCATCAGTGGAGCTTCCATTACTGTTCTGATTGTCTCTTTAACAAGAGAGAGCTTGTCTGAAAGAATTTAAGCAAAAGATATAAATCTCATTTCAATTTGTACTGTCAGTCACACAAAGGAATAAGTCCTGAAAAGCTTTCTTTTTTCCCCCAAAGGGAAGTTTATTACTGGTTTTAAAGGTATTTAAGAATGCATTATAACATTTATCAAAAAATAACTGCCCTCCACTGTATGTTTACAACTCCTACTGATGCAGTTTTTCACTTATTCCATGGTATAATCTGGCTCCATATATTTAACAGGAGGGGCACAGTGACAAAGTATGTATGTCTATTTTTTCTATAGCCACAGAGCACCCACAGTTGACCAGGCTATAATATAGTTTCTTGGTATTTTGGTTATTTTGAACAGGGGTCTTATCAATATCTTGTATGATGGTATTAGTACCTTCCCATCTGGGAAGTCAAAGGCAGCCAGACAGGATACTCTCCACATTATTCTCTTGTGTGCCACTTGCTTTAGAAAACTATGTGTGCCATAGCCCAATTGGCCATTAGATTTGGATGGACCTTTATACTTGGTATGTAGGAAGGCTTTGGTTTGTGAGACATCTATAGTAGAAAGGTCTGCAATATAAATTAAGTCAAATGGAATGATATTAACAGAAGGAGATCCATGTTTTGCACCATTTAGGAAAGTTTGCAATTGTTATGTTTAGCAGCAAAAAATTAATAAAACCATTCCAATATAGAACGTTGAACCTATGGGTATTTAAGACAATAAAACTACTTATGGTAAAAAGATAAGCAGGAGTCAGTGTTGTATTGCAGTATGTGAAAGCAAAATATAATGTTTACAACAAAAAATTCCACGCTAGGGGAAGAAATAAGGAAGAGGAGTAGAATCAGGGCAGTTTTGTTTTTGTTTTGTAATTTTGGAGGTTATTGGGGAAAGTGGGAGGGGGCTTTTGTATTGATTGAACACAGACATAGTCATTTTCCCTCTGTATAACTGTTTTTCTTCCCAGCACTTCATCCCTGCCCATCCCTTGTCCTTCTCCCCCGTCATTCATGACGGGCAATTTATTAATGTGTGTATAAATGCTTGGAAGCAATGAATAATACTATTTTAGGGACTGATTTTCAATGTTTAGGATTAGTTTTTACCAACTTATGCTTAAATGTCATTCGTTATGTTTGTTCAAATGATAAAGAGCAATAACTGCCAAAGACTTAGTGGGCAGCTGTACCAGCAAAAGAGATTAAAGTTTCAGGACTGTGAAGAACAGTTTATCAGGTACTAACAGGCACCATGGGCTTCAACATATTAAAATAAGGAATGGATAAGAAGTAACAACTGTGTAAGCTATGACATGTGGTTCAGGACCCTGATTGTTTTATCTATTGCATTCTGATGCTTCCTTTACTAAATATAGTGACTGACTTAAAAAAACAACAATATTGCAGATTTGTGATATAACAGGGAAATCCAGCCCTGTTAACTCCACGGGGAGGAGGAGGGGGAAGAGGAGCAGGAGGGAAAAGCAAGGTCTCCAGAGGAATAAGGCTTTTGTGGAACACAAGATCAGAGTTCTTTAATAGCCAGCAGCAAGAGAGACCCAAGCCCTGAAACCTGTGACTGCTGAGCAACCAAGGAGAACTTCAGGGCAGAGAAATCAAACTGATCATTCAGCTGAGAAGAAAATCCTTTGGCTGTGGTTATGTAACTGGAAGGGACAGGGTTTAGTTGCATATAAGCCCAGCCTCTGGCCTGGGGCTGGCAGTCTACAATTGCAGGGTGAGAAGTTTCAGACAGAGCTGGCTGTCAGAAACAAGGAAAGAAAAAAAAAACCTGGTAGGTTGGGGAAACAAGTCAGCTCCTTAGTGTAGGAGTGTGGCAACTGTTATAATTTCTAAGGGGGGTTAGATTTCAGTTGCTACCACATGTATGCTTTGTGATGCCCCCCCCCCCCCGACCACCTCCCAGTTTATATTCTATCCATAAGACCAGACAATAGGTCCAGGGTACATCTGGAGGCCACACAGCAGAGTGCCAAGGGGGTGCTCTGTGCAGGAATGTTGGGGGCTGAGGTCCAGAAGCCACAGTCAGGTAAACACATTAAAATTAAGGCATGGCTGGACAGATACAGGAAATAAGGGAGGCCACAGAGCACAGCAGACATATCTAACCCCCAGGAGGCATCTGACTCTGGGATCAGACCCTTTTCTCCTTAAACCTGCTACATAGGACCGCTTCTGTAGTCAAAGAAATATATACAAATCTAAAATGCAAATTGAAATAAAATAGTAGAACAATACCTGTTATAAAACACTGAATATAATTAAAACAATAAGAACTAAGTGGTTTTTTAAAAAAGGAAGACATTTTTAACTTGAACTAACAGGACAAACAATATCACTGGAAATTCCAGTTTGACTCAAATACACATGTTCACACACTGAGTAAAACTCATGGCTACGTGCAGAAAATATGATGAAATTGCCAAAAGCTCTACGAAGATGCACATCTAAGCAGTTACAAAAGTGACTACACAGCATTTTCTCTGAAGCATATGAAAAGCACTGAATCATGTTTATAAGTCACATGGATCCAAATTGTTTATGAATCACACTAGAGGAGCTGCATCACAATATGTAAGTGTTTACTGAAGAAGAAAGCCAAAGCAGACACTTGTATATTCTTTTAGGAGCCTATTAAATGTCATATGTACATAAGTCATATTAGCCACAGGCCCTGTACCTACCCTCAGATGTGTACAGGAAGCTCCTCATCCACACATGAGGTGAGAAATTTGTTGCAGGTTATAAGACACATAGTTTCAGGAACACAGGTCTCTATATTTCATATAAGATATCTGTACATTGTGAAGTACTGCTTTTAAGACCAAACTTTGCTTGTGATATTTTTTCCCCAGTTTATTTATGGTGGAACAAAGTAGGTTTTTCAGTTCATTTGTCCAACTTGAAAACAGGAGGGGAGGCAGGAAATTGTTTCAGTTTACTCCCATCCCCTGCAATAACTGACAGCATGAAAAACCAACCAACCAACCAACCAAGATGATCAAATAATTAATTTGACCCAAACATAACTGTTCCATTTTTCCTTCATCTTACTTAACCCAGTCTTTTAACTTTTTAGAATCTTGTATTAGTTTAAAATCAAATATAATTTTCAAAGGAAAAAAGTTAAAATATTTTTATGTTTAACCCCCACTCCCTCTGCCCACTTTTTTCAGTTGAAACTATTCTCTGAGCTCAAGAACAGTCTCAGTAGCTCTGAAACCACATTGTACATTTACAGCCAAGCTCTAATTTCTGGGGGTGAATTTATAAATGGCACTCTCCATTTGGCTGAAAACCATGGGCCAGAAACTATTCCACTTCTGTGGATTTAGGTGCTTAAGGCTGCTGATAGACATTCATTTATGGGCATAATGGGACCTATCTAAAGGTAAACAGATGTACCTCCTGCCATGCCATGTGCATGACACAACGCATGATTTTGGGATCAGATCCTAACTTGCTAGTGTGGAGGGAGCCCAGGATTATAAGCCTGGGCTCCCCCTGTACCAGAAAGTAAAAAGCCAGGTGACTGGTGAACCTCTTTGGTCCCAAGATGATGAAGCTCCATGCTTGGTTTTCCAATCAGTGGATCTCAGCCCTGGGACCTCCTTGCAGCCAGTTGAAGACTGTCCCACAGCAATTCACCAAGTTTCTTCTAATGATCTCTTTTTGAGTGGGACTGCTAATAGAACTGAGGGGTGATATGACTTATAGATCTAGTCAAATTCCCTTTAGACAATTCAGTACATTCACTACGCTTCAGTAACCCATGCAGTCTAAATTTAAACATCAGTAAACATGGAATAATTGTGTATCAGTGTCAAAATCAACATCAACATCTACTTTCCTACAAAACTATATCATATGCTCTCTACTTTAGGACAGTTTCCTAATAATTAAACATGTTTCCTCCAATGTTATATTTATGTGCTTCTTTCTGAAACATTAATATATCTGTAGCCAAAGATGCGTTATCAGAACTCAAAAGTATTTGGGCTGTCTATTTTCTCTGTAGAAATGAGTGTTGGCTTAGGCTTTTAGGTTAATTCATTGTCCTGTTTTACAGGCTGATCAGTATTTTATTATAAAAAAATATTTCTAAACTTAGTGAATATCATACAAGACAATTGTCTGCACTAATGATATATGGTAATTGATAATGCTGCAAGAAAGATCCAAAATGAATGGGTCCTTGATGAAGAGGCAGAACTTCATCCAAGATTAAGACATTTGGTATTTTCCCACATGCTTACTACTGGTGTCAGACTAATTTCCATCATCCCCATCATTGAAAATCATTGCACCCATTTAACAGCTTGCTTAAACCATGGCATTGGCACAGACTGCCCAGGAGGGCCAAGTATATTCCACTCTGACCATAATGACTCATACGTGTAGCACTTGTCAAAGCCAGAATTATACCAGTGAGGTTGTTGTGGACTCATCTCCATTAACCATTAACCATTGTCAGGTACACTAGAGACCAAGGATTCAGGTGTGGATATGATGGTATGCCCCTAAAGATTCTTACCATGTGTATGAGAAGGGTATGGATGGGGAATGCTAAGGCGCACCCTGGCTAGGCCATTCCATCCCAACAGCATAGGCAAGCCCCAGTGGTGGCACTCTATTCTCTTTCTGGTCATCTACGCATTAATATGTACCTACATAATATTTTTGGTCATCTGAATGCCACAAATACTACTTACACAAACACCTGCATTCTGTTCCTAAGTGCCAAGCCTAGCAGATGTGGGTGACTGTACATGACTACTTAATCACACAAATTGAGCATAGTCCCTAGTTGCTTTGACTGTGCTCACATCCCTTGTGGATGCAGAGCAACTTTAGATGATCAGAAATAGTCAGACAAAACACATGACTGCCGGATGGGACAAAAATGGATGTTTGGAGCAGTGTCCCTCTTTTCCCCACCTCACTCAGTAGCCTGAGAAGCTGGAGATCCTAGGTTCTAGACCCCACCATGCCACAGGTTAGCCATTATTCAGCCTCTTCTCTGGTGACTCTTTTGAAGTTAAACCACTAACATAGTCACTAGAGGAAATGAAAACAAAAATGATAATAAATCAAAGGCACTGCAGGGAGATGCCTCTGCTACACTGTGAGCAAGCTAGAACCCAAAGTCCACACCTTTCAGGCCGATAGTCATTGCACTGAGCCACACACTTCTGTAATTGCTTAGCTGCAGTGTATAATATTGAAATAATCAGAGACATGCTTACAGACTCACTGTATAACACCTGTAATCCACAGTAACTATTGTGAAGGTCTGAAATTTCTCTCCTGAACATAAAAAAGCATAACAATGAAGTGAAACTGCTAGAGTAATTATTATATTAAATATAATTACTGTGGCACTATCCATAACAATTTTCAAGAATCTATGATGATACCATTAAACTTATTACTTCTTCATTACAACTGGATTACAAAAGATCCAGAAGGATTATTTTTTTAAGTATTGCAAAAATTACATTAATCATTGCAATAAATTCTATGCAGTCATACCTAACTATTCAACTAATTTCATGTAAGTCTGTAACATGTATGGTCAACTTGAAAAAAAAGTTAATGGAACTTAGGCACTTAGACATTTGTGGAAATAGGCACAAATGCTCAAAGATGGCATTTAAAAACAATCTGGCCCCTCTTTCTATACAAACTACAACTATAGCCACATGTGGAATATACACCTATATATTCCACAAAATATACAAAATATTTTAAAGTTTTATACGAATACTTTCTACAGCAAACATTTATATGTATGTGGGCATGTCTATACCAGACCCTGATGTGCAATGGTTGCTTCACATTTTTTTAGTACTTGCATAATCAAGTACTAAACAAATCAGGAGTGGGCAAAGTCCAGACCGTGGGCTTGATCTGGTTGGTGAACTCCATTTCCTGGCCCACGCTGCACATGGCCGGGGCTGGTTTCCATAGAGACCCCAACCACAGCTGGGTGGGAAAGCTCAGGGCTGGAGTTACCATGGATATCAGCCACAGCCTGTTGTCTCTATAGCAACCCCAGCCTTGAGTTTTCCCGTGCAGCTGTGGCTGAGGTCGCCATGGAGACTGGCCCCAGCCATGCAGCCAGGGGCTGCTGGGAAATGGATTCTGGCTGTTAGCTATATCAGTCATTTTGTCCACCCCTGAAATTAATGCTCAGTAACCAGGTTTACTGCACAGTAGCAGTGATGAAGGCTGTTTTACTGACACTACTGCACAGTAGCCCAATAATATTGAGCAGTAGTGTATTAGCACATGTTTATGCTGTGATGAGCTACTACACAGTATTGTTCACCTACTGCTCAGTTAATCTCTCATCTAGACACACCTGTATGAATGTGTCTGTCATATAGATATACGTGTGTACATGAAAATATATGAAACTTAGCCAAATAAAGACTATTTCAACTAATCGTATCATATCATTTACATTTTTGGCTTCCCATTACCAAATGTAAAAGAAACAGGTTCAGTTTAAGACACTGACAAAGGGCTATGGAGCTTTTCAGTTTTGGTTACAAATCTATATTTAATTCAAGAAAATTCATCACTGATGTGAAGTTTATCAGCAGTTAGGCTATATATTAGTGGAAAAAATCCCACCTTGCATAACTATCACCAGCAGTGACTTGACTCCACCCAACAAATGCCAAAAGGAATTAGAGTTTACCAGAACAACCAATCTCTACAAGTATTACAAACAACAATCCCTATAAAAAGACCCAACAGGATCCATCAAAACTCCACATGCATTTCCTCACACAGTATCAGGCTGTGGCCTCAAATCTGGGGCTTCAGCCTGCCTAGGAGAGCTGCTCATCCCATCCTGAATATTGAAGATACATAATCTAGTGCTGTTCTATTCTAGGGGAACTTACCAAAACCCAGAAGAGGCATCCAAAGTTACAAAATATCTA
The DNA here is from genome assembly GCF_001723895.1 of Crocodylus porosus. Classification (NCBI taxonomy): domain Eukaryota; kingdom Metazoa; phylum Chordata; order Crocodylia; family Crocodylidae; genus Crocodylus; species Crocodylus porosus. The sequence continues at coordinate 7,322,124 of NW_017728907.1, forward strand.
GATTCTGCCACATTGCCAAAAACCTCTTCCCTGGTGGGAAAATACTTCCTATTGATGTACCTGTCCATTTGTTTAGGATCCAGACACAATCTCAAGGATCCATTTATTTTTTTCCTGTTATGACCAGTGAATGAACCCAAGCCGTTGTTTGCTCTACTTTGTCTATTATGTCCATATTAACTACTTTATCTAATTCCTTTTTCAGTTTCTCCCTCAATACAAAAGGGACACTTTCTTGGAGCATGTATGGTGGGAATATTTGGTTCTCTGGATTCTATCTTGTACTCAGTTGACAGTTTCCCTATGCCCTGAAACACATCCTAAAACTCTTCTTCTATGTTCTTGCTTTCTAATCCCTCAATGGCATCCATTCTCTTAATCAAACCTATAATTTTAAATATTCACAACCTGATAATTGGCACTAGCTTTTCTGGGACTATTACAAACTGAATTTTTATTATACAGGAAACCCTCCATATTCGCGGGTTCAGCATTCACCGTTTCAAATATTTGCGAATGCTGGACCCACTTCTTAAATACAGTTAAAGGAGCTCCTTGGGAGCTCTGCACTTGCCACCACTGGGCTCTCGCCACCGCCACTGGGCTCCTGCCACTGCCACCATGCTCTCACTGCTGCCATGCTCTTGCCATCACCAAAGCAGCCATGTCCCCTCCCCCTGTGAATGTATCCCCTGCAAATGGCGAGGTTCACCTGTATTACCCTTATGTCTAACATACAGTGCACAAACATCCTTGGTTGCCATCATTTTCCCATTATATGCTCTAAGTCTCACTTTCTTATTCTCAGAGTACACAGGTTTAATTTTCATTTTTTTGAATAATGTATTCTGGTATTACATTGACCTGTGCCCCTGTATCTAATCTGAAAGTTATCATTAGTCCATTGGTGTTCAGGGTGATTGTCCAGTGTTCAGAAGAATGAAGTTCTTGCATTGTGCCAATGAAAAATTCTTCCTTTACTCACTGCATAGAACTGCACCTGTTGTTTCTTGTGTGTTGCATCCTATTTGTTTCTGCAAACTCTTGCACAGTGATTGACTCTTGCACAGTGACTTTTGCACTTGTTGCAGTGTTTACGAAAAAAAAGGGTATCGCATTGGTTTTGTGGTAATCCCCACAGCAGACCATTGTTTCATCAAGCAAGTCCCTTTGGCTTCTTCTTGCCTGGCTTAATAGTGAGGTCCTTCTTTCTGTATTGTTTGTGTGCTGCCATAGTTTTCTGAAGTCCTGTAATCCTGTCTGGTTCCACTTGTTCTGCTTTTTCCTCCAGCATCTGCAGCATTTGTTATCTCAGCTGCTTGGCATATTCTAACCGCCTTTTCCAAATTAAGCTCAGGATCCTCTAACAGTTTTTTTTTCTTGGGGCTTGTATGCCTTATACCTAATACTATTTGGTCTCTGATCATGAATCCTTTAAGTCTCCAAAGTTGCATATCTGGCTCAGCAGTCAAAGGGTTTTGACAAATCTTTTATTGTCTCGCATTCTTTGTTCTGTCTCATGTGGAAATTATAACATTGAAAGGTTTTATTTTGTTTGGGTATACAATTTTCATCAAACTTTTTTATTACTGTGCCATAGCTTTTGTGTTCTGCTTCTGACAGTTGTAAGCTATTATAAAGAGACAGATCTTCTGGGCCTGATATGTTTTTAAAAAAAGCTACCTTGACTGAATCTTACTTCTCTGTAGCTCCACTGGTCATCATATGTGTGGTGAAGCTCTGCTTAAATTCCTTCCAGTTTTCTGTTGCATTGCTGAACAGCTTTAACTCCTTTGGCATTCTGAGAGATTCCCTTTTTCTGTCTTTCTTTGCACCCCACTCCTGGTAGCGTGCATTGTTCTCAAAAGAACAAGGAGTGGCAGCATTCCTGCCACTTCTAGTAAGGCCCTTCTAGTGGCATTTATCTTATGGCTGCCATAATACCATTAGTCCAAAAACTATGGACTGAACACAAATATGGATTTCAGGACTGTGAAGAAGTACTGGCATGGGATGACGCTGGTGGGGAGAAATCAATCAAGCTGGGAGCGCGGCGTTTTAGAAGCAGCTGCTCCCTGCATATAAAAGATCCATGGGAGAGAGCCTTATGGCAGGAAGGGTGGAAAAAAGGGGTGGAGTCTCCTCCAGTGTGACCGGGGAGAAGAAGGCGGAGACGGGATGAGCTGAGAGGTCAGTCCAGTGAGAGAGAGAGAAGGCTGGATAAAGAAAGAAGGTGATCGTCTCTTGAACAAGGGAAGGATTCCCCAGAAAGAGAAGCAGAGAAGCTGTGAGAAGTGAGGACAGGAGTGGATCCTCGAAAGAAAAAAAAAAAAAAGACAGTGAGAGAGGAAGGCAATGAAAAAGTAAGGAAACCTTATCTTTGATTTTGGATTTTTAGTTGTTGACTATTCCCATTGAAGACTTGTGGACAAAACGAGGAAATATATATAAAAAAATACTAACCAGAAAGTTAAAGGCAGAAATTTCAAGGCAATCCCTGGCTTAGATTTGAAATGTAGGCAGACTGATCAGAACATCAATGAAGGTAAGAATACTTTGAAGGCGTTTCTGGAAAAAAACATTTTGCCATTGTAATGGTTAAGAGTGTAGCGGCACTCAAAGGACAATAAGGAGAATTACTTACTTTTAACAGAGTGTGGTTTAAGTGTTGCACAAAATTCCATGTATTGGTAAAGGGGCAACGGAAAGGCGGGACCGTGGATAAAAGGGCTTAGGGGCTGCCTGTAGCCTACTGCGGTAAATACTACCTCCCAACTAACAACATCTACAATCAAGACGTGGCAGGTGAGAGTCAGAAAAGATGCAGAAGGTAAAGGCCAAGACTATCAGAGCTAACCTCCCTCCCCCCCCAAGGACCAATCAAAACGTACCTCTCCTTCTGTTAACTCCTCTTCACTCTACAGGGGATAAGTACATTTTTCTCTTTTCAAGTGGTCTAATTAATTAACATAATTATGTTAACCTGAGAGCAATCATTCCAAGTTAGGTTGTCTTTTCACTGCTTCTTTCTCAAAGCTAAAGAAGGGTGCTTGAAGCCCGGAAGCTGGTCCCTTATCTCTTTCAGCTATATAAACTGGTCCCATAAAAGTTATCTAACTCACAAATCTTGCCACCACCACTAAGAGTGCAAATAAATTTAGTTAGAGTGGTATTTGTATCATGGAGAGATTTTTCATTAGCATCCAGAGAGATTGGCAGTTAATTTGATTTAGGTTATTAGTGAGGCATTGTGTAGTAACAGTTCGAGTCCAGCCAGTATAGTAAAGGAGACCATGGTTGGAAAGACTATTTATCTTGAATGACTTCTAAGCTCTCTCATATGTCTCCATCATTCTTTGCACCCACACGTAATGACTCATGTTACTAGGTCTGGTTAAAGCATTCAGAGAAAACACTGTGAGGAAAATGGTACTGAGTTTCTTAGAATACAGGGATTTTTGTTTCAAGAATTGTCAATACCAGCATCTTTGAGCATGAAATTCATTTTGAAAAGACTATCAGTTTTGTTGATTAAAAGAAAGTGTTTTGATTACAGGGGATTTCATAAAATTGCCCTAAGCTATAAACTGAAATTCCCACTTCTCTGCCAAATTATATGAAAGGTAACAATTTGTTTTACACTATAGCAGAGACTGTTTTGTAGTGCTATAATTAAAGCTCTTTATCAAATATCTGTAGACAAATGCATAATAAAGGCAAGTTGTTGTAGAAAAGTGTCTCTTAGTGGTTCAGACCAGCTGCCATGTACCAGTTTGGCTAAGTAGTTGTTTTAAACCTTGCTGAGCTTTGTTCATTGTCTACTGCAACTCATCTTTCAATACATTCATTTCTTTAATCTGTAAACAGATCTAGAGACCCTTTTTGGAAACATACTACAGACAACACGTATTCATAGCTATTCCATTCATTAAGTAGTTGAAACTTCAAAGAAGGATTAAAGATTGATCAAAATCAATTGAACATGGGCATCTGAAATACAAATCTTATTTGCTTTGAACTATAGCCATATAACTATACTATACGCATACTAGGTTATTTTTATTTAATAGAGTGCTAATTAAAGATGATGTCTTGGTAGACTACAAACTAAAAATCTCTGCTTAACTTCAGAACAGTGGGATAAAATACTGTAACTTTTCTAAATGCTGCCAAAATTAACTCTTATCTTGCAAGACAAAAGAGAAGTAGCTCCATAGCTTCATTAGGACTAACCTCTCTAGTGAGATTGCCAGAACAGAGACCAGTGAAAGCTAGTGGTTTGGGTTTTTTTTCATAATAGGCACACACAGTCTCTAGGAACTGGACCATCTTCTGGGGCTGTCAAAGAAAGAGGGTTTCATATAAAGATTAACTCTAAAAGAGGTTGATCTTTTTTGGACCCTCCAGTGTCAACATCCCTGATTTAGCATGAAACCTGAGAGCATGCTGTACCTCTTATACCTTAAATGAAATCAGGACAGAGCTTGAATCTTCAACACAGAGATTGTCTTGCAAACAGGTGACTGAATAATAAAATTAGACCAATTAAGAATGAGTTTCAAATAATTTGAGATATATAAACCTTCTTTCCTTCACTTTCTCTGCTCTCACTGTTTTGACTCCAATTAAGTTTGCTAGTCATTGTACAATTAACCAGTTCAGTCAACCCAAATATCTAATGCCAAACATTAATTATGCCTGCAAATCTTAATTAATTAAAATTTCAAAATCTAAGTGTCTTTTAAACCATTCTCATCCATTATAAAGGAATAACTTTACCTCCCTTACAGTTTCCTTAAAATGACTCCATTATCAAGAACAATACCACATACTGGTTTTATACGATTCTTTCAGTCGCAAGTGTCTCTATTTTTCTTACCATTTCAAAGTTTCTTGTTAAGCTGTAATAACCCTTATTTCAGTATAGTAGATTCCTCATTTAAAGTACTACTGTTTTATGAAATACATCATTCCTTCTAGTTCAGATATGGCTTCTTTGTATCTAAATCTAGCAATAGAATGTTTAAAAATTATAATGTTTCTTCTAATTATATGAGGCATTCGCTAAATACAAAAAGCAAAGAAATATGCATTGGGAGAAATTAAAGCATAATATTCTTGGTTAGCAATCTCTTAAAAAACAACTTCAAACTGAAATCATTAGATTACTACATTGCAAATATATAGGAGTTCTAAATATCTTTAAGACAACTACATCATCCCACTGGGGACCAACTGACTAAGCAGCAGTCCTTCAGAAAAGTACCTGGTGGTTACAGTGGACAATAAACTGAATATGAGCCAACAGCATGCCATCTTTGTGACAGCTAACAGCATACTGGGCTTCATTAGAAGGAGTGCTGCCAGCAGACTGAGGGAAATGTGATCTTATCAGTGCCCTCTATTCAGAACTGGTGAGATCACATCTGGAGTACTGTGTCCAATTTTAGGGCCCCCACTACAGAAAGGATAAAATTGGAGACAGTCCAGTGGTAGGCAACAAAAATAGTTAGGGGCTAGTGAACATAACCTATAAGGAGAAGCTGAGGGACCCAGGCTTGGAGGAGAAAAGGCTGAGAGAGGATTTAATAAATTTAAGGGGAAGTCTGTCACTAGGAAGGTAGTAAAACACTGAAACAGGCTACCAGAGAGGTTGTGCAGTATCCATCTTAAAGGTTTTCAAGACCCAGCTAGACAAAGCCATGGTTGGTATAAGGTCAGTAGGGATTCTTCTGCTTTGATCATGGGCTGGACTCGATTACCTCCTTAGGTCTTTTCCAACCCTAATTTTCTATAGGTCTATGCTTAGATTTCATAGGCATTAGGGCTGGAAGGCCCTAATGGATCTTCCCTTGGAAGATCATTGAATCCAGCCCCCTGCCCCAGGGGCAGGAAGTCAGAAGGGATCATAGGATCCCAGCAAGATAAACATCCAGATGTCTTTTGAAAGCATTCAGAGTTGGTGTTTGAACCACCTCCAGTGGTAGTCTATTCGAAACCTTGGAGGCTCAGACAGTAAAGAAGTTCTTCCTTATGTAAAGCCTGAAATGGTCATGGAGGAGTTTGTGACCATTCAACTTTGTCATCCCTTGGGGGTGTTCTGGTGAACAGATGTTCCCCTGGATCCTGGTGAGCACCCTGATAAATTTATAGGTGGCCACCAGATCACCCCTGAGCCTGCACTTTTCCAGGCTGAAGAGTCCCATGGCTCTCAGCCTCTCTTCATAAGGTCTGCTTTCCTGACCTCTGATCATGCACGTGGCTCTACTCTGCACCCTCTCAAGGTTCTCCACATCCTTTTTGAATTGTGGAGCCCAAAACCGGACACAGTACTCCAGCTGCGGCTTCACCAATGCTGAGTACAATGGGAGAATGACGTCCTAGGATTTGTTTGAGAAGCACCTGTGGATTCAAGCAAGAGTTTTGTATGATTTACTAGCAGCACTATCACACTGAAGGCTCATGTTAATCTTGTTGTCAGTCATGACCCTGAAGTCTGTAGTGCTAGCCAGCATAGCACGGCCGAACCTATAAGGATGCTGCAAGTTTTCCTTCCCAAGGTGGAGAACCTTTTATTTTTTAGTGTTAAACACCATCAAGTTCTCATCTGCCCATTTCCTGAGCCTGTCAAGGTCAGCCTGGATCACCTCCCTGTCCTCAGGTGTGGACGCTTTACCCCAGAGTTTGGTGTTGTCGGCGAACTTAGCCAGTTCACTTCTGGTACCAATGTCCACATCATTAATGAAGATGTTAAATAGTATAGGCCCAAGGACGGAGTCTTGGGGGACTCCACTGGTCACAGGGCACCACAATGATTGGCTTCCACCTACCACCACCCTCTGGGTCCTACCTTGGAGCCAATTCTCCAGCCAGCGGATCGTGGTGTGGCCAAGGCCGTAAGACAATTTTACTAAGAGGTGATTATGGGATACCAGATCAAAGCCTTTTTAAGTCAAGATATACAACATCAATCTCTTCTCCTTTGTCTAGGTGATAGGTCACCTGGTCATAGAAGGAAATAGGATTGGTCAAGCAAGACCTACCCACAACAAACTCATGCTGGCTATCCTTCAGGGTGTTGCTATCAGCCAGTCTGTTAAGAATGTTCTCTTTGATAATCTTTTCTAAGACCTTCCCAGGGATAGAGGTCTGGCTGATGCACCTATAGTTTGACAGATCCACTTTCCACACTTTCTTGAAGATAGGCACCACATTGGCCTTCTTCTAATTTTCTGGCACTTCATCAGAGCACCAGGAGTTCTCAAAGATCTGTGCCAGGGGCTGATTTATGATGCTAGCCAGGTCCTTCAGTACCCTGGGGTGTAAACTGTCAGGGCCAGCTGACTTGAAGGTGTCCAGACCCTCAAGGTATTCCTTCATGAGGTCAGCATTGATGGTGGGTGTGACTGCCAGACTGGGGGGGTTCTCCCCGTGGGTAGCTGCCTGAGGATGGAGGACCGTCACTGCTCACCCTGGGATACTGCTGACCCTGAGTAGGTGTTAGGTTGTCCAGTCCCTGCCCTGGTTCTCGCCCACCATGACTTGTTGTTAGGTTCAGTAGGGTGGTTCCTGGTCACTCCACAGCCTGGGATCCCCGGCGGTCACGTTGCAGGGCTCCGCCACCCCTTGCACCCCAGCCTCATGCCTCCTCGGGTGTCCTCTTCTAACAAATATCCCGGCTCCCTGTCCCGAAGCCGGTTGCCTCACCTGCCCGGCCGACCCTTATCTTCAGGCTCCTCATGCCCTGGGTGTCCTGGGACCGGGTCCTGGTCAAGATGGGTTTCCCACTACGGGGCCCTGGCCAGAACTCCCTGGCTATACTCCTTGACCGGGGTTCCTCCTTTAATGGAAAAGGACCTGGAAAACTAAAGCTAGGTCTCCACAACCCTACTAGCTAGGTCTTTAGCCTGGACCTTCCTAGGTCCCCTACGGGCAACCATTATCTTAGTCTCCAGCCGTAGGTGGCCGACAACAGCCTCCGCCCAACTGCGCCTCCTCGGCGCCCTCCTGGGCCTGACCCTCCCTGGAGGTATCGCCTTCCGGTGCCAGTGCCCCAACCCCGGACCTGTAAGTCCAGCGCGCCTTGGGTTCACAGTCCCAGAACTCCTCGCCGCTGGATCCCTTGTCCTCAGAGTCCATCTGCCGCTCTACGCTTGCCATGCTGGGGCTTGCCGCCGCCGATGTCTTCCCCTCTGCTTGGGTAGGCTGCAGCTCCCCGCCAGGGTCCCCTGTCTCACCTTCAGGGAGGTCAGCTGCTTGGCTACGGCTGCCGTTCTTTATCCCTCGGGCTGGGCCGGTGGCAGCTCATCCACTCCAGGCACTCCTTGACCCTCCTCTTGAGGTGTTCGGGGCCCGTCCCCCTCTGGGGGCCTCGTTCTCGGTGGCTGCAAGGTTGTCAGCTCGCTCCACCCTGGGATCCTCCACCTCAGCGGGTGTGAGGCTCCTCCTTGGATCCCACAGCCGTCCTTCCTTGGCAGCTGCTTTTATCGCTGGCATCCGACTGCCGGCACCAGCGCCGACTTCCGGCCGCGCCGGCATAAACAAGCGGCGGATGTCCCGCTCGGGCTACGCAGCTGCCACGGGTGAATCCTGTTCTGGCTCCCCGGGACAGTGGGTAAGAAATCTCCCTCACCCAGGCCTCCCTGTTCCATAATGGGTAGGATTGTCTCATGGGACTGGTGAAAGACTGATGCAAAGTACCTATTTAGCAAGTTGGCTTTTTCCTGGGCATTGGTTGTAAGTTGTCCCATCTGGTTTAGCAAGGGTCCAATGTTGCCCTTGCTTTTCCTCTGGCTCCCTACATACCTAAAAAAGGACTTTTTATTGTCCTTGATACTTGTAGCTAATTGGAGTTCCATCCCTGCCTTGTCTTTCCTGGTTCACTCCCTGCAGGTCCAGAGCAGTGCAGAGTATTCCTCCTTGGAGGTGGATCCAGTCCTCCACCCTTTGTAGGTCTTTCTTTTTAGATGCAGGAGGTCTGCTAGTCCCCTGGAGAGCCAAGGGGGCTACTTTGCCTTTTTGCTGTCTTTCCTCTGAGATGGGATAGACTTTGTTTGCACATCCAGAATCACACTTTTGAGGAGCAACCACTCATCCTGAACTCCCCTCCCCTTTGGGTCGTGGCCCTTTAGGGCCTCCCTGACAAGCCTCCTGAGCTTATCAAAATCAGCTTTGCTGAAGTCGAGGACTTCTGTACTGCTGACTGACTTGCCAGCTTTACAGTGGATATTGAAGGTGATCAGGTCTTGGGCACTGTCACCCAGCTTCTCTTCGATCAATACTGATTAAAGACTGATTAGGTCTTTCCCCATTGCCAGAACCAGGTCGAGCAGCACTTTACCACTCATTGGCCCATTGACTTCTTGCATCAGAAAAAGCTCATCCACGCATAAGAGAAAGCTTTGTCACTGCTCAGATTTGGCTGAGTGCTCTTCCCACAAGATGTCTTGGTAATTGAAGTCTCCCATGACAACTGTGCACTGGAAGTGTGCAACCACAGCCAATTCCCTGGCAAACTCCTGGTCAAGCTTTTGATCCTGGGTCAGAGGTCTGTAGTAGACTCCCACCATTGTGTCCCCTGTGCTGTGTTCCCCATGGATTTTAACCCAGAGGATCTCTAGTCATCCACCCTGGGTGCCAATGTTGGCTTGCAGGGATGTGTAGCTCTCCTTAACATAAAAAGCTATATCCCTTTCCTTTTGTCCACTTGATCCCTCCTGTACAAGGTATAGTCATATATGCCTGTGGTCCAGTCATGGGTGGAGTCCCACCAGGTCTCCGTTACCCCTATGACATCATAGCTGTTTGTGTTAAGCAGGAGAACAAGTTCCTCCTGTTTATTACCCAAGCTCCTTGCATTTTTGTACAGGCAGGCAAGTGTCCCTTTGGAGGCCCTTGCCTTGCCCACAGCTCAGTCCAGGGTTGGTGCAGAGGTGGGCTTCCTTAAGTGCCTTGGCTTGCTGGCTTTGCAAGGGTTTCTCAGTGGGCCATCAGTGGCAGTAGGCCTCCCATCCCCCAGTAGGCTCAGTTTAAAGCCTGGAGGAGCAGGTCAGCCAGTCTGGCTTAGAGAAGCCTCCTCCCCAGTGGAGAGAGGTGGAGGCCATCCCTTCCCACAGCTCACCAAAGAGCGGACCGTGGTCATGGAAGCCAAAGCCTTCCTGATGAGACCAGTGCCTCAGTCTTTGGTTCACTACCTCAGTCCTCCTCTCCCTCCTCAGCCCATAGCCTGAGACTGGGAGGATTGAAGAAAACACCACCTGCTCCCCCAAACCCTTTAACCCTGCTCCCAAATCCCTGTAGTGCTTCATGACTCAGCTGGGACAATTCTGAGCCATGTCATTTGTGCCCATGTGGATAAGGAGCATAGGGTAGTGGTCAGTGGGCTGGAGGAGTTCAGGGATCTTCTCCAGAATGTGTTGGATATGGGCTCCCCGGAAGCAGCAAAATTTCTAAGCTAAGGGGATGGGGCAGCAGATTGACTCCACAGTGCCCCTCAGGATGGAGTCTTCCACAACAAGCACTTTGCATTTTGTCTTAGGGAGAATGGTGGCATTAGCTACAGTAGAGCCTGTGTTGCCTTCAGGAGCTGGCAGCTTGGCAGGCTCTGCTGGGGCTGCAAGAGGTTCATACCTGTTGCAAAGCTCCAGCGGGGTGGGGACCTTGGTGTGGTGGGCCTTGGGGCCCTTGACCACCTTGGTTAAACCCTTTGGCTGGACATGAAGGGAGGTCCTCAAGTCTTTCCTTGTCCTGGAGGGTGACTATGGTCTACCCTCCGCCTCCCAGGAGAGAATTGCCTGGCAGTAGGAGTCTATCTCTTGCTCACCATCCCTGATGGTGCACAGTCTCTGGACTGCATCCTGGAGCTCCTTCAGCTGGCATGCCAGAGTCCCCAAAAGGGAGCAGACCTCACAATGGGAGGTGGCCATTCTTCCGGCCCCCAGAGCTTGAAAAAGTGACAAGCAGCCCCCACAGCTGAAAGCCAGTGGCTCTGTCTGCATGGAGTCTGGAACCATGGGCTCCATCTGGGTATAGGCCTCTGAGGTGCCAGAGGGGGAGGCATAGACCCTGATGGGACCCTCAAGTTGCAGCACATGCCAATCCACATCATGCTGCTAGTAGGTTGGCTGTGGCTGGTACTGTCTACCCTAAGAGGCTCACAGGCAGGGCTTCGGGCCCTCCTGTGCACCCTCCTGTGCAAACTCCCACACTAACTCATGTGCTGGGTCCAGAAGTGCACCTGCTTGTGTGTCCTGTTCGCGAGGATCCAGTTGTGCAGTTCCCTGGGGGCTGGGCAAAGTAAAAGCCAGGGGGATAACCCTTCCCGCCTCCACTCAGCCTGCTCCCAGCTTGCTACATCCCTCCCACTACAGACCTGCTTACCTGCAGACAAGTCAGGGCTTGTTGGGAGTCCTGGGAGTCTAGGGGTCACTTCCTGGGGGTCCCTGGGCTCATGGGGGTGAAGCAGGTTTACACCCACATGTCTCTTACTGGAGCCAGGTCCCAAGTGTGGCTTTTACTGTTGCTGGGCCCTTTTTAAACTGTGCACATGTGCAGAAGGGCCAGCCAGTGCCGCATTGTTCTTGGGGAGCTAAATGGGGTCCCATGCCCCCACTGAAGGATGGGACAGGTAAGTTCTGCCCGTAGAACTTCTCCCCCTCCAGTTGCATGGCTCCCTGTGGGGCTGGGCCAAGTAGGAGCCAGTGCAGGGGTGGCATGACCCTCCCTGCCTCCACTCAGCCTGCTCCCAGCTGGCTATGTCCCTCCCTCCATGAATGCTAAGAGATTAACAGTTCAAAGGTTTCTGAACACAGTACATGTACACAGCATTTTTTTTTTTGTAATTTTCAGTTGTTTTATTTAAATGCAACACATCAGAAGCACACATGTATATAAACTATACATGTCAAACTGAACTCTGTATATGTCACAAATGATAAGAAATGGTGGGGGTGGAGGGAGGAAGAAAAAGTAGGAGGAAAAAGGAAGAGAGAGAAAAAGAAAAGAGTAGTGTGTAAGTAGTAATAATTTAGTTATCAAAATATTCTAAGAACTCTTTCCAAATTGTACCTAACTTTTCAAAGCAGTTAAGCCTGTTAAACATGACTATCTCTGTAGATGACAGCGGTGCCAACTCATTTTACTAGATTTCAACATTTGGAGATGTCCTACTGTTCCTGGAAACCTTTTGAAAGATACCCAAGAGCACAAATATTTGCCAATGGTATCATAGATACTATTATTTGTGTTCCAAAACACGTTAACTGTAGTTGTAATTATTTCAGAAAAGAACTATTATGGCATGGCCAAAATACGTGACCAAGTATTGACTGCAGTGCACCACATCTCCAACTTATATCTACTGGCAGATTGTACATATGTTTTTTAAGTTTAGAGTGAGTTCAGTGCAAATGTTGTATAGGGCCACATCTAAGATCAATGTTTGATATTTGAACATTGTGAATTGCTGACTTCAAATAGGAGTCTATCTTCTGGATATAAAGGTGTTCATTCCTTTTCAGTCTTAAAAAGTCTGTATCCAGTTGGTTATATGACATTATATACTCATAGAGTAATGGCATAGAATGGGGAAGAGAAGCAGATTTTGAGATAAAAAATGATGTATCTGGAGTATTTACTATACTTAACACCTCTGGTCCAAACTGAATTTTTTTCATAGGCAGAAACTCTGCCCTCTACCATTCATAACTCATTCCTAAATTTTATTCATTGTAATTGTAATGCTTGATATATCTCTAGCCATGGCCTTCACTAGAGAACCCAAGTCCTCAATCTTCCCTTCAGATCTTACATTGGAGGCTTCCATCTTGGGAGCCATTGACCACAAGATGAATATGAGCCTGCAATGTGATGCTGTGGCTAGTAAAGTGACCAAAATGCTGGCTTGCATCCATAGATGCTTCTCAAGCAAATTCTGGGACGTCATTCTCCCCTTGTACTTGGCCTTGGTGAGGCCGCAGCTGGAGTACTGTGTTCAGTTTTGGGCTCCACAATTTAAAAAGCATATGGAGAAGCTTGAGAGAGTCCAGAGAAAAGCCATGTGCATAATCAGAGGTCAGGAAAATGGACCTTATGATGACAGGCTGAGAGCCACGGGGCTCTTTAGCCTGGAAAAGTGGAGGCTCAGGGGTGATCTGATGGCCACCTATAAGTTCATCAGCAGTGACCACCAGTATCTGAGGGAACGTTTGTTCACCAGAGTGCCCCAAAGGGATGACGAGGCCGAATGGTTATGAACTACTACAAGACTGTTTCAGGCTGGACATATGGAAAAATTTCTTTACTGTCTGAGCCCCAAGGTCTGGAATAGCCTGCCATCGGAGGTGGTTCAAGCACCTACACTGAACATCTTCAAGAGCAAATTGGATGCTTATCTTGCTGGGATCCTATGACCCCAGCTGACTTCCTGCCCTTTGTGCGGGGGCTGGATTTTATGATCTTCCAAGTCCTAAAGCATATGAAATCTATTAAATCCTTAATCTTCATAGTTTTTTCCTATCCCCTGATAATGGAGGAGAACCAGAGTATTTCTCAGCCATAGAGAGGGATCTATAATAGTCCCAAGTATAATTTCTGAAAGGGCTTGAAGAATGTTACAAACAAAAGTGGAGAAAATGTTGCAAAACAGCAGGAAGCTGTTAGACTTGCATCTGTTTCAGAGCAAAGAGCCCTTTGGCTCCCCCAGAAGTTGTTTTTATTTGTAGCAGTACATGTTCTATAATTAAGGTACTGTTGGAAAATTTGCCTTGTTCAATTATTTTTAACATACAGATTTATTGCCTATTATGGGGGCAGGGACTGGTGGGGCTGTCTTTTAATATTTTTTTCCTTTTGAAAACCCAGTGCCCCCTGCAAATTCCCAAAGAACTTAGCTTCATATTGCTTTCTGCAAGTAGCGATGGGATGGTGGGTAAGTATCACCCTTAGAAAGAAAGAAAGGACATTTGTTCACCTATGTAAAATCATGTCAGGTCAAAGTCACATTTATGGATCAGAGACACAAGGAATTTAAAACTGTGATGTTGTGCTGTAATGGGCCAACAGCATACACTTGCTATGGAGAATTGTTTGTATTTGTCTTGTCTTGAAGTAGGTCTCATGATACAGTTCATCAATCATAATTATCTTATATTGAAATATCCTTTATATCTAGGAAGGCAGATGGAAATCAGGGCAATACATTTCATCAGGAGACATGGGTTCCATAAATGGTTCTGAAAATGGCCAGCTTTGCAATATTAGACTAACCATTAAATGTATCTGAGTTGCAACAGTTATAGACTGGAAATCATATATTTTCTTGGACCAAAGCATTTTGGTTTTACTCCTCTGGGGATGGTGTTATTGTCACCTAAAAGGTTGACTTTATCATGAAAAACTGAATATTTTTCAGCCAAAATATTTTGGCAGGACATTGACAATTTCAGCCTGGAAATATTTCCACAATATCCCACAGCAGCTCTAGTTTGGTGTTTCATTTCCTCATTCAACTCTATGCCCTGGACTCCCTGGGTGCAGTAGATATGGCATGGTTTTTCACAGACTCCTTTCTTGCTGAGCCACTCTGACATATCACAAAAAGCATCATGGTGGAATTCCCTAATAAAAGTTTTAGTTTTCATCATATTTTATATTATAACTTCAATATTTTTGCTTTCTAGTGAAACAGAAATGTAGCACTTTCCAAAGAAAGCATGCACTTTCCATTTTTTTTAAAAAAAAGAAGTAAAAATTAGGAAACTGAGTTGTTCTAGCAAAAACCATGATGCCAGGAAATTTCTACTATTCTTTATTTCCCATTCCAAGGATAACAAACCCAAAGGTTTCAAGCTAGGTGCACATATAATTGATTTCCTTCCTTTGCCAATATTATTTTCCCTAATTTCACAAGGCAAATTGTGAAGGTACTGGGGAATGCGTTAGTCTGGCACAAAGCTACTTTAAAGAAATGATCTACTTCAAAAAAATGATCAGTTCTTTTGGGAATTACTTTCATTTTATCCCAGGAGTTGATTAGAAGCTTAAGCTATAACTACAATTCAGACTAAACTTCAGCATAAAAATATCCAGCCTGGGTCTAAAGGAGCTGGTTTAGGTATCAACACAGTCTGACCATGGACTGCTGCCAGTACCCAAGCCATTACTTATAGAGTGCATCTACACAAGATGCATTAATGCACATTAGCCTAATTTGTGCAATCTTACTGCACTGTAAAAATAGCTATTTGATACCAGGTGCAGGTATCAAATGCAGGTGTGATTAATTAAAGTGCATTAATGCATGTGTAGATATGATCTAGCACTAACTGTAGTGCTGGGTCTGCCTAGCCAGTAGGGGGAAGCCCTGAGCCCAGCCCCAGGGCTCCTGGCTGGGTGCCTCCCCTGCCCCAGATCCATCTATGGCAGCCCTTAGCTGCAGGCTATAAAAGCTTCCAGCCATTTTGTGCTCTGGGGCCCACACAGCAGGATCTTGGAGCACTGCATGTTGGCAATAAAAGCTGCAGTTTCCACGAGTTGGTCATAGCCAGATTCAGGAGGCTCTGTAAACACTGACCTTCTGAACTGGTGGCCTAGTTTGGTTTATGGGCATGCTCAGTGCAGAGCATGATTTTAGCAGAAGGGTTTGAGTTATGCATGGAGTTATGTGAGGGACTCCAAATTGTTGCTTTTTAGAAGGTTGTGTTATGTGCCCCAAGGTGTGCTTGTTGCAATGGCAGGGCCAATGTGCACTCATACATTGATTGGTACATGGATGTGAGGGACAGAACTTGAGTGGTCATTCGTCCCTGTCCCAGAGTGTGTGATGGTGTATGCATTTCAAACAGTCCTTGTGGTGTGTGACTGGATGAGAGCTTAGAATGGGAGGTCAAGGTGGAGTGTGCAAATGGAGAGGTGTTCCTGAGGGCCAGGGTGGACAAAGGCATCATGATCCAGTATATGCATGCGCATCTAGGGTGTGGGGCAAGGGATTGGCTGATTGTGTGTGTGGGTTGTTTGCAAGACAGTGTGGCATGCCTGTCGGGGGGGAGGGAGGGGTGACAGAGAAATTGCTTGCTCCCTAGTACCACATGCAAAGTTGTTGTGTCCTTCTCTTTGCTATTGTTGATTGTTGTACTTTGTTGATTATTGTATTAGGGTTTTTTATAGTGTTATTTTATATTGTACTTGTTAATATTATTTGGTTTCTCCAATATAATTGTCCCCCCCCCCCTTTAATGTCTGTTTTGTGCCAATTAATTATTCTGATGCCTGGTAGGGTCAGGCTGCAGATCACCACCAGGTGAAAAAAGTCTTCACAAGTCCTCCTTCATTTTAGGAAGGAAACTCCTTAGCCTAAATAGGTTTGCTCTTTTCATTCCCCTTTAATCTGCAGGCATGGTGTGCTCCCCTGGATAGGACTCATGCTGCCTCTACCAGTCCTGTCCCCTAGCCAGAGTTCCTGCTTGGCTACAGGTGAGTGTTGAAAAGGGCTACAGACTGCTGCACCCCCTGCCTAAACCTGATATCTCCCCAGGGCTGCTGCCTAGCTGTCTCTGGCAGTAGGGCCAGCACCTGCTTCCTGATGTTGCTCACCCCTAGCAATATCTTCTGTGTTTGCAAGCACTATGGCAAAGTGTCTCTGTTGTGGAACTCACAGTCTCTGGCCATGCCCCTCTGATGAGCACTGCTGGCCACTGTGCATGGATGGACAGCTGCACAGGGACCCAGAGGGCTGGCACAGGATGCACCACCATGTCCTTCCCATTGAGGACATCCCTGACCACATGCACACACCTGAGCTTTCCACCAGGCCCCCAACTGAAGCCAGGAGGAGGTTGGTGGCCCACTGGGGGCATGAGGAGGTCCAGAGGCAGTTTGTACATGACAGGCACTTGAACACCCATATTTATAAGGCCCTTTAGGGTGGGATGTGCAAGTGAAGGCACTCCTGGACTGTACAGCATTGCCACATAAATATCAAGACATTGCGAGCACATTGGGTAGCCATAACTGATCACAATTAGTAGTCCTGTTGTGCCCAAAAGACCATGCCCTTTATGTGGGAGCTAACCAACATTTTGGTGCCCAGGGACCCGGACAGAAACCTTGTTGGTCCCTGGAAGAGGGAGAACCACCTGCACTGGGGGACCAGCAGCTGCTGTCACCCTGACGGGAGCCCTCCACCCACTACACATGCCATGGTGTGTGCACCTACGGGGGAAAAGCCTGAGGCCAGGATGCTGGGCAGCTCTCCCAAGGCTCTGTCCCCTAGGCACCTTCACCTCACAGCCTACCACTCAGGGCCTCAGATATATACTGAGACTGCTGTAAATTGTTTCCACATTGGAAAGCAGTTTTTTATGGTTGGTGGGCGGGAAGGGTGACAGAGGTGCTCTGTTGATTGAGGGAGGAGGGGGAACAGGGTTCACTGAGAGGGGATGATGGGGAGGGTTCTGTGTATTGGGGAGGAAGGGGATAGGGGGCTCTATGTGCTGATTGGGAAGGAGGAGGAATGGGTGGATGTTCTGGGGTAATAAAGTGTTTTTGTTTCAACCATATGCATGTCCTGAGAGTAGTGCTGGAGGGTGGACAGTGGCTAAGGGATGTGTGGACGGCAGGGCAGGTGGGCTGGAGAGGGGAGTTCAGGAGGAGGTGGGCTGGGAAGGTCCTCCTACACCTGGTGCCCTGGCCCCTGCTAGTGGGTGTGCAGCTGTCCTGGAGCCTGGTCTTGGTGGGGCCTGTGAAGGCCAGCACCATGCTTATCAAAAGCACAGGGCACTGGTTATCATTGGCAGGGGAATCAATGGCATAGGTCAGCAGGATGGGCAAGGAGGGCTGCTGCACTGGGTATACAGCTTCTGGGCTGGGAAGGGGCTAGCCAGGAATCAGAGAGTTGGGCTGTGTGTCTAAGATGGCTACCTAGTGCTGGCAGCTAGCTGTGGCTTCAACATGGCTGCCAAGTGTTAGCAGCCATCTGGCTGGAGGCTAGAGCTCCTCTCAATGGCCACAGAGGCACATGGCAGGACTGGAGGGATTTGGCTCTAGATTTAGTGCCAAGTTTCTGCTTGTGCAGACATCTGGCAAAATCACTTACTGCCTATTAGCTTAATGCTCGGTAAATCTGGCTGTGCTTAAATATCTTTGTAGATATACCTAGCTTCAGCTACTTCCCCTACCTGTGTAGCACCCACAGAATTAGATCAGATGCCTCCAATATACTGCGGTTGTACAAGGTAGACATACCTTTGTAATTTAAAGTGTCTAGTGAAAAGCTGACTGAAGGCAAATAAGGTCTTTCTATTAACTTGAACATGTTTAGATCAGGTGTTTCCATCCCTGTTCATAAGTAATTTCAAAGCAAGACTGTTTTAGGGATTTAATTAATATTTATACCACCCTTGTTCATATTATGCCATATTTGTCCTATAAAAATATTTTGTGTACAAGCCGAACCATAGTAAATTAAAGATAAAACCCATATAATTTAATAATGCATAATGAAGAAATTGACTTTGACCAGTTTGCTCATCTGAACCTCTGCTCACCTAGTAGCCATGCATTATTTTTCCACTGTTTACATTAAATAAAATAATACTTACCAGTGTGTTTGAGAGGAATATTGATTTAAGCTGTGCTAAATTTGTTATGTTCTCTCAAGCATAGAGAAATAGAAAATATATTCTTTCAAAGAGATAAAAATCTCCAGGGATTTAGAGAGCAAACTGCATGCATTTAACAAAGCTGAAATTCTCTGTTCAGCTGAGAATTTAGTCTCCCACCTCCAAAACTCAAACGGCCTGATCTTCAACACATTTGTGTCAGTTTAGAACTGGTGTAATTCCATTCACTTCAGTGAAAATTCATATGGATGTGAATGAAAAGAGAATCAGATCCATGGAGCCTCTTGCATGTTTACCTGTAATGTCTTCTTAACTAGTTAAGTCATTGTAGTTTTAGTGTATGAGTAAAGTGCTACCAAATTTTGCACTGTAGCTCTGAAAAAGTTAAGAATATATTAATATTGTATGGATTTTATCTTTGTTAGTGCAGAAGAGACAAAAAAGCATAACTTATCATTCATATTAATTGCACTGCATATAGCAGCTCTAAAAACTTTGAGTTACCCAAACAAAATACCATATTTGCTTGAATCTAAGCCAAGATTTCCCCACCCCACCCTACCCTACCCAAAACTGAGAAAAAGCTTCTCATCTTAGATTCAGATAAGAAAGTGAAAGCTGGGGCCAAAAGCTGCTGCACCTCTGACTCTGACTCTCAAAAAATCAGACACACAGCAGAGTCAGACACCCCTTTCTGCTTGCCCCCCAGCAGCTTCTGTACCCCCCTACCTGCCACTGGCCTCTTCCCCCCATTTCTAACAGGTGCAGCTCAGCTCCAGCTCTGACTGGATTCTCTCCCAGGCCTGGAGCACAGGGAAAATCCATCCCCTGCTATGGGCTCTGTGACCCCTGGACCTAATCTGTGTCTTGGCAGGGGGTCAGGGCCCAAGACACAGATGTGACCCTCAGGCACTAATGGGACCCCTCAGTCCCTTCTACAAATGATTGGTATAAACTATAAAAAAGGGATATGCTTCTCTGACTACCTATCTGTACAACAAAGCTTCCCCTTATCCTGGGTCAAATTCCTCAGTAAGGTAGTAGCATTCTGTTTGCCTTTCCAAGGTAGCACCACTGCTAGCTAGAAGAACTCCTAACCCCTCCTGCTCTGGAAGTCTTTCTGTTAAAGCCTCCATGGTGGGACTACCTCCTTTGGCTCAGGCCCTGGGTTTATACGGCTGGAAGCCATACCCCATTTGGTCATGTGGCTCCCTGAGCTGCCACAAGTATTTTCTGAGTAGGTTGCTGATTTGCCTCCAGTGCAGCTTACTGCTGTTGGTCTTGCTGCTATAGCAGGGCCTGTGCTTCCTAAGCAGTGTTCTGCCCTGCTGAATTATCACAGAGTAAGCAGCTTTGTGATAGGCATTCCTAGCCTCAGCTACTTCCCCTACCTAGGAATTTCCTTGTAGCCAGTTCCACCTACTACACTTTTCTTCTCGAGTAACAAGAGCCTTCTGGCTCTCTGTTACATTGAGGAATAATGTCAAGACTATAAGGCTTAATTTCTAAATGTCTAGTCTCCAGTTAGTGGGGGCATTTTCTACCTGCTTTAAAAAATGCATTTATGTTTTATACCTGCAATTTTATTTTTGGTTGTTTCTTTATAGTAGCACTGGGTTTTGTTTTGTTTTTTAAATCAATGAAAACATTCCATGAATTTCAAATTATTTTCAAATTAAAATCATTGAACTGACTTTTTGCATTACTTGCCAGATCACTGACTTTATGAACAACTTATAAGTACTTGCAGACGCATATATTTTTTCTACATTCTTTAATGGACACTGAGGCAGCTCTCTAATATCCATGCTAGAAGGTACTCAGCTACCCCCGTTGACCTGGGAACTCACATAGCCCAGTAGTTCTCAACTACGGGTCTGTGGCCCCTTGCTGGGGTGGAGATGTGAGAAGTATTCAGGGGATCTGAGGGATAAGAAGGTGGGAAAGCGGCATTTGGGCACTAGTACTTCCAATTTGGGGGCTCAGGCTGGGCATTCTTCATGCTGGCCTTCTACTGGCTGAGCCAGGGGAGCAGGCAGGGGTTGGGAGGGCTGGCACGGGTTCCTCCATGGTCCCCCTCCTCCTCCCCTACTTACCAGTTCTGAGTCCAGCTGCAGCTCCCTGCTGCAGCCACCAGGGACTGTTTGAATCATCATAGCTCTCCTAATCTTTCCTGAAGATTCAGAGAGCTTTGAACCAATTCAGACCTTTTAATTGGTCCCCTGATTCAATTCGGATTTGGAGATTCACCCACCAAATTGAGCCGAATCTCCTCCAAAACAAATCAACACCCAAAGCTTCACACAGCCCAAATTGACATTAATTTGATATCAATAACTTAAAAAAAAATCTTCTCATTACTGCCTGCTATGCAGGTGCATGACCACTAATTACATCTGCATGGTTGAATAGTTTTGTTGCATACTTTTGGCAATCATTAAAGAACATTACATTATGCCAGCACATAGTCTGTGACACTGACAAGATGTTAACCCATCATAAATGTTTGCAACTTCAAAACAGCCTCTAGCACTGATCTGAGCATGCAGGCAATAGCTTCTTCAAATTTAATGCTAATTAGAAAGCTCTTATTATGTATGCTTATTGTTCTAATTATAGTGCCTATTTTTTTCTTCTGCTTCATATATATGACCCTATTCTGTGACATGTAGAGTATGTCTATAAAATGTCCCTGGCATTCTTGGCAGGGATTGTGGTAGTGGAGTAGCTGCTCTGCCACCTGCTCTACCAGTATGTTTCAGCTCATACCCACTAAATTCAGGTATGGGGCAAACCCCATTTACCATTTCAGGGAACCCGCCCCCCCCCAAAGCTATTTCATTGCCATATCTATAAAAATGGATGGAAATCAACACAGTGTCTAGAAGAATACACCTCCCTGGGAGTCCAAGATACATGGTGTAAACAAACTTAGTTGAGTTGAATAGCACATTACGCTAGTAGCACAACACTAGATGTCGCATTGACTCTACTAGGGATAGAACTGAGAGCCAGTAAAGGGATCAGAATCTGGTCTAAGATGGCGGGATCCATACTGGAAGTTGAAAGAGGTCAGTTAAGGATCCAAAACCACGATAAGAAGCATGCATCTGGGGATGGGTTAGCAAAGACTGAGGGCATTAGAGAGACAGACACTTCTGACTAAAGATTGGTGCTTTGTTGGAAAATCCAGTAAGCAACCAGTTTTTGAGAGTCCTTTTATAGATAAAATATGAAACATACATAAGTTTATAACCAAGAAGAACATATTTATCTTCACACTATATTGAGAGCTATTATCGAGGTCCAGTTTCTGATACCATTAATCATACACAGTAAGCTACATGCTGTAATAGCAGACTCCTATGCAATATATGGAGTGAACAGAGGCTCAGGTAAGCTCCATGGGTAAGCCAGGCCCAGGAGACTGCCACACAGAGAGAAAATATTAGCCACTCTTCTCCCCAACTCTGTTGATGGTAACAATTTTAAGAACAAGATGTGGCAAGTAAGATCACAAGCCACCAGGTAGTGAAGAGGGGAAAGCTGAGTTTCTCTTCTCAAGAGGGCAGTAGAATGCTCAAGGGGCCCAGCCCCTGGGCAATTACAATACTCTTTCATTAGCTCCACTGATTTTTTATTTTTTTTTGGTGTGTGCAAACACAGCCTGTGTCAAAGTTAGTAAAAGTATCAAAAACTGGATATATGATTCAATGGCTCTATGTAATTGATACTATGTAATTTAATCCAGGCTAAATAGTCTGCTAGATGGGGGCAGATGAGAATGAGATATTTTAGAAGTTTATAATATAACAAGAAAACTGGTAAAGTTAATAATGGAAATGTCGATTGGTATTTTTTATAAAATAATTAGAAAATTTAAAGACAGGTCATGTTGTGCTGGGAGGTTCAAGGATCTTCTGTTAACCAAATGTCTTTTAATTGGGAGGGACTAAACATAGAATTGAGAGGGTAATATGATTTGAAGATCTAGACAAATTCCTTTTATGCAATTCATTACGTTTCTCTGAGTTTCACTAGCCCATGCAGTCTAAATTTTGCTAGGTCTCCATAGGCTGCAATACCATTTTTTCTGTCTAGACCTTTCTAGTATTACCTCCACTGCACACATGTTCTTGTCATCCCTTCACAGAAATAGAAACTTGCAGGATAGGCCCCAGGACCAGTGTTGATTCCTAATATAATCCACCAGTTCAAGCACATCCTCTCCCACCTCTTCCGTCATACGTGTCTTCTGGGGTCTCTGTCCCTGAACTGCATTATGATTCAACACAATAAAAATGTTTTTAATAATAAGTAGAATAAAGCAATACTAATTCTGTTAGTATCAGTGCTCCCTTTCACAGTGAAAATGTCACTAGCATGACCAAAGAAATAGTTAAGTGTGTTAGTCTGAAATCAGGCAGAAGGCAGGATAAACTTACACGTGAAAGAATAATTAATCAGAAATGCATAAGCTTTAGTGAGCAAGAGCACACTTCCATCAGGTGCATCAGTTTAATTGATTCCTACAGGAAGGCAGGAAAAACACTGTTGTCAACACACCAGGAAGATAAAAACATGCTGTGCTACTTTTCTTTTTTTATGGTATTTTTCAGGAATTATTTAATGCTTTGGGATTTTTAAGAGGCTATTTTCATTTATGTGACTTGTTAGAGGGTCATTGCCTGCAATATTTTATAAAGGGGCTAAGCTGGGTTAGTTTTGTGTGGCTCTTAAAAGGACCATTGCCAGCTGTATTTTATGAAGGGGCAAAACTGATCTCATGAGGTGGTTCAAAGAATTGAGTACAAATGTGGTAGTTTATTTTATATGAATGAGTACACTGTGGATTTGGGTGGCATTTAAACAGCTTTTTCATGTTGTTTTTAAAGTAACAATATTGGCTTTACAGTAAAACTTTGTTCAGACGAGTTGTCTTTTAATAATGTTTCTGAGGAAGTGTACCTTTATTGCCTTTTTTTTTTTTTTTTTTACTGCAAGTCACTTCACACTTTATCTTCCTCGGTTTGATATTATTTGCAGCACTACTTTACCCATCTGTAACGAGAGTGGTCGGTATGTTTAGTGATGGTGTGACAAGGTTCCCGACCTGGCTTGCCATTGGGCTCTGACCTCCGCACTCCTGCTTCCCAATTATTTGGGTCCTTCCCCGTCATGGTCATCTTACTTGCCACAATTTGATGTTATAGTTTTATAGGGAGGCTTGCCCCAGAAAGCCAATGCAGGTTTTGGGGCAGGTCCTTCTCTGAACGCAGGTGTTTCCAAGCTGCAGCTCCCTTTTAATTTGACCAGGTCCTGCTTTCTGGGGTCTACCATACTGGGGACCCTAGGTTTTCAGTTTCCAGCTCTAGCCCCTCACAGTCTGTGGGCCACTTAACCCCTAGGCACACCCTTTGCAGGCATAGGAATTATGCTCCCCCATCTTGACTGTCAGATATCCAGTTTTCTAACTCACCACAGTCTTCCCTCTGAACATATCATACTCAATACCCCAGGGTTCAGGGCTCCAAGAGCGCCCTTAGCTGGGTGCTTCTGCTACAGCTCATTGGCCTCCAATCCAATTCTTATAGCCACCCTGGTCCTCCTGTTTAAATGTAAATCAAAAGCAGGAGGATTTGCTCTCAAAACACCAAGATCACCAAATGCAACGCTTTCATATCAGGGTTAATCTCACCCCATGGTAGCGCTAACACAAAGGTCAGAGGTACTTCGCTTTCACTACTCCAGGTGGAGGGTCCCTTCTGTCCTCATGTGACACAAAATCTTCCCACTGTAGGCCGACTGGGCACATTCTGCTTGGGAGATCCAGCTCTTCCAGCCCGTACATTCTGAATATCTTTCTGGGCCAGATCCTGGACCTTCTGAGTCTCTTTTTAATGTCACCTGACCCTCTGCTTCTACCCCAAGCCTGCCAGTCACTATATGCTTCTAGGGCTGGCAGCCATTTTACTTAAGGCCCCCTTTGTCAGTATGAGACTTCAGAGGAGTGGGGCTGGCCTTCAGGCCCCCAACTCTCTCCATCCCTCAGTATGGGGCTGGGGTTCTTCCTTCACCATCCAACAGGGGTTGTGAAACTACAATAATAGAAACACTTGAAGGCCATCATTTTCAAGATACCATGTAAGTGTGAAATATAATCTGATATACACACATAAACAATGTGAATGTCTTTTTCCATTTACTATGACTGATGTTGTCAAATTTAGAAAGCATCAAATGAAGGTGAAGCTCACTTTAAAACAAAAACCCTGTGAAAGATGCAAGACCAGAAGCATAAATAAATTATGTAGGTACCTTGCTCACTTGAACACCTACCTAGGGGCTTCCTAGGGCAACTAATAGAAATCCTGTATCTAACACATTTATTAAAGGAAAGACTCCTACAAACACAGTTCAGTTTTGGATTACACATTAAATTCATGATGCTCTTCTTGGGAGATAAAAGAAGATGTCACCTTTACTAAGATGGGCCAAACTCTTCACCAGTTAGTTGCACTGGCTACACAGACTGACATAAGACATGTAAAAAATAGTTTTCTGTTTCAGTCTGAGAGTTTCATATAGAATTTGCATTTTACTTATCACAAAGCAAGAAATATTTTAATGCTCTCCCTAATTGCAGCTAATACTTCCCTTGACCACTTGTCTTGACTTGCTCAAGACAAGTTTGTAAGTTCTAAAAACTTGTAAGCCTTGATCAATTTTAAAACTAACTGCAAGAAAATTATTTTCTTCTCAAGTGGTTGGAACGTTTGATACGTTGTGGACAGTGACAATCACTCAGGACTTATGAAACTTGCAAGATGCCTGCTTTATTCTGTGACCAGTTCCAACTCTTTTTACATAGTAACAACAACAAGAACTCCATAGTGCTTTGCCCCAGACTCTCCACCTGGGTACCTCAGAGCCAGGCTCAACTAGAAGTACCAAAAAAACCACAAAACCCTTTTTATAAAGACAAGTAGACAAGGAAGTATTAACTGCATGTAACACCCACACACTTTTGTGCTGGGTATATATGGCAGGGTGTGTGCCTTCTGTTGTTATGTATTGTGTGTGCTTTTTTCCCTGTATTTACCTTGTTTTTCTTTTCTTCCCCTTTTTGTCCTATGATCTTTTTTGCTTTAAAGAGAAAACATTCAGTCTGGCCATGTGGGCAAAGTGGCCCCTGTTGTTCTGGCCATGTGCTCTAACCATGGAAAGCTGGGGCCTTGTGTTTGGTTAAGATAAGTAAAATTCTCTGGT
Organism: Crocodylus porosus; assembly: GCF_001723895.1. Lineage (NCBI taxonomy): Eukaryota > Metazoa > Chordata > Crocodylia > Crocodylidae > Crocodylus > Crocodylus porosus. The sequence continues at coordinate 7,348,010 of NW_017728907.1, forward strand.
CTGATTGACCAGGGGTAGTAAAGGATCCTTTAGGGAGACTGAGTAAGAGAGAGGGTGGAGAATGGCACTCGCTGATTGGATACGGTTTGGGTGATGTCACACCAGGCATACAAGAACAACTCAACTCAGGCTCCCTTTCTTCCTCCTGTGACTGCTAAGAGCTGCAAAGCTCAATTGGGAGCCTGGTAAACTACTACAGATGCCACTTTTAACTGGAGAGGCAAGCAAAAGCTATGTGAAGAGAGGCCTCAAGTACAGAAAGATAAAGTTGGTCTTAGGGTTTAAGACCCCTAATTCCCTCCCTCTTCTTTCCCCATTTTCCTCCCTGAGTTTTAAGTGGGAAAATACTGTAGAAGTATCCCTGGAGCAATCTGACTAAGAATGTGGTCCAGGCAGTTTGGGGCCCTGAGGGAGATAATCCAGAGTGGTCATTAATCCCTGGGCAGAATGACCAGCAATGGGATCCTGGCAGTTTTTGGCCATATAGACTTGACCCCCATCTGTTATTTTGTAATCACTGTGTCTTAGCATAGTGGTGTAGCTGAGACTGAATGTGCAGAATGCAGTTATATAGCCCTGGGCCCCTTTTTCTGTTTCAGAGATACTGTATCTCAGCCTAGTACTGCAACTGAACCCCAACCTATGTTTGGCTCGCAGATTTGGGCCAGGGTAGGGCCTGGCATATTTGGGCCAGGGTGAGATCTGGTACTTGTTCATCCAGGCCTCAGTGCAGGATAAGTCTTGCTCATTTGTGCTGCCCAGTCCAGGCCCAGTGCAGACAGGCCTGACTCCTCATCCAAGTTCTTTTGCAGTTTTCTGCCCCAGCAGAGCTGGGATTGGGACTAGGAATTTTGGGGTATGGTGTGCTGATGAAAGCCACTGTTAACTCCTCAAAGCCACTTTTCAGAACTGGAGGTTAGTGTTCTACCACTTCCCTGGAGTGACTCCCTTTGCAATACAGAAGGACCTAAACTCTTGAGCATCTCCCCGCAGTGCAACGAACCCAACCAGCAGCTCATAGGACTTTCCAGTGTGTGCCCCCCTTTCCAGCTCATTGGTAAAGGGCAGATATAGGAGTATAGGTCCCTTGAACTACTGTTTGGGGAGTCCCCAAGTCCCAGACTGCCTGAGTATGGGTAAAGCCTCCTCAAGAGGGTGCAACCTATAAATTGGCTTATAGTTAACAGTGTTTTAAATTGTATGAGGAGTTTTCTTTTGTTTTCCTTGTGTATAATTTATGTAATAAATCTGTTATGTTGTCTTTATACTGCTTGCAAGGAGGAGAGTTTGTTTTTGTGGGGCACCCCAGAAAATGTAGTGTTCCCAGATTTCTGGGTGGTGGCTTATCCCACTACTATGACTTATTGGGAAGACAGTCAAATCAGTTAATAGAATCACAGAAAATTAAGGTTGGAAGGGACCTCTGGAGGTCATCTCGCCCAACCCCCTGCTCAAAGCAGGACCATCCTCAATTATATCAGACAAGGCCTTGTATAGCCAGGTCTTAAAAACCTCCAAGGATGGAGATTTCACCGCTTCTTTGGGTAAAGTGTTCCAGTTCTTTAAAACTGTGACCCTAACTACCTGAAAGATCATTTCTGTCTACCATTAACTCTTATAACAGCTATATTAGGTACAACTTTGGAATTATTGCTCAACAAGCAAAAAGTCACATGCAAAATTTTTTCAACAGCTGGACAAAGATTACAGAGCTCACTCTGAACAAATTTAGAAAGAATACAGAACTTGGTTCACAACAAAATAGGGGGGGAAGGAAAAAAACTTTTCTTTGAGTTAGCTATCTCTCTATTGGTTTACAAAAACAAACACAAATTGCATATACCTAAAGTCTGCATATTAATCTACAAATATACTGTTGAGTTCTGGAAAGAAAGAGGATATACTGCTTTTTTGGACACTATGGACAGGGGCTCAGATAGCATGTGATCTACCGAAAAGGGCAATAATGGCACTTGACAGACCCTTAAAATAAGCATGAGGTCTATTCTTAAAAGTTATGAAGAAGTAAAATTTCTAAAATGGTTGTGCTAATTCCAACAAATCCTTGTGCATCAATAAGATTTTTTTTGAGTTGACTAAAATAATCAGATAATTTCTTCTTTAGTAACTGTGCATTCTAACTTTATATACTTCGTATTTCTTTGAATGCGTTATAGCTGGAAGAAAATTATACAAATATGCATAAAAAGTTTCACCATTGGGACTGTTATCAAGTTCATGACATACGTTAATATTTTATCTGAATTCTATTAAAAGAGTGAACTTAGATTTTAAAAATAAGATTTTCCATTCTGTCCAAGCCTGGAACTTGGTCAATCAATATTCTGTTCAGTACCACGTTTTTTAATAACTATATTTAATAAGTAACTTATATGAATGATATTTACAGGACATATTCAGTTTCAATCTTTGTTTCCTCAGGAAAAAATGAATAACAATCAATTTGTTCATAGTATTTTAAGTTCCTTGCCGTATGTGTTTTTTAATGCATCCTAACCCAGTTTTATTAGATAAATGATGCATGACTTGTTATAACAACACTATATTGGCTTTCATTCTTTCCTTATTCCTCCCTTCATGAAATGCAAAGGGCATGGTAAAGGAGAAAAATAAATGCGTTAAAAAAAGAAACAGATTTAAGTCTTGGATAGGTAAGCTTTTTCTGAATCAAAGAAACCTGATGCTTTTTTTCTTGGTGGCCTTTAGTAATGGTAATCTGAAAGTGAAATGCTTTCCTCAGATATTAAATTTCATCAGCCGTGCCTCTTTCTGTTGGGTTTCTATAGTTTGCTTACTGTCAAAACACAGTCGCTTTGATAATATTGACTAGATAGTAAAGAATAATAGAAAAACAATGTGTCGAGGTTATCTTCCATGCCCTAATGCCTTCAAGTTGAGAAAGTTAACTGCTGAGCACAGCAGTGAGTGAAGGATTCATGCAGTGAGCAGCTGCCTACCTTGGAATAACATGTGTTTAAAAATACCTTCTGCTCCAGGTAATTTTGGCTTTACAGTTCAATAAGCATCAGCTGCTTTCAAGGACAAAGCTCATGATATTAAGCAATATGAAGAGTGGCTGATTTACTTCAGAGAGGCTGAATGTTCATTTTTAACATATTAAAACTGAAAATATTACAAAATATAGGAAATGGAGTTATATTTATCTTCTTTGCAACTGAAGAGTATAAGGTAAGGTTACAATGCTGTAAGAAGATGAGCCCCACAAGGGAAGGGTTGCCTGAGTGCCATGACAGCTCTCAGAAGCTCACAAGATCACATCATGATATCAGTAAAATGTGGAGAACTTCCTATTAAGAACAGGAACTAGATCCCTTTTGCTACTCCAGTTCTGCATGGTTCCTATAAAGCCATTAAATGCCAACTCAAAAGCCCGCTAGCACACACAAGTCCCTAGTTGTGAAGAGTGACATCTTTAGCTAACACAGAATGTATGTCAGAGTCATAGCTAAGGAGTTATCTCAAATCAGAACAGTGCTGCTCCCCAGCTATCTCTAGCTCATGAAGCCTGGCTATTAGAGCTGGGAAAATTTTACAATAATCTTGAGGCTTATCTAATATGTTCCAGGAGTAGCGATTATGGAGATGAAGGAAGAGAGTAGTATAAAGATTATTTCCACTCCATATCTTGAAACACCTTTAAACCACAATTGTATCCTTAGCATTTAGAATTGTTTCTAGACTTTAGTGATGATACCAACAGAAATGGAATTCTTCATTTTTTTATTCAAAATTTCTAATTTCTAAATTTAGAACAAAATTTGAAACTTTTCAGTTTCAAGTTTCTTAGCTTTTAGGGACTGCACAACGCTCATTACTTTGCTTCTCAGTAGTCCTAAAGGAAAGTCAAGACTTATTTTTCAAACAGCATTTTTATTGTTTGCTGAACCTCCAATTAAATTAGAAATCCCTAAACCAGATAGCTAGCTGTTGTAAATTGTTGCAGTTCTATTGACATCCCAAGAGCTATACTGAATTGTACTGCCTAAGGATATGGACTACATGCTTTAAATGATATTTCCCTGATAAAATTATGTGTAAATGTTTTTGTGTAACCTAAAACAACAGCAAGGTCTCCCATGACTAATCTCTATATGCATACTTATATGCATAGTAACTGCCATTTTCATTCTAGTTTTGTGCACATTCCCCTGTAAAATTTCAATGTAGAGGTCTCCATGTCTTACCCCTCCTTGTTTTCTTTATGAAACATAGTTGCTATGAAAGTTTAACTGCTTGCTCCCCTTTATCTTTCCTAGAATTAATCAGCTTACTACTGCAAAAATTAATTGAGTAATCATTTGGAAACAAATTTCCATCAGGCATAAGAATCACAGATCCATTGACTTCAATGGATTTGCATCCAGAGAAAATCCATAGAAAAATTATTTCAGGTTCTGATTGTCCAACAAGACTGAAATAAATGGAAAAAAGATTTTCATGGATTTCATCAGGCTTTAGGAATCAGGCAATAAGGATCAGGGCCTAGTAGAAGCATTTAACTTTGCATTAAATTAGCATGTAAATATGGAGCAAATTCTGACCCCATTGACATTAATGGGGAAAAATAGTGTATTGGGGCCCTTCTCCCGCAAGTGGTTGCTTTTACTCACCTAATTTTTAGACACCTATGGAAATTGCAATTTCATGAATTTTGTGAAATCCAGCATTGCCTGTCAAAGGAGGCAATGCCTACACAATCCACAACATTAATGGGGAAACACTTCCAACATTTACAGAAAATAAGATGCTGACTTCCCAAAGGAAGCCAGCAGCCCACTGGGCAGGAAAAAGGGAGAAGGGCTGCCCACATAAAGGAATGGCAGCAAGATGTGTGCTGCCTGCCCCCCTACACCCCTCACTGCTGATTGGCTGTAAGAACTGCTGGTCATGTGACCCCCCCACTCCTCTCCACCAATTGGCAGTGAGGGGTGAGGCTGCATGACTGGCAGTCCTGGCAACCAATCAGTGACCAGGGATGAGGACTTATGACAGGCAGCTCTCACAGCCAATCAGTGGCAAGGGACAGGGCTACCAGGGCTTCTCAGCCAGTCAGTCGTGGAGGAGTCCACCACGCTCCCCCCACAAAATGACTGTCTGTCCCTGCACTCTGCTCACAAAATCAGGGGACATCTGCCTCAAATTCAGTAGGTCCCTACTAATTTTATTTCAGTTTGGTAGAAATAGTGCTGGTCACACAACTGCTGATTGTTGAAATTCTGAACAGAGCTGAAACTCTGACAGCCTAAAAACCAACTCACACTGGCAATAAATAGAAAATGGTAATGATAAATTATGGTTTTATTTTATTCATAGAACCTAGAGAACTAATGAGATAAGCATGTATGCCATAAAGGTACTGTACATCATTATTGAAAATTCCTTAGCTTCACCCATTTAATTTTTTTTTTATGGTACATTTATATTTATAGTGCAAAATAATGCCCAAACTACATTATTTTTCAGTTTAAAAATACAAATAATGTATTTATTGTATCATGAGCAAAATTACTAAGTCTTTCAAGCACTGGCACAAATGCATGTAAAATAGATTTGCAATTGATTTAACAGAATAACTTCCACAGTTCAATCATCCTGCTTGTTTCCCCCCCTCCCCCCCTTATTGTTATTTCATCTGCATTTATATGATTCACAGCAATGTACTGCAGTTAGGTGGACGACAATGGGCATTAATTAAAAATGCAACTTGGGACCTTTTTCTTAATGTGAAGGTTATTAACAAATATTTCAAAACTAAATACTTTGTATATCATAATAGTGAGTTTTGTGTGCTGTTGTGGATGTAACTCAGACATGACATGTCATGATTAATAATCACAGAAACTATTTTAAAAATATTTTGATGCAATTTCACAGCAGGGTTTAAGGGTAATTTCATGATGGAGGATCATATCACTAAAACTCTATTAATCTATATTTAACCTAACTAGTTTTGTAACTAACATTATTTACTACATTTATACAGTATTTTAAGATTACAGATACCAAAGCAGATCTTAAAAGACTTATTTTTTTACTTCAAGTTTTATATTTAATACAAGAAGAAAACAAAAAAGGATGCACTCACTAGTAGACCAAAAATTAGTAAGAAGAAACCATCTGAATATTATAAGAAAAGAACAGAGTGGAAAGTTTCATAAAACCAATGGAAAGACTGATACCAGAAGAACATAAACGGTTTGATGATATAGGATGCAATGGTTTATGTAATTCATTTTCTATTCAAAAAGTTTTTGTGGTATCCTACCATAACATCTGTATTAAAATTCTTTTTCAACCTGTGTTCATAATGCATTGTCAGTTTTTATTCTGAAGTGCAGAATTACAGACATGACTGTTTCCAATGAAACCTGGGGGAGGGAAATATTGCATGCATTTCTCTGTCCCAATTCCCCATTGAAGAGAGAAACTATTTGATACTTTGAGTGTTTTTCCCTCAAGGTACAAGCAAGTGCAACCTTTATATAGACTTGCCAATTGTGAGAAAGAGAGAGAGTCACAGGGCTCAAAAGCACAAGTGCTAAACAAGGGGTCAGTGGCCCCAGACCCACAGCCCCAAAGAGCCCGACAGAAACCCTCCTTACCCAGGTGTTTCTGGAAGGGAGGGGCTGGGAACTCCAATGCTGGTATAAAGAAGAGCCTGGAACAGGCAAGAGGGGGGAGCATGGAACCGGAAGGAGGAGGATCAAGCCGAGCCATGCTGCAGGGAACCTTGAGAGCAACGTGAAGAGCTGGTAGGAGACACCTCCAGAGAGTGAGCTCCCCAAAGGGAACTTAGAGAGAGGACTGTTGACCCGGCAGTACTTGGAACTGCTTGTTGCCACACCAGGAGCCAGCAGAGCCCAGCAGAGTAAGGTACCATAAAGCCCCAAATAGAGGCTGGAATTTTGGTACTGTAAAGTCCCTAAAAGGGGTGCAAGCCAAAAGCAGTGTCACAGATGGACTTAATAGGATAAGGGAAATCATGATGACCCCAATAAGAGGCTCAGGAAGAGCCACCAAAGAGACAGTAGTGGAAGAAAAGAGGGACTGACCTCATGACTGTCAATTATTGTTTGCGCTCTGCTAAAAGGAGCTGGAACAATAACCCAGGCCAGGAGTGCTTGGTTTTGTTCTTTTTTTGTTTTTTTTCTTCTTGGGATGGAGGTCACGTGGAAAGACCAAGCAGCCACTCAGAGACTGGTGGAACGGGCGAGGGTGTAGTAGTGGCGGAGCCCTCAGGAACATAGGACCTTCGCGGGACAACTATGGGACGACTAATGGAACTATCATCCAGGTACTGAACCAACTCCTTTAAACACCAAGTCATGGCAGGAGAAAGTGTGGATGTGTAGAACTCCAATTAGAAACCATCTCACTCGAGTCAGCTGGCAGGTGGTGTCCTACAGGCCTACAAGTGACGGAGATACTTGATACCAACAAAGGAACTAGTCCTGAATTTCTATGATCTCGGAACACCTATTCACATGACAGATCTCTGCTCCAACACTTGCTAATTAGCACATGTCAGAGCAGAATCGACTAACCAAGTCTGATGAAGCGTGCCATTTAGTGTGCTCCAGCAGCCTCCACATCATGTGTATTCAGTGTCTTCACATTTCAAAATGGCAGCGGGGGTGCTTTAACTAAAGCTTGTTGAACGAGCTTTAGTTAAAGTGCCCCCATTGCCATTTTGAAGTGCATTTTGAGGATGCTGAATATATGTGATGCTGCAGGTGCCTCTGAGAGCCACTCTAATTAAAGTGCCCTTTCCTCCACCTCTCAGACATGGCTATGGCCTGATTCTGAAAAGTGAGCCTTTTGTATTTTCACCAAAAAAAGAGTAAGATTTCACCAAAAAAAGAGTAAGATTTCAGAGTACATTACAAGATCAGGTATTTAATATATGATCAGTCAGAAGAGCCCCCATTCAATAACACATTTAAACATATGCTTATGTGCTGTTTTGAATAATAATGTGTTAATTAGAAACATCACTAGAGCTGGGTATAGTTTAGATAGAGATCTAAATCCTATGGTTCTAATATAATGGAACAAACATTGAAGTCAGTGAAGCATCATGTATTAAGGACTTGGAGGTGGAATTTATAGTTGAAAGAGCACTGCATTTTAAAATAGTAGCATCTTTTAAGCTTTCAAATATAAAGAAAATCTGTATAAGATTTCAAACAATATTAAGTTTGCTGGGAAGATTTAAAATCCATGTGTGTGGAAGAAGTCTCATGAGTTCAAAAGGGCAACATTCTTAAGGTGTCACAGAAATTTACCTATTCATATAGAAGATGGGAAATGTAGCATCAGAAAAAACGGTAGGGCATTCTAAGGTGATATTAAATTTTAAACTACAGTAGCATTTACTGCTCCCCAACTGCTCTCCATTGTGTTAAGCACTATACAAATCAGTCGTTAAAGATAGTCCCTATCCAAAGGGTTTATAAATCAGAGCCCTCATCCTAAAAAGTCTCACATAGAATTTTATTTTACAGAGTGTAAAGCTTAAACATTCAAAAGCCTTCATAAAATCTAGGCTTAGGTTTAGCAGGTGAAGTAGGTAGATGAACCAGACAAATGGTGAGAATAACTAGAACTTAAATGTGTATTACTGGGCTAAAACCCCCACAAAACATTTAAGGAAATAGAATGGAATGGTTTATTCCAGGGATTGGCAGTATTTTTGGTGCTGAAAACACCCACAACCTTGACTTGTAAGATGTTGGCATGCCAGGGCCAGACAGTGAGGGAGCCATGAGGGGTCCAATCCTTATTGTGGAAGCACAGCCCTGGCCCCTTCCCTGCTGTCTGTCTTGAAGCATACATGCCAAGCAAAATGCCTTTGCATGCCACACTGGCACCCATGCCAGGGGTTGCCTACCCCTGGTCTATTCCCATTTGATATTTAATAGGTGATTTATATTTTCAGTCATTTGGTGGCATAAGTTCTATTAACGGGAAATCAATGTAGACCATTTTGTAAAATGGGGAGTCATACAAAGTGGGATTTTCGAAACTGCTCTTCACAGCGTGCTCAACAGTAAAAAAAAAAAATTAAAATGGCTTCCAGGGAAGCAACATTATGCTAAGTGTGGATACTTTTGAAAGTCTTACCCATAACATATATGATGAAAAAGATAAAATTATCAGTACGTAGTGAGTCCAGGTACTAAAATACTTCCAAGAACATTTAGGAAATCCAAACTGCCACTGTAACATACATGAATTCTTTTATTTCGCAACAGTAGAGGTTAATTTACTAACTGGCTTCTTTTAGAATAAGGAAATGCCAGAACATTGCCATTCCACAACATAAAGTGTTTTTTAAATTGTATCACGAGGAAAAGTAAGAGGTTATTAAATCAATTTTATGGTTTTTGGCACCTCTTCTCAAACTCAAAACAGGCCAAGATTATTTTCTAAATTCCTTCTTGGGCTAAGATGTAACCACAATTGATTTCTTTTAGAAGCACTGAAAAATACATCATTCTACAAAGCATTTGGTGAATACTGTTCAGATCACTAATGAACTGTAGTGACCTTCACATAGACGTTTGTTGCTTATATCAGCAGTCTTGGCTGTGTTCAACCAATAACTGAACACATTTGCTAGATGTTTCTAAAAGGGTACGTTCATCTTCATTTACTGCTGGTTAAATGAGCTGCTTAGACTGCACAATTGTCACACTGTTCATGTTTATGTCAACATCTTTTGACTTAATTCACGCACCACTCCCAGTTGAGAGTGTTGCCTGAGTTGTGACTGCCTAGAGAATATGTAACTTGTTACTCGGAGCATCTGACTGAAGTTTTTGGTTTCTTATTTTGGTAGCATTCTGCAGTTTGACTCCTTTTTTTTTCACTGCACATATATTAAGCACTTACTTCAAGCATGTTATCAAATGTTGTGAAATATTTTTCTGAAACTGTGACAAGCAGCATTTCCAAGGTGAACAATATCTTCTCAGACACAGTGCCTTGGGAACCAAAATAAAGTTCTGTTGAAATGTGCCATCTTATGTGTGTGTGCTGCTTTACTTTACCCATATACTTAGTCCTCTTATTTCATTGGGACTGATCATATGTCTAAGTCTTTTGAAGAATAGGAGCACATGCACATACCAATGATGTCTGAGAAAACAGAATTCCTTCATGGTCTATGTTTTTTGTATCCAAATATAATAATAAAGCTAATTCACCAATTTTATTATTCAACAAAACCGGAGCAAAACTGAAGTAACATAATATATCAAGTTCAGTGAATTCAACTCCTGATAATATCACAGCACAGACTTATAACTGCATGTAGTTAAAGGTCATCTCACTGACATATAATACTATGAGGCCAGGACACTATAACTTCATGAATATTGGTCTTATTCAAATATAATGTATAAAAATACACATAATTTTAGAATTCCTAAATATTCTTTCATATTTAATACTTCCATAGAAGGCAAAAATGATAAATTTCCAGAAACAGTGATTTCCTTTTCCATTTTTTCCTCTTGCTTCTCTCCCCCACCTCATATCATGTGTGCACACACATGTGCATATACACCCTAGTTTTAAGTCTCTAACTTAAAATGCTGCAACCTAAGATGACCAACACATGGGCCAAGAATGAAGGAAAAGAATAAAATGTAGCTATTTTGTCCCCTTTTTTAATATTAGGGAGCAGAATAGGATTAGGTAATAAGAGAGAGTTAATAGGATAGACATGAATGGATAGAAGTGAAGGATGGAGAGGAGCACAGAAATGGAGCAGGAGTCTAATTTCTGTGCCCCAGAAATTAAGTCTAATTTCTGTGCCCCAGAAATTAGTCTGGAGCACAGAACTAATTAGTATAAAAAACAAAACCCCCACCCCCACCCACACAGTATACTCTTCCTTAAAGCTTGTTGCACCATGAACATCCAACAAAGCAAAATACTGTTTCTCTAAAAGTCTGGTTGAATAAGGGAATCTTGCAATGGGATCTGAATCTTTCCAGATTTGGAAACTGAATAGTAGTCAGATTGTTTTATCAAAGACGGGGCCTTTAACTCAGGTTTTCAGGAACTACACTTCTACTTGTCCTGGACAAACAATTTCCAGTGGCTGTCAGCTGGGTTGTTGAAATCAAAGTTCACCTGCTGTGATGTGACAATCTACTGGCACCAGGAATATTTTAATGAATTTTTGAGCTCATGCAGGTTAACAAAAAGTTATGAGAAATAAAGTATTGAATTTATATCCATGGTAGAGATGATACAATCAGTTATAAGTGGCCATGTACAAGCTACCCTATTTTGGGCTAAGAGATAATTCAGACTTCCTCCCAGCAGCATTCTGCTTCTCACCTTCTTGATTGGAGAATGCCAACTGTGACAAAAATATGCAAATTTAATTTAATGCTTTAATAGTTTCTGTGTTGTTCATTAGAAAGTAAGCAAAAAAAGAAATATTTACTGTATATAGAAGACAACTTCTGACCACTTTGAAATTAAATGCATTTGCTTACCCCATAAGCATACCAAAATCAAATATTTCTACAAATAAGTCCATAAGCCCTGCTCTTTTTGCTGACATTTTTATACATTGCTGTCCTACAGCAGATGGCTGAAGAATCTAATCAAGAGATTTTGTACAAATCAACAAAAATCTTTGGCTAGGATCTGCAATTATTAAAAAAATACAGAACCATATGTTCCCTGTATCCTGTGTAATGTTCTGATGTGTGATGCTTGCACATCATTTAATGAACTTGTACAGTAGCATACTTCTGTAAACTCCCTCACTGTGTTGTCAGCTCTATTTAGTAATGCCCAAGGCACAAATGTATAAATATAAAAGGGACAAATAGTGGGAAAACAAGTCCATCCCTTCCTGTTCAACCAGATGGGCCCTCTAGATGTTCAGGTAAAGGTGTGATAGGACCTGATGCGCAATCCACACAATCGGGCTTTCTGCCATGGCCCATGCATATGGCAGGAGGTGTGATTGTGCGATCCAGCATCAGCTTTTATGATGACTTATTGCTGGTGCAGGGGAAGCTCAGGATTGTCACCCTGAGTGCCCCCTGCCCCAGCAAGGAGCAGGTTCCCACATCTGTGAGACACAGTAGGGCCCTACAGCTTCCAGGACCCAGAGTCACACAGCTGGTGCAACTCTTCATCTCCACAGGACATCATGGCTGCCAAGACCAGGAGTCCTGCAATTGGCAGGACTGTCTATCCCTGCAGTGCCTTATGCCTGCTGGGATGTAGAGTCCTACAGGTATGGACTTGTGGCTTGTCTCTCAATCCCAGCAGCCATGGGGTACTGTGGGTATGGAGAGTTCTGGCAAATGCTGGACTCCCAGCGCTGGCTGCATTCCTGCAGCTGGAAGCCCTGCCAGTTGACCAATCACTACCACTAGCTGTCTCCTTTTTTAGTACTGTTCACATTTTTTACCCCAATCAGGTGCCTTTTCTGAGTGTTGACTCTCAGCTACTGAAATCAATCCCTAGATGGCAGAAAGAGAATGACAAGGAACATGTTGCTTAAATGAACTTTGTCAAAGAGTGCTATGCCTTTGACTGTGATTGTGTTTTTGGGAGTGTGTTTCTGATTCCACATCTCTACAACTTGGCAACTCTCTGCAACAATTCTACAACTTAACACTCCAACCAATTCTGTGGACATAGAACTTGCAATCCTAGTGTATGGACAAGTGTCCACACCGGTTGATGAGGCTTCCAGCTGCAAAGGAAGACCCTGCTACATACACAAATTAAAGCTGGATAAAATTATTGCACATTTTCCAGTTCTAACTTGATAGCTGGTTGCAGTTTTTTATGGTGTGATAGTTACTTTGCACATATAGCTGGTCTAAATTAAGTATGTAGTTAAGCAGTTAATTGCATAATATATGTAATGTGTACAGGGGGTCGATGTCACTGATCTCCCAATTCTAATTCGTTTCACTCTTTTTCCTATTGCATCCAGATTAATTGACCTCTCTTTCTGATCCCCTTTCTCTTCCTCCCCTGGGGGATCTATGTGAAGCTTGACAGGCTTTGGGAAAGGTAAGATGTGAAGAAGATTTCCCATGTGTTCTCTCATACTGAAAGAGGCTGCATCCACACAAACAAACGTGTGTCTGTTGTAGCATCTGAAAGCATTTTGAGATTCTGCATGAGGCTCCCAATGACAGGTATGGATTGTGAACTCAGCCTGGTGGGTCAGTAGAGCATTCCACAGAAGCAGGGGAACCCCACCACTCCCAGCCAGCTTCAAACCCCAGACCGGCCCTGCACACACACACACACACTGCTGGCTGGCTACAAACTGCCCTGCTCACTGACTCGTGGGATGCTCCACCACTGCACCAGTCTGAGTTCACCAGCCATGCCTGCCCTGTGAACAAAAAGTGTTCCCCATACTGAAAATATGCACTGCAGGCTCTATTTGATATGGGGAAATCCCAGTATCAAAAGAAAACATGCCAACAAAAAGTGGCATGGGGCATGCTCTTGGAGTGTGCCTCAAAGCAACTGGAGGATGCGTCCTCCAAAGAGATGTTCTAGCAACTGGGCAGAGAATTTCTATGCCTGCTGCATGCCCCTGCTGCTCCACCGTGCTGCCTCAGCATTCTAAAAGAAGTAGAAGCAGGGCAAGGCTGGCAGCAATGACTCGGAGCTGGCTGGGACCCAGGCTCTGTCCCCGGTAAGCAGGGACGTGGTCGTGTGGGGGACTGTGTGGGTGGGGGGGGCACTTTGTGAAGGTGGGTCAGACTGTGTGGGAGAGGTGGGTCCCTCACCTACTCCCTCATGGTGCACAGCCCTGCCCATTGCAGCAGCAGTAGGCCCTCAGGATGTGTATGGCCTGCTGCAGGCAGAGCCCCCCAGAAGTGTGTGACACTGCCTGAGACCTGCGGGCAACACATGGCACAGAGGTGGCCTGGTCCACTGGCATACACCTTTGAGCAGAACTGGGCCAGCTCCTGTCACCACCTTGAGCTCCTGGCACTGCAGGCAGGAGCTACATGCCTGGCCTGGCCAGCTTCTGTCTTCACATGGCAGGCATGTGGAGGTAGGATCCAGCCCAGTGTGATGGCATGTGGCTCTCGACTAATCCAGGATCCCTGGCTGACAGAAAGAGCTGAGCCAGTCCTATCTGAAGGCATGCACCAGTGGACCGGGCCAGCTCCACATGCCACACATCGCCCCCAGGTCTTAGGCAATGCTGATTGCTGCTGGGGAGCTATAGCTGCAGTCACCCATAAGCACTGTTGTTTCTGTGTGGGGGTGGGGGGTGCTGGCTGTTGTTTCTGTGTGGGGTTGGGGCTGTGCACCACGTAGGGGTTTGGTGGGGCACCCACTCCTCCCACACCCACAAACCCCCATGAACCTCAAACAATACATCCACAAACCCCACACCCATGAACATCCCCAAGAATACACCCACAAACCCCACACCCATGAACCCCCCACCCACAAATGCCACATCCACATTCCCACCACAAACTTAGCCATAAACCCCATATTCACATACCTACCCACAAATCCAACACCCACAACCCCCCATAATCTACCCTCAATCCACCCCCCCCACAAATCTCAAACCCTGCATGACCAGCCACCAGATGGGAAAAGACATGCTGGTGGAAGCCATGGCTGAAGGGGCAACTGCCACACTGAAACTCTGCCCAGTGGCCACACCAGTGTTGGGACACATGGCCCTAGCCTGGGTGTCTCTTGGTCCTAGGAACTTGTGGGGTGAGGGGTGATGGGCTGGGGGGATTGAGGTAGCAGTGGGGTCTATGAATGTATGTGAGAGAAGAAGAGATAGAGGTGGGGGATAAGAAAGTGCTCTGGGTAGGAGAGGCCACCAGACCAGGCTTGGGGCTCCCATGCCCTCCCTAGAGCAGCCTGTGCAGGGGGAGGCCAGCCTAGAATGGAAGGGGCTTGCACAGCCCAGGCCCTGAGCCCCAGGTGAAGGCATTCCAAGAACAGTATGGGGATCACTGGGGCCTGGCCATGGGTGCAGGGAGCATAAGATTAAGGGCTGGCACTGCTCTGAACCACAAAGCAGTTTGGGGGGTACAGCAGCAGCTGGACTCATGTCCTAGTGCTGGAATGGACATGAATGGAGCTGTTGCTCAGAGGGAGTGAATGGGGGGGCAGACAGGGACTACAGGTCAGGAGTGAGGAGCACAGGCAGGGCTCTGTGTTGAGAGTGAGGGGCAAGAGCATGGAGAGGACACCAGCATATCAGTGTTGCTCTGTGCCACAGGACAGCTGCAGGTCCAGCTGTCCCCACATCATGGTGAGCAAAAGAAGCAGAGACAGGCCTGCTTTTACTATGATAAGCCAAACCAAAAGTGAAAGCCAAAGTTTACAGATATTTAATTTTAGTATTATATTAAAAAAATTAAAGTATTACATTTAAATCTAATCATTCTAAATTGAAATACATTATGAATATAAGTGTATACACCATATGCATTGTCATTAATAGCATCATAATTTATTATTAGTGTTCTACAAAAAGTTTACTATTCTACAAAAAGTTTAGTAATACTAAATAATGCTAACCTTGATAGACCAAATCATGTCAGTTGTTAAATGCATGTACAGGGGTATGCAGTATCCACTGGCAGTTGCAGCTGACATCATCCATTTCTGTGGTGTGGACACTTATTCATATACTGAGAGTATACATTCTGTGTCCACTGAATTGGTTGGAATGGTAAACTGTAGAGATATTGTGGAGAGTTGCCAAGTTGTAGAGATGTAGAACCTGATCAGAAACAGACTCCCAAAACACAATCACAGTCAAAGACAGTTCATCTAATCAACACATTCCTTGTCATTCTCTTTCTTTCATACAGGGATTGGTTTCAGTAGCTGAGGGTCAACATTCAGAAAAGGCACCTAATTGGGGTAAAAATGTGAACAGCCCAAAAAAGAAGGCATCCACTTGCTAAAACTGCAGCAGTAGTGACTGATCATACTTGTAATACTGATTCAACTTCTGAGCTATTTCCTGGAATAGCTCTTTTCTCTGTTAGTTTTCACATTGACAATTTGAAAGTTGTTGTGACGTCATGTCTTCAGCCCAACTTATCCAATTTATTAGCTTGTGGATCAAAGCCTACTGACTTTCAAACAACATGAGAAGCTCCATGAACTGGATTGCATTTTCAGCCACAAGCTTAACTTGATCTTCAGTGTCTCCTTGTCTTAAGAGATCGCACAGTTTAAGCATGCACTGGGTGCCAGGTGTGATTTCAAGCCTCTTGCCCACAAGTTTCTGGAGATATTTCATACCCTTTGTGTGGTAATTACCTGCATTAAACCACAAATTCCATCTTGTAAGCACTGATTCCGGTGGAGATGACACAGTTGCACGTTGATCCCCATTTTGACCGGCAACAGACTCCCTGTATCGAAGCTTACACCCTGGACAATGTTTGAAAGTTTTTTTTAAAAAGAGAAAACCAGGCTATCCACATCAGGAAAATGTGTACACCCTTTGGCACTTACTAAAGAAAGGATGTATGTATTGTAGGTGCCATGAATTGTACTAGGTATCATTCCATGGAGCCCATCAGAGAAAGCTTTGTACATACATATTGCATTATCAGACAAAAATGCTGAGATCTTGTTAAATTCTAAGCACTAGTTTACAACAGCCGCCAGTACAGCTTGTGCCACAGTCAAAAAATTGACAGATACGTGGTGAACTGGCTGTTTGAAAACCAGGAAGGTTGTGATCTGTCTAGCTCCCAGGTACAAATAAAATGTGCAGAACAGTTATCTTGGGCATCTGTTGCCCCATCTGCTAAAATCAAGATTGATTCATGTTCTGCCAATGCAGATTTTGTAGACTGAACATGAGAAGCAATTACTCCTGATAGATACATTTGCAAAGCTTGTTCACATGTGGGAAACTGCCAGCATTTCACACGTTTGGTCAAGTAGTCCCTTAATTTAGGGCTATCAATTTTCTCCTGTGGGCTATTGGTGGCCGTGAGTGCCTCTACTATTGAGAAAGTAAGCCTCTCATGTTGTCAAACTGATTTCAGTGGGACTTTTAAAGATCGAGGACATAGTTACTTGTTTCTTGCCTCTGCAGCAGCCTTTTACTTTATATGTGATTTGGACTCTAAATGCCAATCAATGCTGTTGTTCCTCAGCATATCCAGAGTCATGTTGCATGATGAACAAAACAATTCACCAGCCTCTGCATGCAAGGTTTCTATAGGTAACTGCCTTACATGATCCAGAGGTGAAATGTATTCAGCTTTCTTAGATTTCTTTTCACTCATCATCTTCAGACTTCACCTGCAGCACTGTATCTGGCTTCTTAAAAGAAGGTGCTGAAACCCTTTCCTGACTGGTGCTTTCACTGAGTCTACATCACTATCTCAGCCTCCCAGTAGCTCACTCTCAAGCCACATGTTCTAAGGCTGCAAGGATTGCAGCACTTCCTTTGTATTCTGGTAAGCTTTTATTTTTTCAGGTGATTCCATGCAAAATAACAGGAAATGCTATTTTTATGGTGATGGTAGAAACCGCTGTTTTTTGCGTTTTTGTGAAAATCATGAAACCACAATTTAAGTAGGTCCGTAGATATGGGACCTTAAAGTAAGGCTGGAGGACAGGTTAGTGAAGGTATAGTGGAGCTGAGCATCTGGGGCAGTTGCCACACACAGGGGCAGCAGCAACTTCTGGTTCCCACTGCACCACTATCGTGATTATGCAGCTATTTTTTTCTACCCCTTCTCCCATGTTGGCACTAAGGATGGTTGTCCTGGTCACCCCACCCTGTTTACTCTACTTGGGATTAATAACAGGCTGGGTGTACAATTTTGATTATTGTGATAAAGCTTGGTCACCTGTTTCTACCTTCTCTGCCTTAGATAGTGATGTGATATGTTCTTGCGTATAGTTTAAATAAATGTAAGATTTTTCCAGAGGACTTTATTTTATTTTTCAGTTTGCCTGCCTACCCACTGAGGTAAACTGTTAACTACATTTACTCATGGAAGACTACAGGAGTACTTTAATAATAACTAGTGGGTTATTATTTTGAGTCTTGTTATTGGCTCAGAGGTTTATTATAGCATTTTTGTTTTTAAAAGTGCATAACTAGGTATGCTAATAATAAAATACAGTGGTTCAAGTCATTTGAGAGACAATGCTTTGATATTAGGGTGTACCTATAAAGAAGCATGACCCAGAAAGAATGTGAAAGCAGAACAGAAGGTACAAAAATGGCATGGAGTTCTTGCACACCCTGCCTTTTGAATATGACAAAGTGTAAACAGCTTTAAGGGACAACACCTAAGACTTTCTATGCTTTGAAACACCGTGGATAAAAGATGCTAAACATGTAATGCCCTTCTGGACTGCACTGATCAGGATTATACATGCCCACAGATTACTTATTTTATTTTTATTAC
Organism: Crocodylus porosus; assembly: GCF_001723895.1. Classification (NCBI taxonomy): domain Eukaryota; kingdom Metazoa; phylum Chordata; order Crocodylia; family Crocodylidae; genus Crocodylus; species Crocodylus porosus. The sequence goes on from NW_017728907.1 coordinate 7,366,495, forward strand.
TCAAGTTCTGCCTTTAGAAAAAGAGAGTGATTTAAATCACTTTTGCATAACTAACACTCATTTACATCAGATCAAATCCTTACATTTTGCTTGCATGCTGAGATTCTTCAAATTTTGCCTGCTGAGACTCAATCAAATTTTTGCTTTTAGCTTAAAACAAAATCTAATCAAGTCATAGATGATTTTCTCCCTTGCTACAGTCTGCCTGAAAAAGCAAACATTCCCTTATTGAAAGCAACATTGCTTCACTTTCATATCAGATACACAGAAGTTAGCAGATACTTTCCAGAAAAACATCACTTTGACAATCTGCTTTCCAATAAATATTGCCTGTTCACTTTACAAAGAAATGGTAAGAATGGGCCACATATCATAAAGTAATGGAGATGCATTTTGTTTTGTGTTGTGTTTACAGGGAAACATAAAAGAATATTATTCTGTTCCAATATTTAAACAGGTGGATCCAAGTGAGGAAATAATTCTAAGTATTTGAGATTCAACTTAAGGAAGAGCTTTCCACAGGCAGAGTCAAATAAAGTTAATCAAAAGAATTCTTTGTAGCCAAGGATTTTGTCTCCTGTTGGCTCCTTCCTTATAAATAACTTGATAAGTAAGAGATGATCAAGAGCTCACTCCATGACTTTTCCTCACATTATTTTTTCCCTCCTGTGGGGAACAATAAACCTTCTAGCTGAACTCAACTACATTTCTTTAATGGCTGGCTTCCCTAGCATGTCTGCAATGAAGACAGGCATCACTGGTAGTATCACTGCACTAGGAGAGGATTAACCCTTTCCTTTGCCACACAGTCCAAGTTTGTTGCAAAAGGCATTCTAATCTGTTCCTAAACCAGTGTGAATCTCTTTTTAATCAAGTTAACTGTATAGATCTAATTATAAATGTACAAGGTGGTGATGGAAGGACATGTAAAACTTAAATCCATTGTGATGGCTGGGAAAATTCTAGTCCAGTTACTACCTACAATTATCAAAAGAATAGCTAAATTACTTCAGATGTGAAGAGTTCTTTCTTTGTTCTATGAGTCTGAAAACCACTGGATTTCTGTGCTTGCAAATGTTAATGTCTTCATTCAAGACCTGTACTTAATACAAGAAAACCTAGAATTGCATTAGGTATCATTGTAGGATGTAATCTATTTTTGCACAGTAAGAGATGTTCCTTTCTATTTCCATTTTTTCATATTATATGTTGTCCATGGCCATTTTTTCATTGTACAATAAATCTTGAAGAGAACATTTCCAGATATTATAACAATGGACAGCATGCAAATACAACAATCCTCATGTTTCCCTACAAATACCAGTTTAGGAAGTGGCCACCCCTCCATGGACATAGAATGGCCTCTTTCATTCTGTAGACATGTTTTGAAACTAGCTGAAATCTTGCACTCAGGGGACAAATTAAACATTATCAGGAAGACTAGCCTCTTTGCGGCTGAGGAAAATGGCATGGCCCCACCTAATTCTCTGCATAAACCAGAAGAATTAACTTAAATAGGGGAGTGCTGCTTGTATTCTTCAAAGAACATGGAAGCATACTCTCTTTGGTCCATAAGATGCATTATGGGTACCTCAAATGCAATAGTTACAACAACTGTAGCTGGAGCAGTACATTATCTAATGGGGCCAATGACCAATGGCACAATCATTTCTAATGATACCAAGGACATATTTTAATTACACACAACATATACCTTTTCCTCCAAAATCAGGTCCCCAAAACTGGGGTACAAGTACGAAGTGGGGAAATTGTTTTCTTCACTGGAAATGAAGCATGTCTGAAGACACTCTGCATGACATGCAGCTGTGAAGATAGCAGCTGGTTCTGTCTGGCTCAGAAAAATGAATGGGTAGAGTCCTGTGTCAATCCTGCAACAACTGTAACTATTGGCTGAGAACTGTAATTTGTTCCTGAAGTAGCAAGTTGCTTGTAGTATCTTGATGAGCTTTGTGATGTCAAAACAACACTTTATTTACAGGAAGTTATATAAAGAACGACTGAGTAAAGAATGAACAGTCTTGCTACGGTTCTTTACAAGGGTCTGGAGCATAACCTTGTACGATAGAGTAAGTCTTCCTGGGAACGTGGAGTGTGCAGGTAGTTTAGCATCCCAGAATACAGTATGGGTTACTTGCAGGGGCCTGGGTGGAAGCAGAAGGGCAGCTCACTGCAATGCCAGTTAGGGAGGGCTGCCTGATTGGGGCCCAGCTGTGCTTTATAAGGTTGGGCCCTGAACTGCAAAGCCAGCAACAATTTGCTGCTAGCAGCTGAGCAGACAACATCCAGCTGAGCTGCTGCTCAAGGAACAACTTAGAAGGTAAGTGCTAGGGCTATGGAGCAGGAGGAGGTGCCATCGTCTTGGGTATGACTGAAAATGGCACCCTGCTGGGGACAGGTGGCCTGATGGGGCTGTCTGTGGTGGGACAGTTCCCCAGAAATGCCAGGCTAGTTACCTCCCCATTGAAAGATGAGTATGGGGCACCTCCTAACCCCAGCCCCACATCCCTGGTAGGTAAGATCAAGCAGGGGGATCCCTGACTCACTGAGAGTACTGAGACAGGGCCCAGGTCAGTGGAGGGACCTTTGGCAGTGCCCAGACTCTGCAGTGGAAGTCTGAGGCTGCATATAGGAGCTAGAGTTAAGCTCAAAATGGCGGGGAGGGGGATGAGCCTTGTGGAGATTAAGGAAGCTCGCAGGGCCAGGGATAAGGGATTGCCTAGAGAGGGTAAATGGGATCGGGTTTGGAGCCCCAATCCCATAAGATGTACTTGGAGGCCCAAAGTGTGAGGGCTCAGAGCCTAAGGCTTGGAGGCCCAGTGTATGGGGCCTGTAGCCCGGTGTGTGTGTATGTGTGTGTAAAGAGAGAACCCATGGCGAGGGTTCTGGGACCATGAGCTCCAGTGGGGGGTGAGAGTCCTGGTGAGACTCTGGAGCTCAGGTCCCAGTGAGTGCCACTGGAGGGAGAAACATCTGAGAGGCATGGGCCATGATAAAGGGAGGTAGGAGTAATGCATTGGGCAAGTAAATGGGTAGCCTCCCTCCTGGGAAACATCATGTAAACATATAACATCAAGGCATGGCAGATGAGGTAGGTAGATGGTTTGCCCAAAAACATGTGGGCGGGCCAATGTTTAGACCGGCCTCAGTATGCCCACTTGTTACAATTAGGAAGAAGGAAATTCCTGGTTTGGCTGTCTCCTGGGATGCCACACTTCCTGTACACTCTGTTTCCAGGAAGATTTACTCTGTGTCCCTGAGTTGGCCATGATTCTGGAAACATCCTTTTTTCCCCTACAGGGTGCCTTCTAAAAACAAGGAGGACATCTTATCTAGGGGGTGGGGGGAGGGGATTGTTGTATGCACAAATATATGGTGATTAACTTGAGGCATAAAATCACCGTTATAAAACAATGAAAGACCTAATCCAAGGAAATGCTCAGTACTATCACTTACTATTGACTTTCCACTGAACTTCCCTGAAACTTGCATATCTGTTAACTGAAAAAGATGATGAGAAAAATAGATATACCCCACTTCCTTTCAACTATTACCTATCGTGCCAGCCCTGCCACCCCAAAAAGTGGCACAAGAAGCAAGGCAAAATTCCCACTTTTATATGGAAAATCATAGGTATTAGGGTCACAAGCCTATGGTTTAAAGGGCGAGAACAGATAAAAGGTACAGAAACATCAACACCATGGTAGCACACACTCAGCACCTTAATTTCCCACCACAACTCAGGAGGTGTCCCCAAACAAGTCTTTAGTGCCTAGAGCACTCAAACAGCAGCCTGCAGCTGCCCCCAAATTTAAGTCCAGTCTTTTCAGTCCACAGGCCTGGCTGATCAAGTCAATGAGATCTCCAGCTCCACTGTGCACTACCCTATGTAGGGCTGACCAGGCTCCATGTGCACACTACTCTTTCTTCTCCTTACTCTAGCCTCCAGTTTCCTCTTCCTTTTACCTTAGCCCAGTAGCCCCTGGGGTTTCTGGGAATTGCATTCCAAGTGAACAGACATCACAGTTCTGCAAACTCCCCCCAGGTTCCACCTGCTGTTATACACATTATATTCACATTAATCTCATGTATTTATGACTTAGGCAGGTGGAAGTTATGGACCAATGCTTTATGTTCTTTTCCATACTAATCTTTGCTGTTCAGCACAATTGTGTCAGAAACCCTAAATATAAACAGATTTCAGAGTCGGCCTTATGAATATGAAAAAAAAACAAGACTGGAGCATCCCTTTAATATTACAGATACCACTATCAGTGATGAATGACAGGTATGTGTTGAGTAGGCTTTGGCTTAAATTTCTATTTATGTGAAAAAACATAATGCTGAAATGGGAGAAGATGAAAACAACAATTTACTAAAGTATTTGTGCACTTTCCATGAGAGATGTCCCTCTAACCTGAGACTGGCTTCACAAATTAAGTATCAAGATATAGTGAAATATGTAAAATGAAGTCAAGGCTTTCCATTAATTACAGTAGGCTTTACATCAAGTCTAATCTCACTGGTGTGATGAACTTGTTTCTTTTATCTAGAATTTCCACCTTTAAAATTGATACATGGAAAAAATGTTGGGTATAAACAAGAAGCAACTTAACAGAAAATGCTAAGAAACTGCTTTTTCTGATTGGGTAAAGAACATAAATGACACTAATTTAATATAAACAATAAAAAATATCCCATCACAGAGATGTTAATACATGCACCACAGTGTAACAATATTAAAAGATATTTGAGAGAATAGATATAAACAAACAATGGGAATTACACAAATTGATATAAAATATACAGAACAGGTCAAATAAACATAATTATTAAATCATACAAACCCAGTAGAAAAGAAAAACATTAACATGGTTAACACCTATATTTGTATTTATTTGATTTTATGATCAGAACCAATGGAATAATATTCACATACATAAATCAACAAAGCAAGACTAAAAGTCATATAGAATAATTTGTCTAGGAAAAATCAGTGGAATGGAATGGAAAAACCTGCAATGTTTAATGTGAGCTTTGGCATGTCCACATCAGGATTGAAATTTGCAAAACTACTTAAAGGAGGTAGATGCCCAAATATTTTTAATGTAATATTTGATCTATTTTTTTGGGACACCACCTTGAAGTGATTTGAAATCAACTAAAAAATATATGTTTTATAACTTAGGCTTATTTTTAGCCTGCTTTAAAACACTACCTTGCTACAAACTTCTCTCACACTGGGAAACAGACAGCTCCTTTCTACTGCTCTCTCATGCCTTGATGATACAATATCTCATCAGTAGGATAAATTTGCCAGTTTGACTTGGCTAGGAGTGATATAACAGAAAGGAGCTTTTTTCCATATCTTCACTGTAAAACATTTCCATTGTATTTGTACTGTTCCTATTTATCACTCGCAAAGGGATAGATGAAATAAACATTTGGACACCAGCACTCACAGTGTATGTTTTTCAACACAGTAGTTCTTACTAACATTAAAGACTACTTTTTAATTATTTTTGGAGCAAAATCCTCAGGTGTGCATGAAACCAATTCAGATCACAGATAGATGACTAACTCCCTAGAAATCCCAGCCTATAAATCAAAGAAAACATACTGGTAATATACATTTTTTTTTAAGTAAGGAAGAAAGAGAGAGACAGAGAGAGAGAGAGAGATTAAAAAATAAACAGAGGAAAAAAAAACAGGGAAACATCATCATAGGACATGCCCCAAAGACATCAACTAAACAGAAACAGTGTACTCAGTGGACACTTTCCAGATTTTTTTAGCAGCACTTGGCTATTTGTTTTTTTTCAGTAAATTACATGTCTGGTAGGGAAAGTGGAAGGACTTCCTCTCTGTAAGGATAAGAGAAGATCAATAAAACTGAAAAAACTGAGAATGTATAATATGTTTCCTCCACACTAGCAATACTGATATCCTGGATGAAAGCTGGCTTCTGTATTGCTACTAGCTGAGCTGGAAAATATTACAAGTTGTTAACAAATGCCATGGCACATGCACTTTGTTTTCATTGAAACTGGAGCAAAATGAAGTCATTTTAGTAAAAGCATGAGTATAAGAAGTTTTGAGGCTATTTTCAGTTACCTAAGCAATTAAAATTAAAAGACAGGAATATCCAAATTTTATATAGCTTTAAAAGTAAAAACCTTATTTTATAATTAACTTATTACTACTATATTTACTCAATTGCAATGAGGGCCACCCCCTACCCCAACTGACAAAGGGGAAAAAAACCCCTAGCCTTATAATTGCATACAAGGAAATGTCACTAAATACATTGTCTATCATGAAACTGATATCAAAAGCAGTATGGGCTCACCAATGGAAACCAACTATAAAGTTGATTAAATGCAGCCAACACTGAGCATAACTATAAAACATAATGGTCCACATTGAGCAAACATACTGATAGGAACCTACCACAAAGGTAGGTTAGTCCAGCCTTTCTGAAAAACATATAAGGTAGTGCTCATTAAGCACAGCCCCATCACAGCTGATTCTTTTTGGAGTTATGATGAGTCACAATATTGCATACCCAAAATCCATCTATCAGCTTCTCTGCCTAGCACATTTTATTACTGTGGCCCCACTTGCCGTGAGGTGAAGCTGTACTGGGTTGCCCTGTGCATCATCTGCACATAATTTTTTGGAGCACTCCAGGACTTTTGACAAGAACACCGGGTAATGTGAGGCCCCTACAGGATAGGCTTGGCAATCTGGTGATTGCAGCAAATGAAAAAGCTGACCTATTCCTGAACAGGGACTGGGGCAACTCCCCAACTAGAATTGCAGATGGATCCAGGGGAGGCACAGCCATGCCTAGGGTCAGGGATGACCTAGTTAGAGAACTTTTGGAGGGGCTGGACATGTTTAAATCAATAGGTCCAGATGCTCTTCACCTGAGGGTGATGAGGGAATTGGCAGGGATCATAGCAGGGCCCCTGGCACAGCCACTGACCAGGTACTAGAGGATTAGATAAGGACCAGTGTGGTCCCCATTTACAAGAAGGGGAGAAAAGAGGATCCTGGCAATTTATAGGCCAGTCTTTCTTACCTCAGTCCTTGGGAAGAACTTTGAGAAAGTTATTAAGGAGCACATCTGCAAGGGCCCAACAGGGGAGGTAGTACTCAAGGGCAACCAACATGGGTTCATTGAGGGCACGCCCTGCCTGGCTAACTTGGTTTCTTTTTATGATCAGATCAAAGTCCCTGGATGAAGGTGTTGGGGTGGATATCATCTTCCTGGACTTTAAGAAGGCCTTTGACATGGTTTCTCACCACATTCTCTTAAAAAAAAAATTAGCAGTGACTGCAGCATTGATGCCTACACAGTCAGATGGGTGGAAAATTGGCTGGATGGTTGCTCCCAGAGAGTGGTAGTGGATGGGTCATTTTTGACCCGGAGGGATGTGGGCAGTGGAGTCCCGCAGGGCTTGGTCCTGGTGCCTGTACTCTTCAATATCTTTATCAGCGATCTGGATATGGGTGTGAAATACACGCTCTCCAGATTCACTGACAACACCAAATTGTGGGGTGAGGTGAGCATGCTGGAGGGAAGGAACAGAATCCAACTAGATCTAGACAAATTACAAAAGTGGGTGGATGAGAATAGGACAGAATTCAACATAGATAAATGCAAGGTACTGCATCTAGAGAGAAGGAAGCAGCAACACACCTATAGTTTGGGGAACACCCTTCTTGTATACATGGTGGCCAAAAGGGATCTCGAAGTCATTGTTGACTCCAGGATGAACATGAACTGCCAATGTGAGGAAGTGGTCAGTAAGGCTAAGCGCACCTTGTCCTGCATCTACAGGTGCATCACAAACAAGTCCAGGGAGGTGATTCTTCCCCTCTATGCAGCATCGATCAGGCCACAGTTGGAGTACTGCATCTAGTTCTGGGAGCCACTCTTCAAGAAGGATGTGGAGGAGGGCCACTTGCATGGTCAAGGGGCAGTTGGGCAGGCCCCATGAAGAGAGGTTAAAGGGCCTGAACCTATTCAGCCTCCACAAGAGAAGGCTGATAGGGGATCTGGTGGACATTTACAAACTTACCGGCGGGGTCAGTGGGAATTGGGGGACGCTCTGTTCCTCTGGGCACCACCTGGGGTTACTAGGAATAATGGTCAAAAATTGTCAGAGAGAAGGTTCAGGCTGGACATCAGGAGACATTACTTTACAGTTAGGGCTGCCAGGCTCTGGAATGGGCTCCCAAGTGAGGTGGTACTCTCTCCTACCTTGGGGGTATTCAAGAGAAGGCTGGACAGATATTTGGCTGGGGTGATATGACCCTGGCACCTGTCCCTGCTGAGGCAGGGGGTCAGACCTGATGATCTGTTTAGGTCCCTTCTGCCCCTAAGCAATATGATACTATGAACAACCAGTTCCAGTCATGAGTGGAAGCTACTTTGTTGAGGGTATCTGGAGTATATATACATGCTGAGCCATGTTGAGCTGTGGCATTGCCATGGAGGGCAGGACTACACTAATCATGTGTGTCAGACTGTGACAGGGCATGACAGAGATTCTGGGTATGTAGTGTCATGGCATACCATGACCTGAAATGCTGTTGACTCTGTTGAAGCCCAGCCCAGTAATCTATGTGGTAAATCATGAGCCTTTTGGCTTTGGACTACTACCACATATGATATACCTGCCAGGAGAAATACCACTAAATTCAAGCCAAACTCTAGGCATCTGAACCCCAAGACTTCTGGACCTGGGGATGCCTGGATTTGGGGAGTATCCAAAGCCCCACACCGACGGGTATGGGAAGGAGGGAGAACCACATAGACTTGACAAGTGATCTCTGTTCAGTCAAACTTTGTTGGATTTTGTCCAATTAAATCTGGAACTAATTTAGTCCTTGAAAAAAAATTAAAAAAAATACACACACACAGATACATTATATATATATTATATACATACATTCACATATATACATACATACATGTATACAGACTATACACACAATTATAAGTGTGTGTGTGTTTATTATTTTATTTTTTTCAAGGACTAAATTATATATATATAGTAGGGCCTTGCAAAGCTTTGGGTGGTGATGGTGATTCAATTCGGAGGAGATTCAGCCTGATTTGGTAGATGAATCTCTGAATCCAAATCAAATAAGGGGAACAATTAAAAGGTCTGAATCAATGGAAAGCTCTCTGAATTTTTGGAAGAGTTAGAGAGCTTCAATGATTCTGGCAGTCCCCAGTGGCTGCAGCAGAGAGCTGCAGGTAGACTCAGAGCTGGTAAGTAGGGGTGGTGAGGGGGCTGGAGGAGGGGGCAGGGGAACATGGGGGAACCTTTGCCAGCCCCAATCCCCTGT